>NW_020447531.1:559330-571889 GCF_003343035.1 Apteryx rowi
GGTGCCCCGCGCCGCGCCGGGGCGTCCCGGAGGCTCCTGCAGCGGCGGCGGCGGCGCTGGGCAGGGCTGTGAGGAGCCCCGCCCCCGCACCGGACTACATGTCCCAGGGTGCACAGCGGCCGCGCTCCCAAGCGCCATCTTGAGGGCAGCTGTCGCTGCCGCGCGTCCCTCACCGGAGGGGAGCGGAGCCTGTCCCCAGGGCGCCGCCTCGGGACAAACCGTCTGYGGCAGCGTTTACGGTGCCGGAGTTTTGGTTAGGAGGGCGTGAAGAAGCGGCAAAGGGCTGTGCTTGCGGCGAGGAGCGCGCAGAAGTTGCAGAAGGCCGCGGCTCGGCGGCGTTAGGCGATGCCCGCGGAAGGCCCGCGGCTTCCAGGAGGCCTCTCCCGTGCTTGGCCCTTAGCTCTGCTGGGCCACGGGTTTCTTTGCTGAGCTGTGAGAAAGTGTTGAACAAAACACCAAGTTTTTTTTTGAGGGGGGGTCTGTCAGCCTCCAAATGTGGAGGCTATTAATATATAACTAACTATAGATTAAAATGAAAATTTAGAAGTGCTACTGTGTGGAATGTAATCTTCCCTGAGACAACAAATCCCACTTTCTGGAGGTTGACATCCTATGGCCCCCTCTCACCCAATACCAGGAGCAAGCTGCTCCCCTGTCACCTATCCACTCCAGAAGACAAGTAGCAGCATGTGCCCTTGCTGTTTCCCACGTATGGGTGATACTCATCCAACTGCCTGCTCCTCTGGAGATAGGCATCTGTAGGAGTATGCCAAAGAGCACTACGCTGTGTTTTCCTCTTCCGTGCAGCTGCCAGTTTTCACAGAAGCTGCAGGAACTTTGTGAACACTTTCTCTCAGATTTAGCAGAAATTTGAGTTCAAAAGTTTGGGGGTAACAGATGGAACAAAGGAAATTGAACAGACTAACGCATGATTGCAGAAATCTAATTTCTAAAAAAATCCTGTATGCCCATATTCTGATCCATTTTCCAACTAGAGAAAGTGCAGACAATGTCCTAATCTGGATGGTGTAGGTCTTTTATTGTACATTTGCTTGCTCTGGATTGTAATTATTCCTTTTATTATCACTTTAATGGGGTCTAGAGATATAAGCATCTATATTAGCCTAAAGTAAGGGTACTTTACAACAATTAACATTACTCATATACGAAAGTGTTATCAATAAGTGGCTACTTATTCAGTGCTACCTAGCATGTTTCATGTTGTAAATAAAAAACATATAAACAAAACCAAGAAATACAGAAATCAGAATTCATCATCCTTAGCCCAACTATTTGCTCTTTTTCTTAAACTCAGTAATTCTTTGCTTCTCCTAATTCCACTGATTTCACTTCATCTCAGGCATATGTAATCATGTTTCATGACGGGTTCCTGAGAAGGTGATTTTAAGAACTTAGGTATGTATTCATAAGATGATGGCCCAAGAGTAGCCCCAACAGAGCCAATAAGTAATTGTTAGCAGCAACCCCCCACCCAAAAAAAATTGTTTGACAAGCAGTTCTGTTAGCAGCAGTGCCTCCTTAACTCTCTTTTCATCTGGATCTACACAACTTTGTACGATCAGCTGAAAAGAAACACAACTTAATAAAAAATAACCTAATAAAAAGGTTACTTCAAGTTTGCAGTCCCTAGTTCATAATATGGCCCAGTAAAGAATTGTATAGTCATAACTTAGGGGATGACACGGAGTTGGGAACAGGTAAGTGGTTTGGTTGCTGTTTAAGTCAGCGCTGCTGCTGAAATCAGTGCTTCTCATACATGACTTCACCCAGCTGCAGAAATGGAAATAAACCCAGGAAACTTGGACTCTTCTGCTGGAAACACTTAAAACACATTAGAGTCCATGGGATTAACAGAAGTAGTACAGTTAAGAACGCACATAAACATTAGCAGGTTTAGACCTTCCTTAGGTTTTCCTCCCGCTCTTCTCAGCATTTAGGCTGCCAGATTTTAAGTATAAAGCACAAAGCGTCCCCCCGTGTCCTGTTTGCCATTTCACACCCTGCTCCTTGCAGCCTTCCTCGGCGGCAGGCACCGCCAGGCGCGCAGCAGATCCCGCGCACCGCCACCCCTGTGGCATCTCCTGCCCCATCCACATCCCCCCTCGCCCGCCCCGGCTCCTCAGGATGCCGCCGCCACCCAGCCAGAACTTAGAGCTCCCGGGKGAGGCCGCCAGCGCCGGGGCAGAGGAAGGAGCCAGCAGAAGTAGCATTTCCCATATCTCAGCCTCAATCCTCTGTCTGTATTAAAAGCATACGGTGAAAGGTAATATCCCATATGCTTTTAATACAGGATACAGGATTTAAGGCTGAAATACGGGAAATCCTGTATTATGCGAAATGCCTAGCAACCCTACCACAGTCCCGAAATGAAGTACGAGGCTGGCTGCGGATCGCATCCTGCATACATTAACACAGCCAACACCGCACGCGCAATTAATGCAAAACTGACAATTACGACGAGGGAAAAAACTAAAAAAAAAGGTTTTAGCTACTTTGAGAGGGCTTTTTTTTAAAAAAAAAAAAAAACCTCTTCCTGAGGCAAAGCGGCGCTGCCGCAGCCCCCCTGCGGCAGCAGCGCACGGCCCGGGCCGCCCGCCGGTGGGGCGCACCGGAGCTGCCTGGAGGCACGCAAAGGCGCAGCGGGGCGCAGCGGCGCCGGCACCGGCTTGATTTCCACCGAGGCTCCGGGCCGGGGGGCGGAGGGTGGCTCCGAGCCCGCTCTCGGCTCCGGCGCGCCGCGGCCACCCCTTGCCGGCGCGCCGCGGCCAGGCACCGCCGCGGGCACCCAAGCGCGGGGTCCTGCCGCCGCCCGGCGTCCGGAGCCCTGCCTGCGCGGCGCAGTGCGTTAAAGTGGGCGCTGCGCATGCGCAAGCTCTCTCTCTTCCGGCGCTGGCCATGGCGGACAAGGAGTGAGTAGTGATGCCGCCCCGCGACAATCCGCCGCCATCGGCGGCCGCTGCCCCCGGCCCGCGCCGCCCGGCCGTCCGTGAGCACGCCTCCCGCCGCCTCCGGCCGCCAGGCCTCCGCCGGCGCTCGGGAGGGGTCGGATGGCCTGGGGCCGGGAGCGGCGGGGAGGGTATGGCCGAGCGCGGCGGGGACGCGGCCGCAGCCCGCCGCCTCGCGTCGCGGCGGCCGCGGGCTGTTGCTGCCTTGGCGGGTGGGGAGGAGAGGTGGGCAGGGAGAGCCGGCTCTGAGCCGGCCCCGTGGGCGAGGGGCGGCTCAGTTCCTCCTGGCCTTGCAGGCAGGAGAGCTTGGCCGCAGAGCTTGGTAGTGTCTGCGCTAAGCTGCGCGAAGAGGTACGTGGCCTGAGTGGAGAATCATGCTTGGGTGTGTGTGGTGTAAAAGTTAACGTCAGTTATTTCTCTCTGAATGCCAGTTTTGCAAGCCTGGTATGTTATACGACGTTTACAAAACATTTCTAAACTAAGCGTGTGTATTCTGAATTAAATTTCAGATTACTGTCGGCCTGGTCCTCCCCTTAAACCAGCTGTTGAAATCTTTGTTTATTAATCTGAAAAAGATTTGCTGGAAARAGACCTTTTCTGATTATAAACTAGAAAGTCATTAAAGTAAATATTTTGGTCTCCTGAGTTGTGTCAAACTGCATAGTTGGTATATTTTATAAAAAATAAGCAAGTCCTTTATAAGTGCCTAGAAACTGCATTGTAACCGCATATATGCGTGCTAGTGTGTAGCTCAACGGTTGGTCAGATTTCCCTGTCTTTGTGTAAAAGATGCTCTCTTGAAGCTACATTGAGGTCTTGAATAACTGGTAATAGAGGGAACACAAGGAAGATGCGGTAATGAACTGGGTTAAGATAGTGAGGCTTGTATAAGTATTGTATTAAGAATCTGTGTACATTGGTGTTTCTAATGTGCTACTTCTACTTGGTCTAAAGAAAGTGGGTTTTAAAGAGTCTCTTTCTTGTAATTTAGAGCAAAGAAGGTGCCATCTGTTCCAGAAAGCCTCCTGAAAAAGCGGCAGGCTTATGCAGCTATAAAAGCTAAACGTTTGAAGAGACTGTTGGCTCAAAAGAAGGTGAATCTTTTATGACTTTTTGTATGAATCGATTGTCTGTTCTGTAGGCAGGTCAGTGGAATACTACTGCTTCTGATAAAGTGGTAATAGAGAAGTGTTTTAGGCTTGGCAACTTCATATTCTCTTAGCATTTTTGTGTAAAATATTGACCAAGTGGGAAAAAATGGTGTATAACAAACTGGCTGCGGGCAGAGTGAACGCCAAGTGTACAGTTGTCTGTAAGCTTAAAGTGAGTTGTTTATAAGGCAAGAGATTGCAGTCTTTATGAGGGTAGGTGTGGTATATAAAGATACTGTGTTTGATGTAAAGGAGAATTGCTGTGTAGTAGAGTCCTAACTCTCCAAAATATTAYTGAAAGTCATTCAGAGTCCCATGATACGGGCAGATGTTCCTTTACTGTGGGTGTTCCAGAAGATGCTACACTACTTGAAGCTAACCTTGTGTTAAAATGCATTATGTAATGTTAAGTAACTTTGATCTAATTTCAGCTTCGTAAGGCACAAAGGAAACTCATCTATGCAAGAGCTAAAGCTTATCACAAAGAATACAGGCACATGTATAGACAGGAGATCCGTATGGCCAGGATGGCCCGAAAAGCTGGAAATTACTATGTACCAGCTGAACCAAAGCTGGCCTTTGTGATCAGGATAAGAGGGTAAGATTTATTTAATACAGATGGAAACACTTCTGTATTTAAAAGCACTGGAGATGCTGTTGCTTTTATCTGTCTATTTTGAGCACTTACATAGGTAAATAAATCTTGGAAGGTTGTTGGCAGTAATGTCAAATATGTATCAGAGAATTATTTAATAATTAGGTGTAAAATTATTATGCTGGGCATGTCTTCCTCCTTTAGGAATACTGGTTTAAAAAAAAGGCAAGAYTGCAAATATGTGAGGCAATTGGTTTGTTTCACCTTAAGCTTGATAAAATTATATACCAGTGCACAGTAGCATTAAGTTTTTCTCAAGTGCTTGGTTAAGTGTATTCTAGGAAAGCGTTCCAAGAAACCAAGGAAAGACATGGTTGGAAGAAATATATTCAGGAGAACACAAGGATAGCTGGTTCTAAATAATTTGTTTCAATGTATTTGTTAATTTAAATTATTTTTCATGAAGTTAGATCAACCTTAAGCTTACTGCTGAAGTATGTAGAGATAGTAAATAATAATTTACTACACTTGCTTTCTGTAATTCATAGGATGGTGATGCACTATTGCTTTTTTTAATCTTATGGCTTTGATGATATTTAGTGTTTTCTGGGATGTAGATAATTAAATGAGACTTCTGTGCTTTTTAGTACCAATGGTGTTAGCCCCAAGGTCCGTAAGGTATTGCAGCTTCTTCGCCTGCGTCAGATTTTTAATGGCACATTCGTAAAACTCAACAAAGCTTCTATCAACATGTTGCGGATTGTTGAACCCTACATTGCCTGGGGGTGAGTGAAATGGTCAGTTTTATCAAATCGGGATGCAGGTGTTCACTGCGTCTTGCACTTTGCTACACTAGATTTGCATGTTTCCCTTGTGTTCAAAATGTTTTTTTAATGTTCTATGTACTTTCCCTGCTTAGAACTGAAAATGTGATTAAGTACAACAAAAGGTATGGTTTACTACCTATGGTTACACTTTCATACCAGTGTTGTTGGGATTTCAGTGCCAGTAAGCTTTACTTCCATGTTGCTTTTATATTTACCTTTGAGACATGCCAAAATCATTTGTTACTGAAATTTGACTTTGGGATGTTAGTTTGGAATGTAAACTGCAAGATTAGTAACTCCTGTTTTTACCTGACTCTTGTTTCAGTTATCCCAATTTGAAGTCTGTACATGAGTTGATCTACAAGCGTGGTTATGGCAAGATCAACAAGCAGCGCATTGCTCTGACTGATAACTCCCTGATTCAGAAGCGCCTTGGTAAATACAACTTCACTTAAACAAAACAAACAAAAAAAAACTTCTTACATTTGGATGATTAGTTCTAAGTTGGACAACTATCCCAGTTTGTCTTTGGAGAATAATAGTGATTTTTAGTCATCTCTGCTTCTCTCTTAGCTTAATGCGAAGCAGACTGGAAGTAAATTTCATTTTAAAATATTGAAAATCAAAGTGTAGAATCTAAACAATCGCATTTTAAGTTTTTGCATTTGTAATTTTAAATATGAAACTCATTGATCTTTAACAAGTTAATACATCTTTCAGTAATGAGCAGGTGCTGCAACAGGAAAGAATCTCATCAATAGCTTTGAAGTTTCAAATTTAGTATTAAATATTTCTTGCATCTTATATCTTAATGCTCTGGTGAACTGGCTTTTAGATTCCTATCAGGACAACTAGCCAGTGGAAAAAAAATTAGTTAATATAATATATATTATAAATAAAGAAACATGCTGGTCACTTGTAGCCAGGAAATAGACTCTGCTCTAGGGAGGCTCCTTTTCCAGCTATGTTGGAAAGCAAGCACTGAAACCATTTTTGGCACTTGCTTTGTGTATCACTTCAAATTAGATGGCATTTTGTTTGGTGGTTTTTTCCAGTGCAATAGATAGATTCTAAAGGTACCAGCATAATGCTAGCACGTCTGTATCTGAATCACCTGCTGCCTTAAAAATTGTAGTTCACAAACTGTTCACTTGTGTAACTTGTCACTAAAGACTGTAGAAAGGCTTTAAGCACAAATGCTTTTTGGATTATTCAGTAGCATAAATAGTTAACTGAATTTCCCTGAGCTGCATATAACTAGCATTCAAGTATTTTAATTTAGTTTTTCTTCAAAGAACACAATCTGTTTTCCACTAACTTTGTTTTTGCTCCTGATTGCCCAATACTCAACAGTTGGACCTGATGACCCTTGCCAAATGTAACAGGGAAATAACATTGAATTAGCTAGAGCTAATCCATTTTAATTGGAAGAGTATGTCATGTATGTCTTGTCAAAGTGGCTGCTTTCTGACTTGTTCAAGTTTATCAAGTTGAATCAATATGACGTTGATCATAACTTCATAATTTTTAGCTTGTCATTGACACTGGCTAACTATTTTGAAAATAACTTTCCTGAATTCTAGGAAAGCATGGCATCATCTGCATGGAAGATGTGATCCATGAAATTTACACTGTTGGAAAAAAGTTCAAAGTTGTGAACAACTTTCTATGGCCCTTCAAGTTATCCTCTCCTCGGGGTGGAATGAAGAAGAAAACCATCCACTTTGTAGAGGGTGGAGATGCTGGTAACAGGGAAGATCAGATAAACAGACTCATAAGGAGAATGAACTGAAGGTAAGATATTACCAAAAGTTAATATCCACTGTTCCATCTCTGGTATGTGGACTGCTGCCTTTATTGGTTGAAGAATCACATTTAATATGTATGCGCTTATACTTGGACAGTCCCTTCTGTGTAAAGCTATTTGGACACTACAGTGTCCAAATTTTATTTTTAGATCTTATGAAAGCTTAACTATCTGGAAATAAATTTAATCTTGATTATAGTTGATATGTTTATAGTCTAACTTACCAATAATGTGTTTTAAAACGCTTGTTTTTTTTGTCATGGGGAACATTGATACTGGCTAAAATTTTCAGTCCCAATTAATGAACTCTTCATATGGTCATAAGTCTTTTGTGACTATGGGTACAGTGTTTCTTCAGGTTGTATGGACACTACAAAAAGTGCTTCTGTAGGATTATGAGAGACTAAATTCTCAGATTACAACATTTTAGTAGAGTAATTTTTCAGATATTCCAGCTTCATTCAAAACTACTCAATTTAAACTTTCATAACACAACTAAGACTGCCTTTTCAAAAGACTAATTTGCCCATTTGAATTGAGATATCCTTTTGGAATGGGAATGTTTCTTTCCTGTTTCTTGACACTTCACTTGCAGCAGTTTGGCAGTGACAGCTGAGTTCTGAAGTTCGTATCTGCTTCAAACAATCTGTCCTATCATCTGTTGTCATTCTGCCTTTCCTGCTTTGATGAGAAATCTCTACCATTCAGTCCCAAAATTGTTTTGCAGGGTTCTGGTACTTCCCATTGTGTCCCCCCCTCCCCCCCCCCGCCCTTGCCCTGGTTTACTGTGCGCATATCTATTTTCAGTCAAGCATAGAAGGCTTTTTTGATAAGGCAAATAAACTAGAATTTAGGAAGAATTGCCTCATCTGTTGACATTTGGAAAGGCTAACAGGCAAAGACCAATTTTTCCTAAACAGATAGTGGGTAGTGGTAAGGTTTTACAGCTTAAAATAAATTCAGTTGTTTGGATGAGTTGTTTTCAGAAGTTTATTTTTCTGGAGGGAGGTCTCTGCTTTTTTTGAAGCCACCTTAATACTGTTTCTTTTATAGCCAACAGGGCATAGCAAATAGGGCCAATTCAGGTCTGCTCTCTGTCTGTCTCGAAGAGCTAAAGATGACCTATGAAATGCATCCTTTCATTTGAGTGAGCTGTTTCCTTGAAGTCATAAATACTCTTTGTGTAGACCGTTCTTCCCGTGTTCCCTTTCCCCCAGCTTGTTGCATATTGCTTTGTCTATTCTATCTATGAAGCTGCAGAGTCTGAGAGCTGGGTACATGCCACATGGAAACTCGTGCTCTAGGAAAATATTGGCTTGCTGAAGACACTGTTCCTGTAAAGATTAAATAGCTTGTCAATGGGAAGAAGTGGATAACCTTGAGAAACAGGGTTCTAACACTTATGTCTAGGGTGGTTTTATGTTATTCATGCTAGCATTCTTGTAGAAATTTTGCTGCTGGTAGTGCAAACTATTAGATGTTGTAAGTGCTGGCAAATGTTTCCCTTAAAAGTTAATGCATGAGACTTCATAACCAAGACTGAGCAAAACTACTTTTGCTTAATGTTCCTATCTGGTTTCCCAGCATAGGATGGAAACTACAATCCTTAATTGAAATCCTGCAGCTTTCCTCTCAGCAGAGCCATGCTTCCTTTCCCATCCGTCTTCACTGAGAAACTTGTGAAATATATTAGCAACCCTGAGTTTTCAGGAGCCTTGATACAGGAGGAAAGCTTATAGTTCACTATTGAAGTGGTTATAAATGTCTCTGAGGAGTAGTATATTGGTAGAGAATTTGTAGGCATACTTAGCTGGTTGCTCCTGATTTTGATTGAACTTGAGCTCAGCATCCCATATAAGTAGCAGAGATCACAGCTTTACTCTATCTTTCAGTTTAATACCTTGCAGATTCTGCTTATAAGCAGTTGTTTCGCTTGGGGTGCAAACAAAAACATACTTCTCTAAAGCTTATACATTAACTGTTCTTGTCTCCTGCACTTCTTTTTCTGCTATTTTCTTACTGTTCTGAGTTGATCATATGTTTAAAATGTATAAATGTACATTACTTATTTACAACAGAATGTTACATGTTCTGCTGATGTAATGGAAGCTAGAGCAGTAGACACAGATGAGGTATTCTCAGTATTTTAAGTACTCTGCCTTTCTGAAGGGCCGTGTACCTGAAGATGAACAATTTTTTCCCCCCCCCCGTATACAAATGTGGTTGCCCTGCCATTTGTCTTTATTTCTTATCACTTAAGCGATAGTCTCAGACCCATCAATATTAAAGAGCTTGTACTAATTCCTTCATGTAGCTTGGCAAAAGATTAAGGCATAGTAATCGATACTGCTTTTTGACAACTTTGTACTGGCAAAGTACTGAACTTCATTAGCTCTCAAGGGAGCCTTAAAGGGACATGCCTCAAGTTTGCTTTTTGCTTTAATTCTTGTACGTAAACAGTCCCCAAAACTTACTGAAAATAGGGTTATTGAAAATAGCAGAAGATCAGAACATACAGTACCTTAGTATGTCTTAAAATATCAAGTTCCCACCTGTTAAGCTGTTAAATAGGAAAATAGATACCAGCAATTCAAGGTAATAGGCTTTTCCTGTTAGTTCTGGCACTTAATTGGTGTTTTGAGTGAAGAGATGTCAGCATTGAAGTTGATATTTGTGTGCAAGACTAGTGAAGTCTCAAGCACAATGAAATAAAACTTGTGGTTAGTATATATGCTTATAGCCCACGTTGTATTTTAGAAATGTATGAACTCTGCAGGTTGCTAAAGTTGTTTCAGATCTCTACGGGTCTAACTATACTTTTTTTATTTGTTTGTTTTTCCTCCTTTTAGATTCAGATGCCCAGCTGCAATCTTTCCAATTCTGGTCTGTTAATAAAACCATCTTGCACAAAACAATGTCATCTCAACTGGTCTCTTTTTTTTGTGATCCTTTTTATAGTGATGTTTGTTAGAGTAACCTATTTCAAACTAAATACCTATCTGAATTCACATTATGTATAGAATACTGTTTCACCTTTACTTGGAGGGGTAGGGAACATAGAAAGATGTGTGTAGGCAAGGGTTAATTTCTGAGTGGAAACAAGTATTTAGTTGTGTTGAGATTAAAAATGCAGTAAATGACAAACTTCTACTGAGCTGCATGCTGCTGAGTGGACAGGATTCCTACTTAATTGTACCGCTCCAGAAAGCATTGCAGTCTTATGTGAAGAGTAGTCAAGAGTAGATCGATTCTATTAGCATTTTAAGATTCTGACAGATCATAGTAATTGCGTCAAGCTTGAATGACTTCAAATTGTTTGTTTTAACAAAGGAAATGTGAAACACTTCATAAGGTTTACAGCATTTACCAATTTTATCTTAAACATGCTAGGTAATTCAGCTTTACAAAAATGTTTGCAGTGTTTTATTTTAGATATTTTAGCAGTGGAAGCCACAGGATTCATGAGGATGTGAACAATAGTTGTTAATCTGCAGGTCTAGTAGAGTGCAGATTAGAAACCCAGGGACTGGTAAAAAAGCACGCTTGGCTTGCATTCAGACCGACTTCTAGCCTTGGAAGCACTTCACCAAAGGATTCATAACCTGCTGAGACATTTCGTAGAACAGATGAACAAGCTGCATCTGTTCTGACTGGAGACATTTTTCTGACAACAGAAGCTTGTTAGCACTTACAGATGAGCTGTGTTTACATATTTCATCAATGAAGGATGTCCACTTAAGAGTTCCTGGCACTTTTTTTGCCAATTTATGCAAAACCTTATTTCTACACTTTAGCATTTGCTGTTAAATGTCCTTTTTTTAGTTTTAAGTGTTTAAATAACCGAACTCAGAAAACTAAAGGTAGTGATTTTACTGAAAATAGCTGAGTACTTTTATTAATGTTTTAGGACTTTGGCAAAACACTTGAGTGTCAAATGGGTCAGACAAATTCTACCATTAAGCGACAAATCCAATGTTGTGACTTTGGTGCTCCTAAATCACTTAAGATTCTTGTGTCTAAATATGAAAGTAGTACCTGTGTCCATTTAAGTTAATTGCTGCACTAGATCAGAAGAATTTAGCAGTTCCATACAAATATTTTGTGCAAGTAATTAGATGTTACTGATACAAGCTTGGAAAATGGATTTGCGAGTGAGTGAGGTGAAACTGTTTAAGTACTTCATTTGTAAAGTGATCTAGATGTAAAGCATCTTTGTAAAGTGATAAGCATTATCATTTCCAAGAAAACCCTTTTTATCATAAAGTTGCTCAATGAAAGGAAAAAAAATCTTACTGTGCAAGAGATAACACTTTATACTATTATCTTTACAGGAAAACTCAGTTCTTGTTTTGATCTTTTAAGAGTACCATCTTAATCCTTTTCACTTAATACTTTGTGCCCACCAGAAATGAAATTCAGACACTGGTAGATGTCTCTGAAAAGGAAAAAAAAAAATTTTGAGTTTTAAAAAGTTCGATATCATCACTCTTTTAGATTGGCAGAGCATTTCCCTTACTTTGCTAAAAGATTTTCAGGGTTCCCCCCCCCCCGACCTATATGCATTTTCTAGTGGTGAAAAAATGTTGAATTAACATCTTACCAAAAAGGTATTGTTTGCATATACTGAAGCAGCACAAATGGATAGCGGACTTATGCTAAAGCATTATTGAGGAGAAAGTTAATCATGTTTATGGTGCTCAAGTAAATCATTTTACTTAACATTATCTGAGAGTGCCTTTCAGAGGCAGATAAGACATGATGTGGACACATGTTAAAGTGTAGTTGTGTTAAAGCTAGTATTCCTGCATGATTAGAGGAGCTGATCACCTTTTATGCTGGCACAACTTTCAAGATTTTAGTTACTGTTCAGGCATGGCCTATAGTGTGCGATTAGAGGAAAAGCTCATGCTGTAATAGTTAAGGGCAGAATGTGCACTGCAACTGAAGCACAATCCATTTAGACAAAGCACAAAGAGTACATTTTGGAGCATTTAAAAAGTAAATTGAGATAAAAATGTAGCTTTTGAAAATAATCATTTGGTCCCTAAAGAATAAATAATACAAATGCTTTATTGAGCTTCCATGATAAAGTTCAGGTTTTTGCAGACGTGCTGTTACTCTCTCACTGTTGAGTTCTTAACTGCCAGGGGCTGCCGTGTCCTGGAATAAAATTCTTGTGAACTTAATCCTCTTTCAGAAGGGCCACCTTCCTT
>NW_020447531.1:571904-629454 GCF_003343035.1 Apteryx rowi
AGGCAACAGGAGACTGTTCTGAAACACCAACAAACCCCAAAGTTTTCAGGCATGCTAAGGTTTATAGGCTTTACAGGTAATTGGTATTCCATTCTTTGCTGGTGTCCAATTCATACAGCCTGTTTCACTATCACCAACTGTAAAGTAATACATCTGGAAACAGAATGGGAGCCCATCCCAAGAATCAGTTTTGAGAGAAAGAAGACGTGATGGATAGTCAGCTAAACATAAGCTCCCACTTGGCCAAATGCAATTCTTGGATGCATTAAAAAGGGAATATTAAATGGTATGGGGGAGGTTATATTACTTTTGTTCTAGTAGTGCTTACACCAGTGCCAAATGCAGTATCCAGTTCTTGTGCCAAGAATCAGGAGCATGCTTTATAATACTCAAAGAGCTTAATTTATTCAGTTTAAACACAGACATGGTTATGAAATAAGTACCTAGCTATAATTGCCTCCATGGAGAAAAGTAGTTTGATAATGGAGAATTCTTTGTTCTAGCAAAGGTGTAATGGGATGAAATGTCTTGAAATTGAAGCTAGATAAATTCTGGCTTGAAGTAAACAATTTTAATGGAAGATAATTAGCCACTGGAACACTTAACCAACAGTGTGCTTGATTTTTTGTCAGTGGTCATTTTGAAATTGAGGTTTGGGTTTTTTCTCTCCCATAAAAGATATGCTACACATATAACATTTGCTGAGGACAGTCCCAGAGTCTCTCTTGCTCAACAGAAGTTACTAATCCAATTCAGGCTCTTTAGGTACTTAAAGACTATAAATCAGAACTTTGTTTTTAAGGATCTGGCCACCCAGAGTGGAATTCAGAACTCTGAATGGACCCATACTCCCTTACAGGGAAAATGGTAGATGTTACGTGCTTCACAAACAAATTTAGAATAATATGACATGCAAAGTAGAAAGTCACCTACTTCTAAGCAGTAAGCTGTGTTCAGGAGAAGGATGGTAGGATTTCATGTACCCTTTGGGGGCTTAGCTGCTTCTGTCTGTTTGGAATCCAGATCTCACAGCTCTCTAGAAGATTGAAGCTGATGAGTTTTTTTAGAGAATTAAGCAGGGCTTGCTGTCAGCACTGAGTGCCCAGCAAGCAAAGTACTGTCCCTGGTTCATAAAATAATTAGCATGCTCACCTAGGAAGCTGGATGCATGTGTTTTGTGTTCACCCTAATGGAGAGGTTCAAACCAGTCCTTCCATCTCCAATTTGCTTCAAGATGCTGCTTTGCACAGACCTGTAGGTGAGAAAATTGCTGCACATTGCTCCTTACTGAGGCTATGCCATTGTACAGAGAAGTGCAGAAGTCCAGTACAGGGAAAAGACCCTGATTTTAATTTATATTGGGAAACTCCAGASCAGTCAGAGATTTGAAAACAGTCAAGCTTAAAAAGGAACAAAATTTTAGTCTCACAAATCCTCAGCAAAATGTTCTGCTCAACTAGTTTCATTACATGCAAGTTGTGGGATTTTCTTCAGGGATGTTTAACATGATTTTTACAATTACCTTTGTGAAGATTCCGTTCTTTTTGGCATACTTGTTTTTCTAAAAGCTTATGGACCATAGTGGACTCCTCCAGGCACCTAGGATCCCCAAAGCAGCTTTTTCTTGCCTAAATACAGTTTAGATGTTGGTAGGCTCTTATATAGTGTGGTTTTGCATGTACTCAGAAGTACAGCTTTCCATGACTGAAGAGTCTGAAAAATCAAAGTTGAGCTCATGAATTGTGGGTGCTAAGAAAAGGATGTTCAGAAACAATTTTCCATGCAAACCTCCATCATTTTTTTGTCTATTCCTAGATGATTATACCAGCCATTTCTAGCCTTACCCATGAAAGCTGGAAGTACTTATGACCTTGGTCAGATTGCAAATAAGAGCAAATTTTGAAAGTTCAGAATTCTAAGCAAGTTTCTTTGAATTATTTTTCTAAAAATAAAAACCTTCACAAAAGCAATTTTTTTTATCTGCTAAGTATTTCTTCACATTAAATGACTCATTGCACCAAATATCTTCCATTATGAAGAAATTAGGCAGTTAGCTGGAGGGAAACAATGAGAAATAAGGGAGCGTATGGTCATAGGGCTGTGTGGGGAGGAAGCCCCACAAAAATGAAATCTGGAGTACAGGAGGAAAGGAGAGCACAGGGAGGTATAAGCAGCAGTATTACTCTTCGCTGCTTGGCACTGTTTTGACAATGTAGAGAGTCTGTAAATCCAGTTTAGCTGGCCAGCATGCCACATGCTTTGTGTGCTTCCCATCCTGAGCTGCTCCAGCAGTCAAAGATGGCATTTGGTCGAATGCAAGCTACCTAGGCACTGCAGCAGTGTTGGCAAGCTCTACCCATGGAACCTGTTTCCACTCCTACTGCATTTTGCTAGGAGCTACGCAAGGATTACCCCACTGTGCCACATTGAGGGCATCTCAGTTATCCAAAATATTATGCTCTTCTTTTACTTTACAATAAAATTTTCAGTTGAATTTTCACAGAATCAGAATGGTTGAGGTTGGAAGGGACCTCAGGAGATCATCTAGCACTGTGGGATCACACGCTTGTAAAAGAGAGCAGAACATTGATTGCTGCGTAAGGATAGTTTTGTACTGTTGCTTGCTTTTGGAGTTGTTTCTCTTGAAGTGTGCGGCACCCTCATGTTGTGGCTGGCAAGGGTTCAAGGGAGTAGTGAGCCACGGAGAACAGAGGAGAAGTGAGAATGCCCTCAGCGACAGGACATGGCTTTAGTATTGGAGCAACACTGTAAATCTATGTTACCTTGCCCTTTATTGTCATTAAGAGTATATGTGTTGCTCCTACAGCAAGTCCTGCTGCTTTTCTCAAGGCCCAAGTATGCTGGGAAGCTTTCAGAGGACATTCACAAATTAAGCTAGCTTTTTTTCTTTTTTTTTTTTAATTGCCATTACCTACTTTGACTTTGGATGTCAGGAAGGTTTTGGAGATTCCACAGACACAGGGCTTGTTTTCTGTGGGTATGCCAGCATAGACTTTGTTGAAACCCTTCCAGGCGCAGGAGGGAATGTCAGAATTGTAATGGGAAGTATTTTACTTTCCTCAAGTCAGATTTTTCCAATATCAAAGACTTTTCACTTCAAACATTATGAGCAGCTTTCCTAATGCTTACTTCTTGCAGGTTCTGGTCAGAGAGGTTCTTAAGAAGTTCCTGCAAAGTATCTTCAGATTGGACTGAACGTAGCCTCCCCTATGTGATCAGGCCATTTTGATGAAAAAAGAACTAAAGAAAGAAATACAAAAAGCAGTGTGCTCTCTCCTTGATGTGCTTTCTTCGGACAAAGGTGACAAGAGTAGTTAATGCTGCTCTGAACTAAAACCTTTGCGAGCCTCAGTGTATTTCACGTGGCAGCCTGAAAGCAGTGAGCGGGTTCCTGTGGTTACTTCTGCTTTTCAGCAGGAGCATTGCGCTCTGCTTTAGGAACCTACGAATGTATTGCCAGAAAGGCCTATCCATCCTAGGTAAATAGAAGTGGTCCCCTGAGGTGGATGGATGGGATGGATGACTGCCATTTGCTGACAGGAGTCCCCTGCTATGTTGAGAGGTGTCTGTGCAAGCCTGTTGTCGTTCAGTGCATGCAGCACGTGTTGCAGAGTATCTTGGAAGCAGTGAGCAAAGCCATCAGGTTTCAGTTTGGGAAAGCTAGGAGCTGTGCTCTGCGAGGCCCTGCTTAGAAGGAGGTGGGCAAGGTGGCTGTTCTGAAGGTGTGTCAGCAATCACACACCCCCCTTTTCCATCTAGTAGACATGTAAATCACAGAATCACAGAATGGTTGAGGTTGGAAGGGACCTCTGGAGATCATCTAGTCCAACCCCCCTGCTCAAGCACGGTCACCTAGAGCATGTTGCACAGGATCACGTCCAGGCGGGTTTTGAGTATCTCCAGAGAAGGAGACTCCACAACCTCTCTGGGCAACCTGCTCCAGTGCTCTGTCACCCTCACAGTGAGGAAGTTTTTCCCATATTCAGATGGAAGCGTCTGTGTTTCAGTCTGTGCCTGCTGCCTCTCATCCTGTCACTGAGCACCACCCTCTTTACTCCCTCCCTTCAGATACTTATACACATTGGTAAGATCCCCCCTCAGCCTTCTCTTCTCCAGGCTGAACAGTCTCAGCTCTCTCAGCCTTAAATTAATTTTTCAAGTCTTGATCATTCTGAATATCTCATATACAGAATACCACAGTAGTATCTAATAACTTTAGCACCGTGTATATTTAAAGTTCTGATACTAATACATCACACATCATTAAAACATAGGCCTCTAAGACAGAAGTTAAAAAGAAATAAAAAATAGTCAAAAGTAAGAAAATTGGATTCTAGCAAGGCTCTAAGCATCTCTTTTTTTTATTAACCTAAAATTGTTTATTTGCTGTAACCTTCCTCTGCTAATGAGATGTTCTTCTGAAAGGAGAAAGGAAAATTGGGTGAGGCACTCCTTTATATAGCTAGTCTACTGATATACTCAATATACTCCCCCTTTGTGGGAGGAGCTGGCATGATTTGAAGCAGCATAATTAGTGAGTGACTGTTCAGTTTTTTTTAGTTAGGTATAGGAAGTGTTGGTTATGTGTTAAGAAAAAATTAACCTGATTATGTAGTAGTGTTTATAACATACCTTATTCTACAAAACTGTTACAGAGGAGCCAGGATGTATATGTTGCATTTATTTATAACAGTAAGTACTGGGAGAGGGGAACAGGGGGTTTAGCTGTGACTTGAGTACAGTGTTAACTGGCAGATGATGTTAGTTTTATTAATCTTCTGTTTTAGGTTTAATGATTATTGCTTTGTTGGATTAGATACTGGTGGTTCATGAGGCTTCTGCATGATCTTTGCTGTTTCATTTCTCATGACTACCTCTGAAACTATTACTTTGAAGTGTTTTGAGGGCATGAAAGTCCCAGGGTGGGGTGGAGGAGGAACCTCCTTTAATCCTTTTACTTACTTTATTTTACTTACTTTATTTAACTGAAAATCAGCTGTCTCAATGTAGAAAGAAGTGAATGACTCCAGAGGATATGTATTTTGAATAATACTTCCAGACTAACTTGTTTCCTGTACCTCATGAAGAAGGACTGAGTTAATTTTCTTCTAGCCCATCTATCCTAACAGCTGGCTTTCTGCTATCAAAGTGCTCGTTTCTACTCTTTTGAGTTGGAATCACTGGCTTTCCCAAATCTATAGTCAATGTTTCTAACTACAGTTCTACAGCTTCTGTTTCTTAAGTATTTGTATGACAGCATCTTTCTTAGCAGTCTTCAAAGTGCTTCACCCATGACATCAATACTTTCTTCTTTCTGCTAAGAGAACCGACTTACAGAGACAACATAACTTGCCAAGGTTTACCTGGCAGACCATAGCTGAGCCAACACTTAGCCTGAAAAAACAGGAGAGGAATCTGGAATTAAGCTTCTGTGTGGTGCCTTAGGAGAGCAGGTGGCGAGGAAGTGGAGTCGTGCCAGCTGATGTGTGTGACCAGGGAAGGTTCTTAAGCCAGCTCACTAAAAGTACAAATGAGGGGAAATATACCTGAAAATCTACTACTATAGAACTGCGATCGCCTTCTCCCTCCCCCTAGCTCCCAGGATGAACTATCCTTACAGGCAGGTTTCGGACTCACAGCCCAAAATCTTTTCCTGGATTTAGTCTTCCTGAATGTGAAAGCCTGACTCAGGTTTGCAAAGGAAGGTAACTGGAAAGGTAGTAATAGGCCATCCTCTTTTTAACAGATTAGTCCAGTGCACTTATGCGGTTAGCGGATGTCTGTATGTACTGTACAGCCTTCTGTGCTTGATGCAGGTTCTGCAGCCTGCATGGAAAATGACCAACACTTGTTCTTAAAGTGCATATTTCTGAGCGATGGCTGTGCTTTCTTTTAAACTCAGCATTACATACGGTCTGAGTTACCCTACTGTCTTGAGCATCTTTTCGGTGTATAGACATCTACTGTGGATGTTAACTAAATTTAGGCTTGATACAAATACTGAGATTCGTAGCCTTGCCAAAATGTTCGTTGTTCCATACAGGCACAGTAGCAGAATTTTAGGTGACAATTTTGGATCCTGTAGTCCTCCAGGACTAAGCTTATAGGTATGTATGTCCAATTAAATACCAGCTCAGGTACCTCTCTGCAAAAAGAACTGAATCCAGAGCCAGGTCTGAATCAGAAAAGTTTTCAGCTGAAGTGCGGGTTGGGCTGGAAAGGCAGAGGGGCAGTATTCTAGGGCTGCTCCCTCCTAGTTTTGCTCCGTTTCATATACTCAACTGAGCAAGACCCTCTTTTACTCACAGCTGGAAAGCAAGTCACTCATTAGTTGATTCTCCTTATTTAAATTAGCTTCTTTTGTATTGTTTTTGCTCCTAGCTTGTGTGAACACGTAAGCTGTGAATAACTAAGTGAAAAGGAAAAGGCTATTGTTCTGGATGCTGTACTAGCATTTGTTTTTGGAAGGCTGTTGCTGTGTTGGGGAATCTATAAACTAAAAAGAATGGAGCTTATAAATCAAGTGATGGCACATACATTTGATCTTTAAAATATAATCTTAGTGAACCATGTTACATTAAAAACATTAATGTGTAGTCAGATTTAAATGCACATTTTGTTTAATGCCTAGATTATTACTGTTTTCTTTTCAAGTTTCCTTGTCTCTTACCCCAAAGAGTCTTACAACTTAGATCCCACAGACCTTGCAGGCTTTACCAAATTTTCTGCCTGAGTAATGCTTTTCAGAATGTAAATCTTGATTCTAGTATTTAGTTTTTACCCATGTTTTTAATCTGAGTGTTCCTGAAACAAGACTTTGAGATGGAAATAAACTTCTCTTACCTTCTCCTCATAAGCTGAATTTTTGAGGTAAATATAACTTTTTTTTGGTGGTAAGATGTCACCTCTGAAAAAACAGTAAAGATATTCAGGTTTTTTTCCTGTTTTTTACATGACATGGCTTTCAACAGTATAGACAAATGTGTGTGGATAACAGTTATTATAAATGGGAAATTAAAGGAGTTCTTGTAGGAAAAGTCTGTGCATCCCTGAGGAAAAGCAGGATTTTCTTCAGCTTGGAATCAGGATGGTGAAGTTCTTCTTCCACAGATTATTTTTCAGGCTGGAGTTCAGCTTGGACAGCTAGGGACTCCTTGTACATAACCACCTGCAATGCCTTCTCTTGCAGTGCTGAACTTAAACCTGGGAGTGAGCTCAGTGTGTACCATGAGTAGCTTCTGGGTCTTTAAGACCTTCAGGATCCCATGGAGATGCCAAAGTTCATGGTGCTGATAGCTCTGTCTGACAGAATGGCTCCTTCTGCGGTAACATGCTACAGAAATGTTCCTCTTAGTAACATCTCTATACAAAGCTACACATAGGCAAAGGCTACAAAGGCAAATGCTGTAGTATGTTGTAATTGTTTTGTTTCAAGCAATTGTGCACAAACCGAGACCCAACAATACTACTAATATATTAGTTACACGAAACTAAACTGGAATAGCATCCAAAGCAGGATTTGGGGAGAAGAAAAAATAGCCCTAGTCCAAGTTATCTAGCAGGACTGTCATCTAGCTGTTAGCTTCACAAGTGAAGTACAGTTCCTGTAATCAATTTACAGTTTTGTATGCTGGTGAATCCCTATAAAGCTGAATGTATCAGTCAAGATATATGTACCTGTCAAGAATGTACCTGTCAAGATATAACCTAAGCAGAAAGTTTTGATAACTCTCTTAAAACTAGCTTAGGCAAAACCAGTCCCTTTTAAGCATGCATGTTTTGTGGGATCCACCTTTTAGGAATGGTTGGGAAAGAGATGCGAAGTTGTTTAGAACCAGTAGTAATCTCTGCATTAAAAAGTAGTTACAGATAGATACTCAGTTTCATGTACTTTTTGGTCTCTAACAGAATGTCTACCGGGAAGTGACAGATGACTGTACTACAGTCAATTTGTAAATGAATCTCTAGATGGAGCCAAAACAGATCTAATGTATGTGTTTTGCAGACAAAGAAATGACCTTAATATTTTTTACTGAAGACGTAGTGCAATGAAAAGACATCTAGTTCCATAACAGATCTTTATATCTACCTTAAAACTACTTAGCTTCCTTACTGATTCTCTTAGACTTTGAAGCCCAAAGGACTGAAGTTCTCATAAGCTAAATAATGGCATATCAGGGCATTTTACTACACACTGCTTTAACACATTAATGGATTGCTAGAAACCCTTATCTCAGAGTAAATCTGCCCCTGTGCATCCATTACATATCCAAAATCAGTATGGTAATCCCAGAATTGGGATTAAACATTAATGATTTTATGAACTGGTAGCACTGACTGGTGCCACTCACGCATGTTCCCTTTTGGTCCTGTATTTATTCTAGTTTGTCGGTCATTTACTTGCCTGCTGTTTTAGAAAAACACCTACCGCCTATGGTGTGTATACAAGCTCAAGAATTCCAGCCCTGTTGTTGCCACCAGTGCATATTGATAGTTTAAGACAGACTAATACTTGAAACACTTCTTGTCCTTAAAAAAAGAAAAGCACACTGCAAATGTAACACTAAGTAAAATAATCCTAGATTACTTTTAGATGTAATGCTTAATTATTTCCATAGTATAGACCACATCTTAATGAACAGACTGTTTGAAATTGCTTTCACTTTCATTTTTTCCTCATACCACGTTATAAAAGTGCATGGCTTCAGAGAGCCACAACAGTACCTGCTGTATCTGGAAGAGTAAAAAAGGATTTATGTTAAAATTAACCAAACTAAACCCTAACTTTATGAGCTATTAAGGCCCTCTTTGGCAGAGAACCTCATCTGTCCTCCTGTTTCACTGGAGCTGAAGGTAGTTGCACTGCACAACAGGGCCTTTCCAGCCAATCTTGTATCGAAATGTAGTGAGTCCATCCATGCCATATTGTGTAAGAGTAATAGAAAGCTACAACTCCCTTAGCTTTCTGCACTGTCCCTGAACAACTGCTCTGGCTGCATGATCTCTGCTGCATGCTCCCTGCCATGCAATTCCTTTCTACCTCAGCAAAAACTTAAGATCCCAGCAGTGTCCATGCTCAGGCACTGCAGAATACCCAGGAAAGCAAGCTGTGAACCATGAGTGTTGCCTTGCCTGGAACAAAGCTGGCACTAATTCATGGTGACTGTCCCTGTGATGCTGCAGCTGGTTCTCAGCACTGGCTCTTGCAGAGACTACAAGTGACCTGTAGATGCTCACTCAAAACTCTCACACCACCTTATTTTATTTCTGTCCCTATTGCATGAATTAACGCCTCATTTCAGACAGCAATACCACAATCTGAGTGGCCCAGAAACTTTTTGACCAAACTAGTAAATGATCCTTACTCTTAGCAGGTGACTGGAGAAGAGCTACAGTTACATACATCTCTCTGCAGACTCCTTTGCTCAGTCTTTCGCTGATGAAAGGTGTCCATTAGATAAAAGATATGAAAGCTGTTATAGGAACTTTGTCCAGGTAGTAAAAACAGATTCTGCTTTAGTGATACATTACCACTGTAGTCACCTGCAAAGAGGGAATGTCATAGATCTTCTTAACAGATGCAGAGGCYGTCTTCACCATTATCTCCTGTTGAATGTGGATGCCTGCATTAGGTGATATGGCAGCTCTAGTCTACCACAGTCTTCCTGGATGACCCTTGGCAAAACACTAAGAGCCAGAAGAACATTCATAGTGAATGTCAAATAGTAGGACACTACCTCTAGCTCCCAAAGCACTGGTGAAATGTGATTTATGTGAAAGAAAAGGATGTGCTCCGACAAGGAGTTGACTTTAAAGTAAATGAGGACTTGGATAGCTAATAGATATAAATCATAGATACAAAAGAAGAAAAAAAAAAAAGGAAGGGAGATCTTAAAGTCAATCACCTGCTCGAAGTAGGGTAATTCCAAAGTTAGGTCAGGCCACTCAGGGCTTTGTTCAGTCAAGTTTTGAATGACTCCAGGGATCTCCATTCCTCATGTAACCACTCTCATGTAACTGTAATTTTACCTCTTGCAGCTTGTGGTAGTTGCCTATTTCTTCTCCTTTTGCTGTGTGCCTCTGAGAAGAGTCTAGTTCCACAGTCTCTCTAACTTCCATTTAGGTAGTTGAAGACTGCAACTAGAGTCCCCTCTCCCTTCCCCTTTAGCCTTCTCTTCTGCAGGCCAGACAAACCTAGTTCCTTCAGTCTCTCATGTCATATGCAACATACCCCTAACTATCTTAATGTCCCTCTGGATTTTCTCCAGTTTTTTGACATAACTCTCGGGAAGCCAAAATCTGGACACAATACTCCACATGTAGCCTCACCTGTGCCAGGTAGAGGGGAATATTTCCTTTCCTCAGTCTATTAGCCATGCTTTTGCTAATGCAGGTCAGCATGCAGTTAGCCTTTATCACTGCAAGGGCACACTGGTGGGCTCATGTCCACCAGGACTCACGTATCTTTTTCTGCAGAAATGCTTCTTAAACCTAGTTTAAAGCCCTCCTCACTAGATTAGCAAGCCTATTGGTAAATATGCCCTTGCACCACTTTTTCAGATAGATCTTGTCTCTCCTTGGCAGTTCTCATTCTTCAGAGAGGGTCCCATGGTCATAGAGGCCAAAGCCCTGCTGGTGACACAGGCCATGCAGACTGATGTTGAGCTGTTCATCATTTCCCTCCTGCCTGAACTGTTCCCCTTGACCAGCAGGGCTGAGGAGAACGCCACCTGGACCATCATGCCCTTCACTCTTACTCCCAGACCCTTGTAGTAATCTGTTCAAGGTCTGCTCTCTCAGTATAGTATCATTGGTGCCCATGTGGATGAGCAGCAAAGCATAGTAGACCAAGGACCAGATGACCCAGCAATCTCTCCACAGTGTCTCAAATCCAGGCTCTGGGCAACCCTCTTGAGACAGCAGCTCCAATCAATGGTCAGGTTCTTCTTTCCCCCAAAGAAAGGAATCCCCAAGCACTATTATTGCTTCCTTTTTGTGACTCTGGTTCCCATCTGGCAGACATGGTTGACCCAGGTGCCTCCCTTGGTGGAGCTTGCTCCTCCTGTCCTGTTGCCAGGGCCTTATAACTGTTCTCCTGCCACTGTTCTCCAGCCAAACAGCTGCAGGTGGAGAAAGAGCCCTACCTTGCTGTGAAAGTCACAAGCTTCTAGCCTCCACCCAGTCTTCCTACTAGAGCATAGCTTACCTCCTTCTGTGCAACATGGGGCTTGGGCTTTTGTCTCCGCAAAGGTCCTGTGTTCTGTTCATCCTCCCTGATGCTGCACTCCGCTCAGCACCTCTCTTGCTCCTTCACTGCCTGGCTCGGTGACTTGACCAGGACATATCTACAGCAGGTGAGATTGTCCTGGGCTCAGCGAGGAACACCAGCCACTCCCTGCAGCCTTGGACCTGCATGGCCACATCCTTCTGAGTTCTGTCCGAGTGTGGGCCTTCCACAAATGCACCTCATAACTTCAATTTCTCATGCTAGGGAGGTAGATTACATGTTATGCACATAACTGTAGATGGTTACCTCACCCCCTTTGAACTGTGTTACTCCTAAGTGCATGATGACATACAACTGCTTGTCATAGTTCATCAAAGGGCTCTCAGATTTCTGCTCTGTGGCCTCTTGTCCCTTTTCCCTGTGAGTGCTATTCTCATCTCTCTAATCTATTTATTCCCTGTGCCTCTAGGAATGAACCAAGTTTGTGTAGGGAAGGACACTCTTGTTTTTAGAACCACAACATGTTTTACTGCTGAAGCATAATGACAGTGAATAAGATGGAAATGTAGGGAGACAAAAGAGGGTCTCAGTTAATTCTACCCTAAAGAATTGAATTCCATTGCATTTCAGTTGTTGCAGTTGTGTGTTCCTAATGTTCTATGTGCCTAGCCAGAGATCCCAGGCTATTAACCTCCAAAAGCAGGGAGAACTCACAGTAAGAGCAATGGGAGCTGTGTTTTAGCGTATGAAGTGCTGTTCATTATAAGCACTTTGAATAAACCAGATCCAGAATGTCTCAGATTAGGCATCCAAAATTAGCAGATAATTTCGAATTTGGTCTTTCTGTGGTGTTGTCCCTCATCCTTAAAAACAATAAAATAACTTGCTTTGTGAGACACACACGTGCACTATAGTGAGGAAGGCTCCTAAGGGAATTCCTAGCTCTGTCTTCAGAACAATATGTAATAAATCAGTTTGAGGGCCACACACTGAGTGACAAAGGGAGAGCGGTACTGGATTGTTGTTCATTAAGTGAGCATTGTTCATCTGATGCACCAAATGAGGCACGAGTCATGCTGAATAAAAAGCTTGTGATCATATAATGACACTACAGCTTAATAGCTCATTCTAAGGGGTCAGTGAAGGGAGAACATGATTTCTGTGATGTAAACTACAGTGATAATACGTTATAGAGAGCTTAAACTAGACAGAAACTTCCAACCACAGTTACCATCAAAAAAGTTCTTGCTTTTTTGCTGAATGCAGATGAACCCCAGAGTATTTCCTATCACTTTCTCAGTATGCAGTACAGCAACACCCTGCGCTGTCACCGTTTCAGCCATCATTTCGGAGTTCCATCGCTGTTTAATACCCTTCTCTGCTAACCGCCATTTCCCCATTCATTTTTCCATCCTTCATGTTTGATTGACCTTAATTCATCTGAAGATTGTGACAGTGATGAAAAGTATTCAGAAAGGGGCGGCAAGATCATAAGACTCATCAGCTGGAGGAGATGCTGGCTTTTGGGGAGCTGGCATTTGTGRCTGAGCTGTTTTGGAGAAAGCTTTGTATCTGTCAAACTTGGTCACTTTTATGAAACCGAATGCCTGACCTTAATCTTTTACTGTCTGCCTTCTTGTTGTCTACTTCTGAATGGCTACGTTTTCCTCATTTTTATCATCTTCCTCTGACTTGAGTGAACTTGATTTATCTATCAAGGGTGAAGAATATAAAAATGGAGTAATGATGATAGTTAACAGAGCAGGATATTAAACAATCAGGGACAGATCATTCTGAAAGACCTCAGCTGCTGAAAAGCCAGCATCTCCTCCAGCTGTTGATCCGGCTTCTGCCTCTCCACCTTCCACACCATATACACTGTCCCTGTATATCTCTCTAAGTCCAGTCATCCTCCCCTCTAGTACTTAACTCTTATGGGAAAAATTGCTCTGCCATCTGTTGACTTGATAATCACCACACTTTTCAGGAGCACACACTTTATGGCAGGGGTTGGGGGGGATATGGCTGTATTGAAGTACCAGAAGGATAACTGCTTTAAGAAACTGGGGTAGATGAAGACCATGTTACAAAATTATTTGTCATCACCCCCCTAACTCTGCTGATAGAAGGAATTAAGTAATCCTTAATCCGCTTCAAGCAAAATTGACCAGTTTAATCCGTTAGTGAAATTGGTTTCAGCTCACCTACTTGACTTTGCCAGAGGAGTAGGGAGTACTCTCACACATGCTTTTGCAGAAATCTGTAGAGGTAGTAACCTCCACATGGTAGGCAGTGACAACCAGCCAAGGGCAGTACCACTAAATCTGAAAGTGGGCTAATAGCTATGGCTAAGGATTTATAGCAACGATCCTTTAAAGTTGGCCTTTTCTTCTAGCAGGAAGCAGAATAAACTGTAAGGGGAATATAAACCCAATTTAGGTTATTTTTTTCTTAATGGAGTCAGAAAAGTCCAGAGACGAGAGCTGAAGGCATTGTGTTTTTACGTGCTGATGTAGGGTACTCAGCTACTATAATGAGTGTTACAAAAACTCATGAATCCAGTTTTCCTTTAGCATAGGAGAGTACAGTGCTGTGGGGTCTTGCTGGCTCCCTCACATATATGATAAAGGAAGAATACCAGTTATAAATGCCTTTTCAAGACAAAGGAATACTTTATTTTGGGACACACATATAGAAGAATTCCCATCATCTTCACACCACGTTTCTGGAAAACTCGGTATTTGTAAACATTTTTTTCTCCTATATATATACAGACAGGAGAAGGGTAATTAGAGGTTAGGATAAAGGCGGCTTTAAGCAAACAGGATAACCCAGCAAAGAATTAGAACTAGCTTTAGCAATTCTTATTGCATTTCTCATTCCAAGAAAGAAGCAATTGAGCCTTTACTGTTGTCACACCACAGGAAGAGCTATTTATAAAGGGTGCAAGAGCAACAACAGAGAACTTGAGCTGATGTTAGTGTTTTCTATAATAATAGTTTGCTTGAGGAAGCTTTTCTAGCAGTCAGGTCTTATTGCAAGTTTTCATCTCTAGTGCTGATGAGAAAGAAAAGAGAACGCCCACAGACATGCACTTCTAGGAAGTGGGCAAAATGATGGTTTGGTTTCCTTCCAGCAAACAAGCTAACTGCAGCCAGATTTCAGTCCACTGTAGAGATTTCTCACAGGCAGATTCTCCCTCACTGGAATCAGGTTAACTCCTTTTGCTTGTTCAGTATTTTCTTTTAAATACTGCATTACTTTACACAGGAAACATTAAGTATTTAAAAAACARTTAGATACTCCTCCAAAATAATAAATTTGACATTTTCATACTGAGATATATAACCATATCTGAGAATCTGAAGTAATAAGGGCTGCATTACCTCAAATTATGCAGTGAAAAAACTTGATAACATGGTATGTTATCAAGAGGTTATGAAAAGCACGATGCAGAGACCTCTAAGTGTCTCTGCATGGAGCTGGTTCAAGGCGAACTGAACATTTTAGTGTTAACTCCAGCTTAACAGTGCTACTTGTAAATAACTGATGTACAGAAACCCTGCTGGCTCTTCTTCGTGCTCCCCAGTACTGCTGGGAAGATTTACTAGTTCATGCAGAATCCCAGGCCAGGAGTAGCTCCGAAATTTGCACAGCATGAGTAAATAAGCTTTCTGGGAACCTAAAGGGGAGAAAAGCACAGAGGTATCTGAATGACTCTCACCTGGGCGCCCAGCAGGGTTGATGCTGAGCCCAATATATTAAAGCCCAGTGCAGCCAAACTGGACTCATGCAGAACTGTTCTGCACTGATAAAACCTACCTTTGCAGTGCATGGAGTGCATCTACCTCTGGCTGTGCATGGAGCCAGCTCAAGTGAAACAGAACCTATTGACCTGGCCGTGCCAGCAAGGAACAGCTAGGCCACATCTGCAACCATGATGGTCCTGGAAACAGGGCAACTGTTTTAGTTCGTGTGAGTGCGGCACTAGTCAGCACAGCCAGAAATAGGTTGGTGCTTAATGAAGCCAGCTCTGCATCTGGAGCATGCTTGAAATCTGTAGCACAAATAACCTGTTCGTGGATAACTGAAGGTTGACTTAATGTTGAAATCCAACAATTAATATGATAAGTGTTGCATATTGTTGTGAAAAGCTTTAAAATATTACCAGTGTTTTGCTGCAGTTTATTCATGTAAAGCTACAGATGCCAGTAAATTCAAGGCTTGCATGAAGCCTGGTGTGACCAGCACCTGCCATCTGCAAAATCAAGACACAGTGAGGTCAACTTTATATGGGCAGATATGGTAAGAGAGAATGAACACATATTTACAGTCAGCTCATAATTATCTGTGAGTAGTTTCTCTGGTTGCAGATTAACTGTACCATAAACAAGTGTCAGACTGGTTGAAACCAGCAGGATTTATTAACTAAGGACAGAACTGTGCCAGCCTGGCTATATTGGTGTTATGGCCAATTCTCAAGACCTTAATCCCTGGAGCTCCAGAAACCCAGCTACAATATCCCACCTGCAGTCCCCCATATTATCCTTTGAAAGAAGTTGTTTGTTTTAACAAGAGCTCATCAAGACAAACTTTGTCTAGCTATTGTGTATCAAGAATACTTCTGGGAAGATGAAAGGAAATAATGATCCTAACAGAAAACAGTTTTGATGGAAGAAAGGGAAAGACTGGCAACAAGAGATAACCAGGTAGAAGTGTTATTTTGATCATTTTTTAAAAAGAGGATGGGGAGAAAAACTGTGAGAGAATAAGAAGGAGAGATGGTCTTCTAAATACTAACCTTCTCAGAAGACAAATTTGGGAAGAGAAAGAAAATTAGTCATCTTTCATTACTGAAGAATACAGATAATATTTTAAAAAGGAACTATTTCAGATCTACTTTGTTTGTTTGATAGAGAGAAACAGACACTTCTTTCTTTTAATTTTCACATTTTTTAATTTTTTTTCCACCACGTGATTATTTGAGACATTTCAAATAATGTTTTATTCAGCTGTCAAAATGGAAAGCCAGCAGTTCTTTGCAAAACCGTTTTGTTTTTGAAAAAGCCTTTTTTTCCAATGAAACCACTTTCCATTAAAACAAACTGAACTGCTCTAATCCTTGACAGAAGACCCTTCATAGGGAGGCACAAGCTGATGCCTCCCTTCCTCCCCCCCCCCGTTTAGGCCAAAGCAAAGCAATTCAGGATGGTTTGTCATGAGATGGTCTTCTAAATACACTTTCCCCGAAGATACCCCATCCCAGGTATTCCCTCCCTCACATTCTGAACTTGGGAGTGAAAAATTCCAAGTTTCTCTTTTTGGCATCTTTTCCTTCCTTTTCTGCTTTCACACATGCTGCTGTCTATTCAATGAGATAAAGTGCAAAATGGAGCTTTGGAAAATCAATACATTGATGACTTTCTAAAGCACTTTCACTGTCTTTCTTATCCAACTTAATCTAAATGCTGTTGCCAGTTATTTATTTGGGAATAACTCAAAATAGAACGATTCAGCTCAAGCAGCTGGCACAGATCCCGGAAAACTGATAGGCTGAACCTGATCAGATTTTCACCAGCTAAAATATATTAAGCATTTTAAAATATTTTAAAAAGCAATTTGCCTAATATAGGTCAATGCAAAAGCCCATGTAATGACAAGAAAAAGTTATTTTTGGATATTAATGTATTGTCTATCAATTCTAGATTGTCCTTGTTTAGCAAAAAACAGGAGACATGTCACAGCACTTATGCATGAAGCTAGAGCTAGTGCTCTTTAAACAAAAGAATCAGCATGAGAGCTCTGAGCATATCATAAAACTAAAATCATTAAAAATGCTGTTGGAGACTTAAATATTTATTTTAAGGCAAAACCTAATTCTAGCTTTCACAAACTCAAGACTGTTTACCAAATAAGGCAGCAGATGGCTTAGTTTCTTTGAGATAAGCCATTTATTTCAATATTATTGAACAGCTATTCAATCAACTGAAACTTGACATACTTGGAGCCGACTGTTCATGATTATATTCCACAATTTTCTGGATTCCAGCAAGAAAGGTAGGAAAAAAAATTATCTTTTTTTTCATAGTGTCTATAATGATTATAGCACAGCAATTATTTAAATTATAAAGCCAGCAGTTTTAAATTAGGCCAAACCACCAAAAAGGGCAATGTGAAAAACACCTTTCTTACGAATCAAAATTCTAGGTGTTCGGGCCTTGGTAAAGGCCTTGGGGCTTTTAGCTATGGGACCAACAAAAAGAGCTTTCTAGCTTATCTCAGATATCAGCCTAAAGAGATAAATGAGTATATTCCTGGGCATTCAGTTTTAAAGATGGCTTAAGGGTAGTTAGAGAACAGTACCTCGATATTTGTATCCTAGAAGTCCTAGGAAGGATTGCTAGAAAAATGTTCTTCGGTATCATATGGAAACAGTTGAAAGGTCCAGTCCAGGACAGAACATTAAGTTCAAATAGCTGCATTTTCTGGTTAAAAGAGCTCTGATATAAACATCAGAACTGCTGGACTGATACTGTCAAACAAAGTGAAGACACACAAATGCAGGAAAAAGTCTAATAGGCTGAAAAAAGTGCAGAAGTGGGGTCACTGAAATCCTGGCTACTTGTCACAAGTTTAGGCTTATGCATTGGAGATCAGGAGCAGCATTTAGGATAAATGATTTCTGCACATCCATTTAATAAAGATGGCCATGTCAAAAAGTAACAATTTTTTTTCAGGAAGCAGATGGTTCTGAGTATCCACAAAATGACCTGATCATGGTTGAAATTCCAGATCAGACTACAGATACTGTTTTTGGACAGCACAATAAGGGTAAAGATGACTACATAAGCATTTGAAGTTCTGAAGAACCAGTGAAAAATGATAAAAAATTCAACTACAGGAAAGAACAGTTCCACTCTCAGAATGAAATATATGAGAAGGCACATCATTTTATTGCTGCAATGAAGTGATATCATGGGCCATATATTCAAAGATTGACTCCATAGTCAAGAGTTTTCTGAACCAAGTCTTCGAAGTCATACATTCAAAGCTCAAAGAAACATTATTAGAAAACATTAAACAGAGAGGATATGTTTGACTTGGACTGGAACATAACCTAACACAATGATCTGTGTTTCAATTGGTGTTTTGGATTTTAGCCTACAGAAAGATGTCAACATCCATCTAAATTAAATGCAAGAAAGCATTCCCTATGAAAAGAAGAAAGGAGAGAGAGGGAGAGAAGAATATGTCTTTCAATTTCTAGACTCTTTGAGTACCAGTTCAGTAGCTCTATTCAAGTCCTTGGATCTACACAGACCTGCTCTTCAGCTACAACTGCACAAGTTAACAAAATCTTGGATAAGGGCTCTGAAAACAGAGACCTGACCAGATAAAGTTGTGATGAATTGTCACAAAAGAAGTGGTCTTCTCATGTTAAATTCACTAGACAAAATAATTTGTTATATTGAGGAAATACTGTGGGAAAACAACGGAATTCATTGTGTATACTACAAATTGGCAAGACATCAAAACCAAAATGGCAGGAAAACTTTTATAGCAATCTAGGCAAATACAAAAAAATCTTGTCAAAGACTGATACAAGTAAAGATTCAACACATTAGAGAATGACCATATCCGCTTGGAAGATTCACTGTCTTTGAAACAAAACCAGATGAAAGTACATGAAAATCTTGAGATATATGAGGCAGTTGATAAAAAAATAAAACCATAAAATGCAGGTTTTTCAAATTATAAAATCCTGACATAGTTAGCCAGTCAATTCCCTTTACTGGCAAAACTTTACTAAGACTAATTTTGAATATCACCCATAAGTGTTCCATTTAGCTGCATTAAGAAGGGGAAAGAAAAATATATAAAAAGAAAAAAAAACCCTGCACAGTAACAGCTGAGCCATCAAGATACTCTCTTAGAGAAGGATAGAAGGTTCATAGTCTGATTCCTGAATATGTTTTATTGTAATAATGAGGTTCAAATAATAGATTGTATAGACATTTATAGAATAGTTTGCTAGGTATCACAGCATAATTTATACATGATCAGCTTAATTTACGTACTCTTACCTGTCCTGCTCACTTCCATGACCAATAGATGACCTGAAGTGGAATAAAGATATACTTTCTAACTGCACAATAGAACAACTATTTAGCAAGCAAAACAACTTCTGCACTGGGCAAGACCTAATGATTTGTCAGCTGCATTTCCTTCCTTTGGCAGAGGTTGGCATCCAGTACTTCAGGGAGAAGAAAGAGATCAGTTTCCCCAAAATTAAATTATCTAGCTACAGATCATTTTAATTAGCACATTACCCACCCACTTCAAAAATTTGGCTTGTGTCTAACTTTGGGATGTCCTTTGGATGTGCATTCCACAAATTACGTATTTCTTTTTGTACTGATGTGTTARAAAATCATATAGTTATTTTGTGGAGGGATCCCTTCTTCTAACCTTGTATTACTATAATATTATACATGAATGAAAAAGGGACTAATTTACTATGATTTTCATATTCTTTTCATATCATCCTTACAATTTTAAACTGAATACAGAAAGAAGAGAATTTACAGTGAGAAGTTTTTTTTTCACAGTCTAAATATTTACCTCTTTTGGTTTTGAGAACTGGTCCATACATTAGATTTGGATAAAACACTGGAAACATTTTTTGGGGGAGAACTTGCCGCCAACAACCAGAAAATTTGGAGGAAAAAGAATGCCAATAATTAAAAATGAGATGATGGCTGCCACTCGAACACTATATGCCAGGAATTGTCTTTTTGCATGTTAAAAGAGTTTGGCGAGTGGGTCATCCAAAGACCCGTAAGCAAACCAGAACATACCAGATTCCTAGTTATGCACAATATTGAGTATTACTTCACTAGTTTTCATTAATGAATTTAGAAGAACATTTGACACTAGAGCAACTTCTAGACAATTGGTGGCTGTTAAAGAGGGCTAGGGCAGTATGTCTCCCTTGAACATGCTGCACTGGCAGATGCTAGTGGGACTTAAAAATTTCGGTTCCTTCTCACCAACAGTTTTGTGCCTGAATAGGAACTTCATGTCAAGAAGATTGCATAATTCTTTTGTAGAAAGTTAGGGATATAGCTAGGATCAGTTTTTAAAATAATCAATATAAAGATATTCACAAAATCTGGCTTTAAGCACAGAAGCTTACTTGCTCTAGCTGGTGAAGAGACAGATACATTTGCAGAATTAAATTTCAAGTTGCACAGACAATTCAAAGCAGGAGTCCCTCCCTACCCCCTTAATCCATTTAAGTTATTTTTTGTGAATATTCTTTTTTTGTGATGATTAAAGGCTTTGCTTCCCCTTTGAGATTTCTAAGAATTCTTCCAAAATGGATGCAGACTTTTTTATCGTGTTCTGTAACCAGTCTGGGGTGCCAGTGATTGCCAGTGGAGCTATTAGAAAAAGATTCAAATGTCTGTTGTCTTGTTCTTGTACAGTACAGATTTTACAAGGAGAGTGCTTCCCAAGATTTCTTTGTTTCCATGTTCACTAATACTATCATCTCAAGACAAAGTGTCATAAAATACAAGCTCTCTTGCACAGATAAATCTGTAAGGTTTCCCCAGATATCTGGGATATAAAAGGGGAAAACGAAAGAAACCTACCTAGCAATTCTTCTCAGTAAAGTCTTGAAAACTCAAGTCACAGACCATCTGCAGACTGCCATAAATAGACAGCCAGAAGGCACACACTAGAGAGGGAGCATTCTCTTACCATCTATGCAATCCGTGTGATAACCAGAGTTGTGCAAGAGGTAAGGAAGCTCAAAGCTTGAAGTTTACTGTAAAATCACACATACTGGATTTCACATGGGAGAAACTATGCCACCCAGTGGAAGTTTAAAATTAAGGACTAAAAAGCGATAGGGGAGAAGGCGAGGGGGAGGAGGTCTTTTAAATTCAGAAATGAAACTTATGAAAAAACTTTTTATCCAACAAATATAAGGTTATTACAGAGTAAATATACCAGCAAAAGATAAAATGATATGAAAAAACTTTATTATGATACAGAAGGCTGATTTTCACTGACAGCTAATGCAATCCATACTCTCCATTATTTGAAGAGAGGGAGTCAAACTGACACTAGAGAAGCAAGTCTTCATGTTAATTAAGACTTTGTAATGGCATTTCATCTGGCACCGCAGACCTGCTGGAATACATTGCAGCTTCTATTAGCCTAGGATTTCCCTTCCAAGGAAATCAAAAGAGGGTAGAGAGAGATGACTAAGCGAGCGTGGTTCCCTACACAATACAGAATCAAGACCCAGCAGCTCACAATCATATCCAGGGCTTCCACACAGGTCCAGGATGATTTGCTAAAAGGAACACTGCACACAGTCTATATAAATATAAAACATGCAATACCAAATTGTGGTATTTATGAATTACTTACAGTTGATAGGGTTTTAAAGAAAAAAATATTGAACATCATACTGAATATGAAAGTAATTTTTGGATTTCAGTGGCAACAAACTCTTAGTTCACAAAGTAACATCCTGAAGAACTTGCTTCTTTCCTGTTAGGTTGGCCGCATTTCTCTTTTCTTTTTCTTTTCTGATTTTTTGTTTCTTTCCCGATACACAGTTTCACATTCTAATGAAGCCAATTCAGGAAGCTTCTGCAAGTATTCAGGTGCAGCTCCAGTTAAAGGATCTGTCAAATGGTAGTTATCTAAAAGGGAAAACCTCCAAACAAGAACTATTTATTATATCATACAAAATCAAGTACTTTGCAGAAATAACTATTTCTTATTAGTTTTACCTTGAATATTCTTCCTTTAATGAATGACTAATCGAGTGCTAAAGTTTGGTATTACAGTTTTAAACTAAACCTTAATATTGGAAAATTAAGTTACAGAAAGGCTGACAGAAGATACCTGGACTTCAAAAATTAGGGAGCCTAACTAAGTTATCATCTCAACAGACAAGCTCTCCAGAGCCTTGAGATTAAGACAGAGGACAAGCAACTGCTTTAAAAAATATACTACTATGAAAAAAAATTTTTTTTTTCTGCAGACAAAATAGAGTTAGGTTTGATATATCTGTATTTTGTTTTCTCCTTTTTCTCTACTGCCTCGCAGTCATCTATGACCACATAGAAAAAGCTTATTATTTTGCCAAAAAAACTTTAAAACAATTTCCATTTTACTTGGAGATGTTTTTTATTTAACTGTGTAGTACTAACAGTGTCACTTGTCACCTGTACGGTTAGTTAGCAGAATCCAACAATATGGATGTTGATTTGGATGTTTTTTGAATTTGTTGGATGTTTTGCAACATCCAAAAAATGGCAATTACAGAACTTGGAATATAACAAAGCTTAACAAGCCTATTTGGTCTAGTTGTTTTAGGAATAAGATCTTTAAGAGAAAGTTTTAATGAAGAATGAGTAACACAACCATTTCAGGCTGTTGCTAGTATTTTTTTCTTCTTCTTCATATTCAGCAATACATGTATTCCTTTGATCCTGTTAGAACATACAGATTGTAGTGGTCTATTTATTAAAGTTTCACAATGAGTAACCAATCACTTTCACATTTTAATATGAATTCCTACATGCACTCCCAAATGTTGCCTACCTCATATGCAAAATGGGGAAGATGAAGCTTTTTTAAAGTTATATGAAAATGTGCATTTTCACACTTTTTAAAATACACCATCCTTTAATGAATAAATGTAATTATTAGAATCAGGGAAACAATATTAAAAGAAAGGAGGGAACAATGTCAAAAAGCCTATAGCACAAATCAACTGCTATTACAGTTATGACAGAATTCTGTTTAAAAAAAGGGAGCAGTTTAAAGAGGAGACACTCTTAAATACAGAAATGCTATACATACGTTTTTTATCAAACTTGTGGCAGAGTTCTTCTGGAAACGAGTACAATCTAGAAATTTTATTATTTTTCTTGGACCTATGGTTGTGTTAAAACAAGAAATCTTAAATTTAATATACTGTGTAACAGCATCATGTTTACACATAAAGTACAAATAGAAGTAAGTGGACTCTCTGGGTGTAGTTCCACTGTTTTCTCCAGCGCCCATGGCAACTTAAGAAGTTGCTCTTTTCCCTCCTTTCTAGTTAAGGGATTCCACCCTATACAACGCTTGATGTTTCTCAGGTATGTGCTGAATCTGTGAGCCAGTGTTAACCCTGGTGCCAATTAAATTAACATGGTTTAAAAAAGTCTCCCCAGCACTCTTGGACAATCTCTTCATTAATGTGCGTCCACACCATAAACCAGAAACAGTCACATTACCTTTCTCAGGGTAGGTTTCATTTCCTTTATTTTTCCAATGTGGTCTGCACTCTAGAAGATCAAGGATATCTCTTGATGTTCAGTGTGGCTTCTTACCCATATGAAGTTGCAACCAATTTCCTAGTCAAATTCCGGACTGGGAAATTACACTTCAGCAAATTGCAGTGTTTTCTGTATTGCTAAGCAGAGTGTAAAAGCCAAACCAAAGATGACAGTATTTTCTGCAGTATGTTTTGTATTAGCAAACAAAGCATCACCATGGCAATAACAAAAGCTCATGGGTATTACTATTTTTGTGGGAAAAATAGCATCCTTAAATGCTGATCTCTTTATTCATCTTTCCTCACAATTCTATTATATTTTATACAGATTCTTTTCTTACCTTACCCTCTTCAAAATTTACTGTGTCTTAGGATGCAGCTATGCAATACAGCTAAAGAGGAGATTGACTGGCACTCTTGGATCCCATGCTGAGCCTGTCCAGAGAATTAAACYGACAAAAACCCATTCGCTATTCCTCTCTAGTAGTTGGTCTCCACTTTCCTGCAGTGTCCCAATATCTAATAGTCCCTTTCTATATAGTAGAATGTTTCTTCTCCCCAGCTCCTTTCTTACAGATTATTTCCCTGCAGTGTTCCGCCTCTGCGCCTCCACCCTGCACGCCTGCAATCTTCTCAGCACCAAAGTGCCAAGGTTTTCTTCCCCTCATCGTCAGAGCTATCGAAGATACACCCCTCCCCTGCAGAAAGAAGTCCTCTTTTGGAAAGTGATACAAGAGCACCAGATTTTTATTTCAGCTTCTGTTGTGAAGCAAGCGCATGGTTATTCTGTTTTTCACCATTACTCCCTTTCCACCAGAGACAAAACAGATGACTTGTAAGGGCACAGACTTGTCAGTTATTCCATGCTGTTTGCTACAAAGATATTACAAAGAGCAACTCTGAAGTGTGAACTGTTCTATTGTTTCAGTGGGTGAAAACTGAGACGCGGAAGATGAAGTCAACATTAGATTACGTAATGCTTAAAATGAGCAAGTAAAGAGAAGAGATTTTATGACAATTTTAAGAAAACCCAACACATGCACTGGAGCTGAAACGCCCATAGGGGAAGGCCTGTATAATAAAGGAATAGTAAGCCAGCGTGTCCCGTTTCAAAGGAACGGGTAATTCTGAATTCAGACTTAAAAGAAATCTGAATGAATAGATAGCTGAAGACTTGTTTGCCTTTAAATTATCTAAAACCTGTTCATTCCTGGTAGCAGCAGTGCAAAGGGATAGAAGGGCTGAGCTCAGCTATTTGGATTTTGTTGGTAAGTGTTACGAGCACGCAGTGGCTTCTTGTTGTGAGCATGCAGAGGAAGGAAGGAGCTGAATCTCTTAGGATAGTGAAGTCAGTATAGAGGGTGCTGGAGAAGTTATTTCACTGGTATACAGAACACATGCGGCCTCACAAATGTATCTGATCTGCTTTTGAAAAGCAAGGAATATTTCTGCCAAGTGCCAGAAAGGACAGCAAATTAAAAACAAAAGCCTGCTCCATAACAGGATTCAACCAGTCACGGGAACATCCCATTCTAGAAAACAGCTAAAATATGGAAAATGGTAGTCTGATAATTAGAGAACTAGATGCCAAGCCAGCACTCAGTTTTGTATGGATGTTGAGACTATGGAAAAGTTTCAGAAGAGGGAGGAAGATGGCTTATATACTTCACATGAACCTGACTGACATTTTAATGAACTGAGAGATGCTTGCATTTAATTGAACATGAATTCTAATAAGGTAAAATAAGGAAAACAGTAATATGCTTCTAGATGTCTTAGAGACTGCAAAAGTAGCTAAAAGAGCTCCTACTCTCTAACACCTGCTGTTTGCCCCCTCTCCTCCATGTTGATATGACAAAAGTGAGTGCAGTGAATTGGGTCAGAGAAAGATCTGGAAGAAGAATAACAAACCACTCTAAAACTAAAAGGCAGAAGTGCATCAGGAAAGTGATTGTCCTAAGGATGGGTAGGTATGTGTATTCGCACACATAGTCAAAGCAGAAACTTTATTCTTTGATCAAATCACTCATTCAGCATAATGCAAAAACATTACTGCCATTCACAATTATTTGCACCTTATTAAGAGGAGACCTTTGTTTCCTAAGTTTCTGATAGAATGAAAGAATTATTGACAATGCTCTAACAAACAGACTTATTCCAAGGCCAGTTCTACTTTTTACTTTTTTGTCAGGATAATGCTTCAAGGGTATACTACATAGAATATGCTGTTCCAGCAAAGCACTTTATTGTGTAAACTGTCTATAATAATAGTAACAAAGTACTTCTTTTGTACTAGCAAACCTACATACCCACACAGCAGCCAGTGCAATTTTGGCAGTATATCTGCAGCTGTACCAGTGGCTTTCGTTGATGTAGCAGTGCTGCTTTAGGAAAGTGAAGAGACAATCTCATGGCAAGAGATTGGATCATGTGACATTGAACATTAATTTACTGTGTAAATTAGTGTGTAGAACATACTATGGAATTTGTTCTGTTTTGGTAGGGAAAGGTAATCTTCTTTTGTCTCTTCACTGGCTCAATAGAAATGCACTTTTCAGAATCATGTATACACTGTAAGTGCTATTCTTCTATAAATATCAATCAAGAGTAATATGATAATGTAGCCTATACATTTAGCTTGCTATTCTCTAGAAGTAAAAATAACCAAGAAAGCAGGATTTCATTTGACAAACTGATTAAGCACCTCTACAGAGTTGTGACAAATGGCAAAGGAATACCATACATACTACACTTTGTCTGTAAAAAATGGATGTGTTAAATAAAAATGTTATCCTTATAAAATCCATTGTTTTGGATTTTATACCTAGCATATATAGCATACCGTGTTGAAAAGGTTTGGGGGCACCAAATCTTTTTTTCATCTGAACAGGAGATGGGTTGTCTTGGTAGCTCTGGATTCTCTGAGTAAAATTTGGTATTGCAACACTGTCTCAAGCCAAAGGGTGAAGTAGGTTCTGCTTAAAATAAATATTTACAGAAACATGCATAGAACATCAGCATCTGATTATGATTAAGCCATCTGATATATTTAAGAGCATTAACCAACCAACTCCTATTAAATTCCTTTTAGTAAATTTAAAATCAGAGGCGTGTTATTTGGAGAAAGATCATTCATGAAATGGCCTTACAATTTTAAGATGGTTAGTTATGTGAAAGCTTTAAAAATACCAGAAATGCAAGATTTATTTGTCTTTTGAAGCTAAATACTGCTTCTTCTGAACTCAACTGCTAAAGTCCTAGAAAGTGCAGTAGTCCACTTTTTTGCCACTATTTTCATGCCAAACACACTTCCCCTCTGAGTAGAGTTGTTTTGTGATCACTTCTTGACTTATTTCCAACAAAAAGTGAGCCAAGTTAAACTAAAGTGGTAAACTAGCTTGTTTTGATGACTCAGGGAGTGTTCATATGAGCAGTTCAGCTGGCAGATGTGAGAGTGTGGCAACCTTCAGCAGGAAAGCTAGTGATACKGCAACTGAAGACAGGTAATCAGCCAGCCCACACAGAGCCACATCATTACTTTATAGGGAGACAGATCAGTCTGTGGCGAAGGAAAAAATCATACGAAATGGCTCTTTAATAACATGAAATAAGCTTGGAGAAGCACAGCACTGAGTTTTAATCACCAAATTCTCCAGATGAAGAGGTCAGTTCCTTTAGAAAGGGAACCATGCTCCAGGCCACAAGATGACAAGCTCAGGCATTTCCCTTGTTTTATCCTTTGCATCTTTCTTGCCTTCCCCCAGCTACTCGCAAAGGGAAAACACCCAAATGATCTTCCTGATGTAGCCTTTTCAGTCAGATATTTATGATCAGATATAAGACCCGATGGTGTTTTTTGTTCTTCAGGTGCCCAAGATAAAAGTGACCTGCTGTTTCGGATATGAAATTCAGAAATATACAGTGGATACATAGAAATCCTTATAAGTACCTGTTAATTTTTTTTTATGAAAATGTAGGCATATTGCCTACATGTGCAGACATGTTGGGCTAAGGGTTCTCAAAGCTCAGATTATTTTTAAATGTGTTGATTTTTTTTCTGAAACAATCAATGTCAGTAAAATCTAAGGGGAAGGAAAAGGCGTGGGAAGTATGTGAAGAATCAATTATTCTTCCCCTGAATTTTTGCTTACTAAATGCGAAATAAAAAATATATATGTCTATCTACTCCAAATATGATACATTACAGTAGGAATAAATACAGTGGACAGACAGAAACTCTGTTTCACAATGCACAACATAGTGAGCATGTCAATYGCTAACAGGCACCCAAATCCCTTCCCTTCTGCAAGACACCCATGTCTGCTTATTTTGCTATCCATCCAGTTCTTTTTTTTTTTTTTTCCAATGGCTAAAGTTCATAAATTGTCTCAAGAAATAAAATGAGTTTTGGATCAGAAGTACCCAAGTCTGAAAACACTGAAGGGCGATTGATTTCGTATTTTTAAATATAAAAATCAGAGTGTATTGAGTGCACAAGAGAGGAATGTGACATATTTTAAATGAAAAAAACAATTGAACTTGTCAATAAAGTTTTCCTTCTACAGATCACTGGTTTCCAGTATATATCAGTACCCTTTGGATAAGTCACTTATATCCCATCAATCCAAATGAAGCATGATTCACTATATGATTAATATACCACAAGTATGAATGATTTGCATTGATTCAGAACCACAACAACCCTTCCCATAAAAACTTTCTATAACGACAAAGTGTTCTCTCCTGTCACTACAGGCTGGTATTAAAAGCATGGAAGAAAAGGTTCAGAGTGGCAGGACACTGGTGTAATAGTCTACAAGAATGAAATGCGAGGCTGCAAGGAAGGGTCTGTGCTTTCAGCAAAGAACAATAAAAAACCTTCAAAAGTAGGTAAAGTAATACACAAAACCAGTTGTTCGTTGAAACCAGCTTCTTATCCTAACCTACATCTTGAAACCTTCTGGATAGCAGTTTTGTATTCTTTAAAAGTAAGAAGTTGTGTGAGGCTGACTGGACTTTATATTGTTTTTACTGAAACAGCAACATACTGTTCCAACAAGAACATAGGATGCTGAAAGACACGATTACTTCAGTTACATATTAGGGAAAGAATAGACTAGCACAGAAAATGGTGTTTTAGCAGCCATTAAGGTGATTTTACATCACCCTCAGACATTAAACAAATAGTTATAACACTGGCACACTAATGGAAAATTGTTTAAGTTAATAAAAAGAAAAGCTATTAAAAAACTCATAATGTCAAGAAATTCTTTAAGCTCTTTGTGATAGGAAACAGAATCGTCCAGTGGAATGCAAACAAATGTTTCTGTCAGCTATAAAGAGATCTGGTCTCCATTACCAAGGCTGTCATGACATCTTGTATTTGTGAGGTGGACTTTTGAAGAAGTCAGGTGTCATTGCCAACAACGCGTGCCTGCCTGAACTGTGGGTATGACCTGGATGCGCTCCATCTCCTCTTCCCAGCATCCCTGCTACTTTTGTTAGAAATGAGTCTTACCTTGTATTTTTAATCCTGTTGTCTATATTACAGGAACTTTTGCCTATGATCCATGTATACAGTAACACAGAGCCCTTGCAGCCAGAAATGAGTCAGATCATTTAGGGCTGACTTTCTGTCTTTCTAAATTCCAAGTTTGCCTAACTGATTGCAACATTGCAAGGATCCACAAAACAAAGCAAAGCAGTAATTTTTGCAGCAGACTGCAAATTTCTGGGGTATACCGAAGTCTGTGAGAGCTCTATTCATTTAATTAGACCCAAATTTCATCACTATCTTTGAAATGTTGTGTTATTATTTTCTCAAATCTCAAAAAAGTTACAGAGGAGACAAGAGTGATGACAACAACATAGGTAGCATTTTTCTTCCATGTTTTAATAAGCATTGTGCTCCCTACTTATTTAATTTTGCACAGCACCTCAACAGAACAAATGCCACAAGATCAAGACTGCATTTACATTAATGTTCTTGGAAACAGGTACGCACACACACACATAATTAGATGAACTAAAGATTCCGTCTCCTCACGAATTCAACTTTATTATAGTATTTCTTAAAAAACAAACATGAAACCTCACTCAGCCTGACACTACTGTGTTTTGGATCTAGCAAATGGGCAGCCATGAATGAACTGATCCAACAGAAACCCTTAGGGGCAGAAGCAGAATTGGTTTTCTATTGCATGAGCCAGCTAAACTGACTAATCCTGAAGCCACACAATCACTAGACTGGATAAAAGGGAAATAGAAGAACTAGCAGCTAAGGCCAGAGCACGAAACTGCAGATGGAAGGCAAATAGTGTGACTGCTCCTTCTGGCAACAGTTCACACTTACATTGTTTAATCGTAACATGAAACCACAACCTTGGCCTGAAGATCACAGTGAAAAAATTACAAGCCATCTCTAATAGAAGCCTCTTAAATTTCTAGACCTGAATCAGTACTTTTGGGGAAGGAAATTGCAGGAAGGAGAGAGAACCTGAAAAGAAAAAGAACTGAACAACATACCTCTGCTTTCCATTGAGCTGAAAACAAGAGACAGCATTAAACAATTCTCCTTTCCAGACATTAAGATGGAACATTGTAATAAGACTAAACCGTAATACAAAACAATAATAACACCAGTCTTCTGCTTATTTGAGATAGAAAACTGCCTCTCACACACTGAAGTGCTCCATAGCAGAGCAAGTAGCTTGATGAACTCAGAAAACTGCAAGTATCTGTCCTTACCACACCAGACCTTTCATCACCCTATGCACTTAAAGCACTTCTACTACAATACAGCTAGTCTGACATGAGTGGGAACTCTAATTAAAAAAGAAGATTCTCTTTGCTGTTTTTTTAAGCCTGCTTATTTTGTGTGAGGGTATCCTGCTGTTTATACTACACACCATAATAAAAGGCTTACCTTCAAGAAAAAATGAAGACCCCGTGTCCTTAATTTGTTTTGCACATAATTCTGAAATGCAAAGGGCAATAAAGACAAAATCTAGAAAAACACTTTTAAATATAAAAATAAACATTAGTTTTATTAATATTTAAAACAAAATGTAAATGTTAGTTAATTTTAAAAGTGAACTCATCGCCAATTCATCACCATCTCTTCTATTGAAAAGCTTCAAGATTTGTTTCCAGTGACTGAATCCTGATTTCTTCCTCGAATTCCCTGGGTTTTCAGTTGCATAGAAGCAGTCCATTCTTGGCTTTGCCTTCTAGGATGCCTGTTGTATGGTGTGCTATGTACCACCATCATGTTTCATACTCCTGTAGTTGGTCGAATTTCCAGTTATTCTTATTTAACACTCATATTAAAGTATTCTGAGTTTGTAAGCATAGCTGTATGTGCAGTACATTTTCAATACCAACTGCTTTTTTTCACTCTCCTTTTGCTTGAAGGAAACGTAGCCCTTCCACTAAAAAGAGATGCATCTCAGGAAGGACAGGGAGCCTGCATGGACCAAAGCAAGGGTTCAGCTTTGGATTTACAGACATTCCTGGGCTCTAGTAACCACATTTGACAGGAGGCAACACCCTGTTGTGGCCTCCAAGGTGGGAATGCCCTCCTGCCAGGGGCACCCTGGCAGGCTGGCATGGGGCTGCCAGGAAGGGGCAACCCTTGTGCCCCTTCCCATACTCAGGCACTGGGCCACCCCGAGCCACCAGCGTGGCCATCTTCGAGCGGCCACTTGTGTGGCCCCGAGTGACCCCAAAGTTGGCACCAAGCCACCCCCACGAGTCGCCCCTCCTCTCTCCTCAGCGGCACAGTGAAGGGCCGGTTAGCATTGTTGTCCATCTCCAGAGGCAAGTCAAACAGCATGTTTTGGTTAAATACCAGTCTGCCTTCTTTCCCGCTGCAGGGGGAGGAGGTGGGACGGAAGATGTTCAGTGATCCTAGTGCCTCTCTCCCGCCGGCCACCTCCTGGGTRAGATGCTGTGCCGGTGTGGGCATCAGGGGCATGGGCGCTGGACGTGGGCACAAGGTCTAGGTGTTAGTGTCAGCAGTGCGCTGTTAATATACTCAGGTACATAACAAGTTGTGTCCTGAGAGCTTGCATGGGATGGGCATATTAGGCCAGCCCTGCGTTAAAGTTGTGCAGATGAGTATCTCACCTTTGCGTGTTCTAGTTCTCACAAGTTGGACCTCTGTAGAGCTCCATGTTCTAAAAAGTGACAAAATGGTACCAGGCAGCAGTGGTACCTCGCACTGAGAAAGACCGTTGCAACATTGCATTGCCCAAATTTTTTTTGTTTTGTTTGATTTGCACTATCAACCTAGCTTTTAACCTAGCTCAGCTACCGCTGCTACCCTAACTCAGTGGTCCCTTCTATATCCAGCATACTTGCCCATGCCACCCCAAAACTTCTATCAGCCCAGTGAGCCTCATGAATCCCCACACTGGGTTTGAGTTAGTGTCAGTGCCAGGAAGTGAAGGCTAGGGTTTGATCCTGATGGGGCTTCCATATCCTCCTTTATGGAAACTGCAAGGCAAGAATTGCGGTGGGATGCTGGAATGGAGTTAGGTCTAGGATAATGGTGTTTGAGGTAAGGCTACAGACAGTGTCAAAGGCACCGTTGGAGTGATATGTGCTGACAATCTGGTAAATATTACTAGAAGACTCATTATCCAATTTTAAAAGGCCCAATAATCTGCTTTTTTTTCTCCTCCTTTCCCCATTTTCTGATATCAAAGAGATTTATAGCAGCTTACATATAGATTAAACAATGTGCCCACTGTGACAAAAATATTCCAGAGTGAGATCCCGAATTCCAACCAAAATCTCCTAATTCACAAGCTAGTGAAACACATCATTGTTTTCTGTGTATGGTTGCACGTTCTTGTCCTAGTTTTTATCTTGCTGTTCTGCTCTGCTGTGCATGTTATAGTAGAGGTGTTGCTTACACTTGGGACAGGGAGAAAGTTTGAGCAAAATAATGGAAAACAGGTTCTCATTATAGCATGTAATTACATCATTTCCTCAGATTATGTTTCAGCACAATACTGTAATTCCTTATTTTCCCATAAAAAATCTTTGTATGATATCAGTGTTGTCCCTCTGACCCATAAAAATTATTTTTACATTAAAAAGGATATTGCTTTTCCCTGGCATCAGCAATTCCTAGGGCCCTTTGGAAGAAATACCAAGTTCTGCTTGTTACTTTCTTGGGTCCTGGCCTCAGAAGCTGTCTGCTGCGGGATCTTGCCCCTGTGCAAATACTCTTATATAAGACTACATTAGCAGCTAGGATCGCACTAAGAGAACAAATACATACCTTTATAGTATGTTACTGTAATCAGTTGCTTTTAGCAATAYCGTGAAAAGTCACTGGTTACAAATTACTTTTAACAATATTGCAGGCTAATCTTTTTTTCTTCAAAAGTATGTCAATAAAAAAACCCTTGGATCTCTGCTGGGCTTTTGTGCTACCCCAGACACATACATTTTATTGACCTAAGGTGGACATGTGTTGAAAAAWTTTCTGCCACACAATTTTGCTTTTACTTAAGAAGCTGTTAATTCTGTTGCTAGCACATTCATCAGGGATGTTTTGAGTTATTCAAGTGCTTAACTACTGCTCTGGCAATCTTCTTAAAGTGGGAAAAAAACATTATAAAAATGTGTGTGTGGGAACAAATGAAAGTTATATAACTATCTTGGTGTTGCTTACAACATGTAACCCTAAGTATCTAATTTGGTTGTCTTAATTAAGCACTTACTATGTAAACTACTTGAGCGTCCAGGGGGAGCATAAATTTGGTGCCTAAAGTTAAACTTTGTGAGTGCGTTCCCTCTGTGTGTAAATAACATTAACATAATGCAGTTGTGATAAGGTCCCACAAAGCTTTTACTTCTCTTTTTTGATCTGACTAGCAGTGTTACGTTTTTGGCCCATGCTTCTACATACTTACGCATTGGCAAGCCTTCACTTTAGAATCTGCAAGAGCTTCTCACTGTTCTGTTTCCTTAATGCTTATTTTTGCTCAATATCAATCCTATGGGAGCAGTGCCAATACTTGGGAGAAAAAAAATGGAGGAAAAAAATGAGTACAGTATCTGCAATCCAGTGTTACGTAGGCCTCACACATGTTTTAAAAGCATTTAGGACAAAATTACTTGCCATTGCAAAAAGGTGGTGGGAAAAGATACAAAGGACCACACAGCTCCCAACCAGTTGTCACAGTGGTAATGTCTGTGTTTCCTTAGAAAAAAAGACTACTGCCTGTCAGTTTTCAACTTTTTCCCTAACTTTCATTGCCTCCATGCCAGCAAAAACCTTGGCTCTGCATGGTATGGAGGAGTGCATATGTACTATTTCTTGTCTGAGATGGAGCTTTTTCTTTTATGGGAATTAGAGTCGTTATCTGTTCATTGGTATTTTTATTATCACTTTGTAAATGATAATTGTTTTGAAATGCTCCAGCTTGGTTATCACATTTTTCTTTAAGTGGAGAGCTCAGAAAGTGTCCTGTGGGAAGCAAGAATACCACAGAGCACTCAGCAGAAAGATCACACTGCTGTAGGAGGACTTGCTCTTGCTACAGCTTTTCTCTGCAACCCCCAAACATTCCCTTGCACACCTGCTCTCTCTTGATATTTTCAAGCCACAGGGGGTCGGATGGCATGTGAGTGCGCCCTGGAGGCAGCGGGAGGGCGCGGATGCGGAGCACGGACAGGTAAGGCTGACCGAAACATGGCTGTGGTAGAACAGACCAGACCGTGCGTGAGTTTCTGGGGGTACTGGGCAATATGGGAAATGAGGTCAAGAAACAGGAAAAAAAAAGGCAAAGGGTGTATGTATGGGGGAAAAGGTGAAAGTATTACGTCCAGAGTAAGTTTTAAGCTTTTTCCTCTTCCCCTACTTAATTATCAGATGCAATTTAAAATCAAAATTCATCTTCTCAGTTCAAATAGAGTATACCCAGGAAATCTCACTGAAGTGGTACAATTCCTTACCAGCTATTTGCAAGAACATCACCTCGTGAGAGGCTACTTTATTCCTTTGATACCATGAGCCTATGCTACACCTCCTGAAACCTAAAACCAGGTGAGCAGTATAAATGTTGCTAGAAATTTCCCTAACAGTGACACTTAGAAAAACACTGAAACTTTGGATGGAGCTGGGCAAACAAATTCCTTGAAAAGTATATAAAAGGGGTTTTGGAGTGCTGAATAACTGCAGAGCTGGAATTATGGTCTGTAAAGAATGGTCCCTATGTGTTGCCTCATTGGGGCAAGCAGGTAATGCTTTATTTGGAAATTATTAGAAAGGCATGCCTTCCCAGTAAATTATCCTTAAAAGTTCCTTTTGAACAATAATACATTTAGCATAAGAATTTAGACTCTGGAGTTACTGAATTTTATGAGGTTGGCTTAGTTTCACTGTGGAACTCTCAGCTTAGAGCATTTCAGAGCTCTGGCTTTGTAAACACATATGTGAACAAACTTGCCAAAAATAGAAGTGAGATGCCACTCCATTTTTTTAAATTATTTTCTATCATTAAGTGTTTCAAGAATCTTTCTGCCATAGCAACAAAAGAAAAAGACTTGCTTATTAGATTTTATGTCACAGAGGGGAAATAAAACCAAACAAATATTATGCTGCACATCAAACCATGCACATACCCAGCATATTAAATAGGGAAAAAATCTAAAGCCAGATTCTCTCTCATGAAACAGAGAGGCAAAATTGTTGGAGATGCTGCCCAGATATTCAGATTCAGCCATCCAAGGCAATCCCTGGGAGGCCTATGCATTCAAACAGGACAGCTCCCCAGAATACTAATGTATAAGATACATGCTGAATGCATGACAGAAATAGGTGTTGCATGAAAGTCTGAAATAAAGACATTTTCATTCTTATTAAGAAAAGTGTTTTCAGAGCTTTGTTCAGTAAACCTGAAGTGCATTCAGTGGCCTTTATGCCATTCTTCTCATCAATTGCAGTCTAGCTGTGCAAACACTACTATATAAGCAGTATTAGTTAGATTACACACTTAAACAAATGTGGACGGACCCCCATGGTTTTGTCAATAAGGCTTTCTGAGAAAGCTGGAAAAAGCAGTAGGTGCAAGAATTGCAAGAATTTCCTTCCAAAGATATTCTAATAATTGCTTAGAAAATGTATTTAAAGGCAAGGAAATGACTGATTTAGAGGATTTTAATGTCAGTTTACAGTTTACAATATGTGCCTTAAACCTACAAGCTTCTTAGATTTTGTTCTCCCACTGTAATTGTCAAGATTAAATTTTGGTAATTACCAGTTTCACCAGACAATCCAGTAGCCCTCCCACCAGCATCACTGCAATCTTTTCCCTGCTGCTTCTTCATCTAGCAGCTAATTTCAGCTAGAAAGTGTTAGTTCCAGTTTTAAGAGGAACCTCGTATAATCCTCACTAGGATGAATGTGATTCCATGGGACGATTTATGAGAAGGAGGAACCTTTGCCCTTTTGCCCACAAGTCTCAAGTTTTCTTTTATTAAAACTGGGTATAATACCTATCATCTACTTTTCAGGTGAATAGCTAATAATTAATAGTTAACTGCTGAAATGAAAAATGTCCTCAAAAGCTATATATTATTAGTATTCAGCTGAAGGAAAATAGTGTCTTCAGTGTGAGAAGTTAAAGGATATGGAAAACTCATGGAAAGAAAGCACAGTTCTGTGTTACCAAGAGGATGAAGTAAGGGAATACTGAGTGAGGACCTGATGTACTGAGAACTCAGAGTTCCTGATTAAGTTAGGGTGAGTCTCAGATGCTTAATATATTTTAAAATCATGTCCAATAGTTTGCGTTTGTATGGAACAGCAGCAATAGCACRTGGGAGGTGAAGAGCAACATCTCCATTAGTAAGGAAAGATGTCTTTTTTACCAAAACTCTAAGAAACCAGAGTTAAACCTTCATTCATCTGAAGTATAACATACTGACAACTTGCTATCTCTCTCAATGGCTTAAGGGAGGAGGTAGTATGCTTTTGTTCAACTTTGAGAAATGTGTTGAACAGCTTTCCACAGAAGACAAATGTTCAGTACTTGGCAGAATAGGGAAGTTTTCTAGACATGAAAAGTTTGAAAGTCTGGCAATTTCTGGTGAATGTTACAGCCCACTGTGCCACCAGGGTTCTAACACTGGTGTCTCACTAAGAGCATAATTTTTGTATTATGTTCTGTCATAGTCCATCATCCCTTTAAATGCTATCAAAACATCTGCACCTGAGTTCACAGTTTGTTCATGTTACTCTATTAATACGCAGCAGCTAAAATTAAAATTTCRGTATCTACCTCCTTATTAGTGAAATTAATTGGGGGAAACAGGGTGATACAATTGGGGATTGTTACATGCAGGAGAAAGTTAAACATGAAGTTATAGAAATCACAAGAATTTTTCAGCCTGAAGAGTGTTGAGAACTTAACCAACTGGCTATCCTAGTGTTTTTGTTCCAGTGAATATATTGTACCCAGGTTTTTCCACAGGCATCCGTCATATGTAAGGTTCAATTGATTCTGCCCTCCCTCATACCCAGCACCGGAGTTTCCTTTTGGGGTTTGGGGTTCTCAGAACACACCTGGGAACCAGTTTAGCTGTGGGTGGTCAGGTATGGGGAGAAGCTGTTCACACATATGGACAATGCAAGGTAATACAAGAGTTTAAGTAGCCGGTATAGTATAAGATATTTGGAAGAAAAGTGTGCAAATGTAGCAAAAATAGAGAGGCAGGCCTCTCTTCTGCTCCTCACTGCAAGTACGATAAGGTGGGGGGGGGTCACAGCATCTCTGTGGCCACTGCTTGCAAGAGGAGGCGATGCTCGCACATTCCCCTACACCGTTCTTTTTGCTTTTGGTAGTTGTTCAGCTAACGCGAATTATCAAGTAAAGGGCCAGAAATATGAAATGAAGCAAGCAGACTCCACTGGCTGGGGAAGAAATTCAACCTCTTAGGCTAGCTAAGGATGTAGCCAACATTATTCAGTGTCAGGATATGTCCATTGTAACACATTAGGTCAGATTTCTGGCACAATTTTTACGCACAGGTGGTTTCAGACATCAAAGGGAGTTACAGTAGATTTATTTCCATACAAAGCGAGGGCAGTTTCCCCTGCCAGTTCCACACTGGCCTGACTTATTGACACGTGCTACCCAATTGTTAGCCACATATGCTGTGGACATGCCTGCGCTACCCCCACCTGAGGAAAAAAGTTGCAGACTCTTCCGAAAGACCTGCTAGGATGGTGAAATAAAAGAAGACATGTTCTTGAAATAACAGCCATGTAGTGGATCTAGTTTGTCTTGAATAAATGAGAGCAAGATTTAACTTAAGACTCTACAGTATACACAAAGTATTGAAGACTTGCAGACTCACGTTTGTGTTTGTCAGCAGTTGCACACCTTTCATTGACTGCACGGAGAATGCTTTGATAAGTAACAGCCTACCAGTGGGAGTAAAGGGTTTGCAATCTTACATACATTAATTATTAATTACAAACTGAGACTTAGCTAGCACTTTTTTGTTAACTCCTCTGTAGTTGTCTGTCATGATGATATATTCTTGGGCTTAATATGTTTAGATCTGTATAGATTTTGATAAACAGTAGACAGATGCTGCTATGTGAAAAAGATATGATGCCCATGAACACAAAGCACTTTTAATAAACTTCAGGTGGTTTACAAACGATGTCTCCAGATCACAGTTCAGGAATCAGAAAGAGCATAATTCCCTATGTATTTTAATGTGTTCTCCTTGGAAGACTGCAGTGGAATTATGCACACAAACATTTAACTGAGAACCAAATAAGTGTAGCAATCATGGTCCGGAGAGCATAAAGGATCAGTAATAGCCCCACCAGTTGCAACAGGCCAGTCTGTCAGTCTAGTGGCATTTTTTAAACTATAATATGTCTTTCGAGAGAAGGACAAATCTCAGAGGAAGCTAAAATGTGTCACTTTGGAATGGTATAGAGAAAAACTTGGTCTTAATTTTTGTTTTTGTTTACTAAGATACGAAGAACATTTTCCAAGTTATTTAGTAATCTCTGATGAACACTGAAAAAAATGTTACAGATCTCAGTCCAAGCCCTACTTGCCTTAATGCTTTCTGTAACCACACTCAATGCAAAAAAAGACAAGAGTTTCCTTACTAGTATTTACATTTGGTTCAGATCAACCCTCCAGAATTCTTATGGAAAAATTTTCAGTCTGATAATGTGCCCATCTTTCAGCATGCTGGCATACAACAGTGAAAAAAATAATGATTATTTTGCTTCTCTGCTGGGAAGAAAATGTCACTCATGCCCTCCCAACCAACTTTTTTGCTAAGGCCAAGTGAATAAATAGAACACAGAAATGTCAATTTTCCAAGGACTGAGCAGTTTACATATGCTGAAAGTAACACAGGTTGCCCTTCGGCTTTCCCGTGGCTATCTACAAACTGATGAACTCAATACCCCCTTGCTACTGCCATTAAATGGTGGCAATGATACTTTTTGCACAAACCTGACATTTCTGTAGGTATCCCAATTTGTTGCAGTTCCTGCAGGAATTATCTCTGAATCTTATTTATACTGTGACACTTTCTCACAGTGGACAGGCATAGTCTCTACATTCRTGCTGTGAGGTCCATTTAACACTCAGTTTATTCATTGCACAGATTATGTGATGCTGTTGCAGCTCCCTCACATTTTTGGCACTTGTCTGTACTGATGCAGTGAATTCAACTGCATTTTTAAGGGTGAAATCACACTTCATCAATACCCATTTTAAGATCTGCTCATTTTATGCACCATATGCAAAAAACAGTGTGGTCCAACTAGCAGCATACGAGTCAGCTCAGGGTAGCTGGAAACTTCCCTCCAGTCTGCTGCCTCTTCCTCCGACAGAGCAGAGCAGGGCAGCTTGGTTCTCTGACCCTAACAACCAGCTGCCTCTTGTAGGGCCTGCGAGCGGCCAGGCGCTCACATGCCAACCACTTGTGCTGCATGAACGACAGAGAAGGGGACAGGCTCGGGAAGACATCTCCTCTGGTATGTGCATGCATTTAGAGTCGGAGCTGCTAAAGGGTGCACTGCCCTTGGGAAGCTGCACCGTTCTGAATTCAGATCTCTTTAACCTTGAAACACTCTGCCAATTCAGGCAACGATTCGGGAGATACTGCATTTTCTTTTCTTTTTATGAAATGAAAACGCTCTCCAGTCACTGATACTGAGACAGGCATTCCTCTAAAATTTGACAAATCTCAGTTGATACTTGCTGTTATGATGGCAGCTCTCTGGAAAAGCAGCATTTTACAAACTTTAGTCTCCCCTTCAATCAATAAAACAACCAGTTATTTTCTATCATCTGTACTATTAACAGTTATATATTGTACCTACCTCACAACAGGAACAGCTTAGTCTTTTAATTTTCAAGCTACAAGTTCTAGCTAATCCCTAAAGAATCAGACATTTCAGCTCTTAGTTTATCAAAATGAACCTTTTATCCAGTCCCAAACTTTAAAGTTTTCTGTGTTTTTTTTTTTTTCTGTTTTCCACTTCATTTTCACTTGACCTGGAGTTTGAAAGCTGGTAAGTTCATAATTTCCCAAGTTTAATAGATGCTTATTTGGGCTTATTTACCCTTATTTTCGAAAACAAACAAATAGGTTTCTGTGAATGTGGTTTTTATTAGCAAAGGTAGATTTGCTTCTTATATCTTCTCTCCTCTGGGATAATTTGCCTTTAGTTTCTTTTAGTAATTACCATATCTTTTCTCCTTCATAATTCCTTTCCAAGAGATCCTTCCTACTGATTTCCTGAGGCTATCAAAAGCTGCCTTCTGAAGTCCAGAGTCAATAACGAATCTCATTGCTTTGTGGCCATTTTCAACAACTAACCTTCCATCTTTAATTCATCYTCTTACTCGGAAATCTGGTCCCCATCTAACCACATCGCTCACTTCACCCACAAGGTTGTTCTCACTTGTCAGTCTGTCTGTGTCCCACTGTATTGCCATCCCCCAAAACATGCAGGTAAATGTGTTTCCTTTCCTGGCTAGGATTAGAATTCCAGTGAAACTTAACTGGGGATCCTGCATTTCCCATCAGAGGAACTGAACTCCACTCCTGCCTGCCCTGTGCCTTCTAAGACAGTAAAAAAATAATAAAAAAAAAGAGATCTCTTTCCCCTCATTGCTTATGACTCTTTATTATGCTACTGTTGTCATTTTTCCCTTTGTTTTCATTCAAAGGCATTCAGTCAAGTCTGCCTCTTCCTTCTCCTTGAACTTCAGTGTCAGGAAAGTTTGGACAGTCAATATGTACATTCTGGCCATGCAATATATAACTTACTTATTACCTTTTTTTATCCTTTTCTTCTTGATCTCACTGTATCCTTCCCTACCAGTACTCTAGCCTGTGTCTGGTGCTGGTTTTTGTCAGAGACAGCGGGAAAGACTAGATTAATCACTGGTTGATCCCTAGCTGAGGCAATTCTATGTTCCTTTTGAACAATTTCTTTGTTAACTTATGGGATCCTAAATTTTTTCCAGTAGAGGTGCTCCGATGTAGTGAATTTGGACTTACTGATAACAGATTTGCTATTCCTAGCTGAAGATGGCTTAGAAGCAGCTCTGGAATGAAAGGAGTATGCAGGAAAGTTGAAAACCAAGGGCATTGATAATATATTTGTGTTTGGGTCCAATACTAGAGACAGCTCGCATCATTGAACTCACCTGCACGAGGAACAGAAAATTATCCCCAGTCAATTTTTATAGGAAATCTAACCCCACCCAGAAAAAGAAAGTGTTTCCAGTCTTTGTTTCATATAATTATTTCTGTCTGTCCTCCAGAACATGTGCGTTTCTTATGACTACAGTATATTCAGTTTTAGTTTAAACAGTGATAAGTATATTTATAGATCTGTGTAAAACAAAATATTACTCGCATGTCAGCATTTGGTTGATCTTCACATTCTTGGCTTCAAAATGGTTTAAAATAAAGCATACACACAAAGCAGGGTTGTTTTTTGGCTCTGGTTTCCTGCTTTTGCCCACAACAGACCTGGCAGATGTGGAATAGCTGGAATGTGCATATCTAACAATTCTCTTCTGTGCCATCATTTGAAGCTGTAGGAGTGCAGCTATTTGGCTGTAGCATGGAACAGAGTGATGAATGTGATGAAATACAGATTTCATTTATGACCAGAGGATAAATGCTATTCAGGTCATGAAAACAGATAAATGCATGGGGACAAAAAGTTCATGAAGAATTCCTTTTTGGAGGTGGAAGGAAGGACATTAAAGAACTGCAGTGATTAAACTGAAATGACTAGGTGGTTACTGAGAATATATAAAAATAAATACAAAACAGGAATCATGAAAGGGATGCAGGTTCCTTAATTGTAGTGGCCTTGGGATGGCCTTGCTGGAGAATCACAATCTGATTAATCATGATAACAGAGAAACTGCATTGCTTCACAGAAGATTTTACATTCAGTTTTGTGGAGAAGCTTAAAATTATTTCAAGGGCCTCATACCCAAGATAAGTGCAAAACAAATGAAAAGAAATCAGATAATTGTAAAAATGACTTATGAACCAAGACTTTTTCAGATGACTATTGAGCCTTGATCATTTTATAAGAGAACAAAGAAAGTCTTTGCCAGTATATTCAAGACTGGTAGAGCAGAAATTATGCTCTTATCAGAGCCAAACCCTTATCCTGAATTCATATGTAGATGCAAGCTTGATAAATGAATCTGTTTTTAAAGTTGACCGCTCACAATCCTAAATGTGAGCAAAGGTATTTTAAAGATGGATTCAGGGCATATAATGCCCTGCATCTGTGTGCTGGATCAGCTTAAAAAATAAGCCTAAAAAGATACGGGTCTAAATAAGGTTCAACAAAAATGTATAAACATGCATTACTATTTTAAGAATAGCTAGGCAATCTGCATTTTTCATGTGAGTGAATTCAATGGCAGTTTTTCTTAAGTGGGAATTTCAGTACTGAATGGGTAGACCAGGTAGAAACACCTATTACCATTAAGAACTTTATTTAAAAAAAAAACCTGTTTTCAGTTGTGTGTATTAATTTTGTTAAGAGCTCAAATATTTCCTCCAGCAAGCAATATCTATACAGCATTTTCCATGGAAGAAGGCTCAGTGGCTGGCAGGCCAAGGAAATTACAGCTGTCCAAGTCAGAAGCAGGGAAAGAGGAAATACTTTCTGAAAAACCTTCCCTGTGTCCCATGTAGTTCAAAAAGGGTGTGTCTCACTGGAAAATCTTTCAGATGAGGGGGAACCTGATTGTGTGTGGTCCTTCTCACGTATATCCAGATGGGGAATAGGCTTGGCAGTTAATATCAGAATGATGCTCASCAAAAACTGTGCAATAAAGATTTTCCTTCCATTCTGGAAGGTTTAAATATTGTTTTTGCTTCTTGTCAAAAATATAATTGATCTGGAAGGGAAAAAGAACAAACCTTCACTCACTGTGGGGATGTGGATCTGGGTATGGAGAAGGGAGCAGAGGACAGAGAGAAGTGGAGGACTTTCAGCCTGTATGAGTTTTCTTGCAACTTTGGGTTGTCCAAGGGGTTGTTGTCTATCCTTGTCACAGTAAGAGCAGTCTAACAACTTCACTAACTTACCCTTAGTCTCACCTGTCCCCTCCCTGAGGCAGCCCTTGTATCAGGGACATTAGCCATAAGCTGCTGTTGTGAGAGCTGTGCACTTTACAGTGGGAATATCCTCCAAGGACAGGTCCCACTAGTATTGTGGCCCATTTCCAAAACTACAAAGATTTTCGGGGTATCCAGAAATGGCCCTAGAGTCACAAAAGAAGTTTTCCAAAGCTTCAAGACATGGTATCTTGCTATTTCAATAGAACACAAAGCACAAGAAGAACCTGATTCTGGGCTGATGGCACTCTRTTAGCTCCTAATTTCTTCATTGGCTTCTGTGGAGTTAGTCCAGGTTTTAACCGAGCAGCTTTCAGCATCTGGCAGGGTTTGCAGAACTTGCCTAATCAGAGCCACTCTGATTTGCTGTTTTCAACAGCTGAGACACTGAACCATTTCACTGCAGTGATCAGCTCCAGGATTCATAGGCAGAAAATGAAGACAAGACTAGTTCAATAATACCACACATTCCCATAGGGAAAAAATACATGGCCTTCTGCTTTTTTCAGTTCCTCAGGCTATCCCTTGACCTTTGCTCCATAGTCAAATAGTTTGACAGGCATTTGTTACACTACTTCTAAGCCTAAGATTTTTTTAATCATCTAATGATGATGGCTATCCTCCTCCAAAACCACTTAAATACAATCTGATCCAATTGGTCGGCTGTGTTGGAGTGCTGAGCCAGCATGTTGTTTGAGTGCCAAGAGTCAATGAAGCCAAAAATCAGGGTCAAAAGTTGCTATTAGTTGGCACATACCTCTGGCAGACTTTATAAAATATCCTGATTAAAGCACTTGTTAAGCCTTGACTGAATTCTTTTCCCTCTTATAAATACAGTTTTGTCAGATTTCATTTTTTACTCTCCACATGCTTTCRTGAAGAGGCCTGTGATCAGGATGATGGAGTAGCAACCCGAAGCAGAAAGCAGGATTGCTGTCATACCAGAGGGATTTGTGTCATTCTAGATTATTAACTACTCCGGTGACAGGTGTTATTTTCTGCATTATCCCAAAACCATTTGCAAGGTACACTGTGACAACCACACCACAACACTGAGCAAGGCAATTCTGGGAATCGCTGTTGCACTTAGTCTAAAAAGCCACCAGATGGTGCAAAGAAATAAATCACCATCAGATGGAAACTTCATAGCTGAGCCCCTTCCAGCCTGGGCCAGGGTTCAGCCACAGCTTAGTGAAGCTTCACCTGGATCTTAGGGGAGATAGAAGTGAGCTCACGCTGAGAGAAACCAGACGTGATTTGGTGGGCTTTAACATCCACCCAGGTGCAGTGTGGTAGCTAATCTCATTTTTGCTTTCAGGTGTTCAGATGTGAAATTCACATACAATAAAGCAGGAGCAAACAGGAACGGATTGGCTCAAATTTTTGCAGGTTGAAATGGAGTTCAGTGCATGTTGAAATGTAGAAGGCAGGGAAAGAAAGGCCAGCCAGATTCATTTATATTACAAAGTTCAAATTCAGTCAAGGCAGAATTATTTGATTTCACCTCAGATGGTGAAAATCCAGCTCGCTCTTCAGTTCTAGTGTGATTTCTGGAAAAAAATCTGGCAAATTCAACTTTTTTTAGTTTGTACTTGACCTAGACTCAAAAATGTAGGGTGAAGTTTAGATCCTTAGGTGTGAATCTAATCTCTCATCTAAACCTGAAAGGGAGGCCTTTGTTTTTTAGGTGCTATTTAGACCCATAACTGATCCAAATGTGATAGAGAACAGCTGAGTATGTGCTGTTCTGTCACAAGAGGAGGTAATCCAATGGTATGTGTCTTCACAGCCTTCTCATTGAACCAGAACACCATTAAAAATATCACTGATAATACCTGTCTTTTCAGAATGAGTCTTACACATTTTATTATTTGTCTCGTGTGTTTTACATTTGAATTTTTCATTTGTGCACCAAGCTAGGACGGCAGTTTATTATACACCCTTAGCTTAAGATTGTTTTCCCTGTACACAGGGATTCTGAAGTACATTATAATGAATAGCTATTATCTTGGGAGAGGGAAATCACTGGAATCCACTTGTTGTCTGTGATTAAATTTAAGCTTTGTAAACTTGCCAAACATCATTTAAAATCTCAAAATGTTTGGAATTTGTAAGGTTCTACTGCCGTGCATGCCCCTTTATCTACATATAAAGAAAAGAAATCTCTGTACTGAATATGTTAACCATTATCTTATGCAGTTTGTGTAGTATTGGGCCTGTGGTGGATGCCCTTTTGAGTAATGCAATGGCAGCAGCACTAGCAGTAATAATACTACACTTCTGTGTCATAAGATGCAGAAAATACAAGCCTGGCCTGACAAATATGGCAAGGATCAAATTTGTTCACCCCACAAGAACAGATATCTCTGGAATGGGACAGCATCACAATTAAACTTAGTGAGGATTAGACTAGCTATGGAAATCTTATGTTATCTTAGTACAGGCTTTTATGGGCCAAGGTCCAATTCAGATAAAAGACCATCACTCTGGAACAAACAAGCAATCTAGGGAGTGTGTACATGATCATGCTTTAGGCATCACATTTCATTACACTCTTTCTTTGCCCAATGGAGAAAGATAGGACTTGTAGGGATTTAGACTGCTTAAGATAGACCCTTGTGCAGAATGGTTCCCCACCAGAGAYTGTCTCTCTTCCTGACTCTGCTGGAAATCAAAGGAGATTAGCTTCTTCATTTAGTCACTCCAGTAAGATCCCATGGTTGGCTAGTGTGAATACCTTCCATGATGCACATTTTATCTCAATAGTTTGAACATTTTAGTTTTTGTGGGTTTTAGTAAAAGGGAAGACAAACTATTTTCTTTTATGAAGTCTTCCTTAATAGCTGCATTAGCAAGGAGATACGTTGAATTACATTTAATTAGGATTTTTTTTCCTAAGAATTTGGAGGGCAAACATACATGCAGTAGCCAACTAACAATTAATGGCTCCAACTTTTAGGAGAGTTCACCCTGAAAGCACTGGATAAAAATAATTTTTGTTTTCCTGGCTCCTTTCCTACCATGATTTGTTGAGATACAAATTTGCCTGCCTACTTTGGAAGAACCACGGGGCAGTCAAAAGCCATTAAAGCCCAGCCTCACCTTTTCCTATAATGTTGCAATGGTTGCTGATTTACACTCTATCAAGAACTATATTCACTTTCCATGAATATCTACTGCAGAAATAGTTCTAAAACCTAAGCTCACAAGTCAAGAAGTATAAGCAATACCATGGCATGTATCTGACTAATAACAATTAAATGACACAGTTCAAATGTCATGATTTCAAAAGCAAATGATAGATATAAAAGTGCCAGTATAATCAAAACAATAAGGAAATAACCATCTGCTTGTGCACACTCCACATTGAGAAAAAAAGAGATGAAATTTATGGAACAAATTATTGCTCCCAAAATAATCTCCTTAGCTCTATGACCAGCAAAATTTCCATTCTCTTAGCACTCTAAACAGACATAGCCAAGGGTAGAAACTCCACTATCCTGGATGTAAAACTCCTCTTTCAGTTATTTTTCTATTTTATGAAAAAATTAATTCTTTCATAATGTTGCTGAAGAGGGGAGAACTGCATTTTGAATGGCAGGAAGATATCAGAAAATCATTACTGATCAGCATTTCAGTTCTCTCTAAGCACATTTATTAAGTATTTACCTTTTGAACCAAGAACATCTTTGAATGTTATTGAGTCTGACTCTGGAAACTGAGCAATACTAAAGTTTACAAATGAGAATATAAAACATGTTTGATGATAGCTGATGCCATTTTTGGCATAACTGCATGATATTAAAAAAATAGGTTGCAATCTCTTAAATAAGATAAATATGAATGAAGGGAAAGGAAGAAAGGATGAACAAATTGCATATGGTGCTACCCTGGAGCAGCTAGTCTCACAAATAGCTTTTATCTATTCCTGTTATGGATGTGAGGGAAGTTCATTTCACAGCAGAAGAGAATTACAAGTTGCCATTCAATTAAAAATAGTGCATAAGTAGTGCATAGACTGGAAACTTCTTGCACGTCTAAGCAGTAACAGGTAACGAAAATATTTCATGACATATTATTAGGAGTTCATTATTTTTCAGAGGAAAATAAAGAAAGGAAAATATGTGATGATGGTCACTCAAGTTTCCTTACTAGATTACAGAAAATCTTCCCAAGGACTCTTAATTCTATCGTAGACTAGTTAGCTAAAGGCTTGAAGTCCTAGTGTCTGGCTTATGTCCCATTTGACAAAAACTTACTCTCTGGTTGCACCTRTTGTGGACATATGATCCTACAGTAATTGATACCAACTAGTGTGGAAAGTCTGTTCAGATTAAGGTTAAAACACACTGTTGGCCCGTGGGGGAAGAGTCATTGCTAGTTTTGTGCACATATAAAACATCTCAGAAAGGAAAACTGTAATTTTTGCACCAGAACTATATTCAAATGGTTGAGATGAAAGCCACTGGCAAAGCTACTTCCAACTCTATTATTTACTGGAGGCTATAAGGAGAACCAGTAAGACTGATTCATACTAGGCTGTGATCCAAAGGTCCTTACTAAATTAACAACAAACAAGTGCTTTATCATGAACATCCTTGTTTTCTTACTTCTTCAGAAGTGTAGTTTCCAGGGAGTATCTTGGAGCAAGATCAGTTTCATGAAAAATGAAGTCACTGCTGGAGTATAACCACACTGGATTTTAGAATTTACTCAAGCTAAATGAATTCACAGATCTTAAGCTGCTTAGGGAGTTAGTATTTTACACTGTCCATCCCTGAATCTGTACAAAAGCAGAAAAGCTTAGTCAGATGAGGAGTTCCTTCACTCTGCCCTTCACTGAGGACTTGCCTAATTGTTTCAGCCCTGCTTGCCAAGTGACTCCAATGTGTGGTGGGTAAGTACACCCATCTGGTGCCTGACACAAAAAATCTAGCTGTCAAAGCCATCACTTTTTTTTCTAAATGCAGATGGTGTGTCTGGACAGAGGGAGCACTCTGATGGACTGCTGGGTATCTTGAAAGGATATTAGGCTCCCTGCATGAAATGCTGAGTCCAAACAAAGGATTAGCCACWCTAAAGTGCCAATGCCACTTTTTTTTCACCATCGAAGTGCAAATGCTCCCCTTGCAAAAGAAAGGAGAGAGAAAGTCCATTGTCTTAAGGTAATCACTCCCTTAGGGACCAGAGCCCTTTGACTGAAGTTCATGCCTCCCAATGCTCGCAGGCTGTGACAATCTCATGGTATCTATACTTGCATGGTTAGTGCTTTCTTTGTGTTGGTTAATAAGTGGCATACATTCCTAGAAGCTGCTTTTATATACCAAATTTATGCATGTGAACAGCACTTAAAGACATGATCCTCAGCTGATATATTACCCTGTTGACTTCTGTGGCACCATGTTGATTCATATTTCCTAAAGATACAGCCTGCTTACTGGAAATACTTTGAAGAAAGAAGGCTTATTTCCCTAAGCTTTTCATCTAAATTACTCAGCCAAAGGCATTCTTTGACTGGAATGTATTATCTTATAAAAACATGTACTCTTATAAAAAATGCTATGTAATCTTATGAAAAGTCATCCTTTGTAGCTGTACCCAGCTGGTATACACATCCTCAGAGAGACTGGGGAATCAGTGTCAATATCTACCAAAACAGCAGATGATGTAACTAAAAAAAAAAAAGAACTAGTGAAAAGGTAGAAAAATTGACTTCAACAGTCTGCAGAGGAATGTTCAAAATTACAAATGACTGTAGTACTGGTTTAAGTCCTGGCCCAGTTTCTGTTGGAGAATACAGCAAAACTCCTACAAAGGTATCAGGATTGGGTTCTTATATTTTTGGCTTTTAAACAGATTATTCCCTCTCCCCAGTGTATATAACATACATCCGGACCCTTCATATGGGATAACATGAGTTAATGAAGTTGTGACAGCCCATGTTCATTAAGAAAAAGCTTTGGACAGATTCTCATTGGAGAAATAATAAGCTACCAAAGGAAATTCCTTTACTACTCAAACATCATTTCCTGCCTGAGCAATACTGTGGGTCCCTATAAATTGTTTGGCATGTTAGGGCCAATATATGGTTAATAAGACTGTATGTACGTTGCGCTCACAGAACGCATGGGGAATGTTTGTGCACAGTGTTAAGCAGCTACAGTCTGTGAGATCTGCCTGAAGAACAATGGTCTCATGAGCGTCCAGCCGGTCCAACCTTCAGCATAAGATAAGATAGAGAGCTTCAGGAGACAACTGGTCTCACACAGGAGTGATGCTCTTAATAGGATTAAGAAAGAGTGATGCTGTTTGATAAGACTGAGAAAAAGCAATGTAATAAAGAAGTAAAAGATGGGACATGATATATTTCTTCAAAGACTACAGACTGCAATCTGAAAGATAAAGGGCACTTGGAGGTATTCTCCGCATGAACACAGAAGGAGCATCCAAATGCTCAGGAGAGCAGTCTGGCTCCACTCCCCAGTGACTTGGTTAGCCACCAGACAGCACGGCGGGCAACGGAGACTGGTAAACTGCAGGGGCAATTTGAGCGTATGTTTGTCCTGCAAGCAGTTTTAGCTAAAAAGAACACAAGAGGCTCTTCCCCTTATTATCTTGCTTGTTTAAGATACAGTGACTACTAACGCTAAGAACTGTTGGCACCAGTTATTGTATTCAAACATAATAGTGTAACACAATGCATTGTGCGTACCTCTCTTGCTCATGGTCAAACTCCTTTTGTTCCCATTGCTTTCAAACATAACCAGTGGAACTGCACAAATTACAACCTTGGTCTAAGTGCTTTATTTTTGCTAAATGCCAAGCATAATCATTTCACTAACAAACAACGTGCAGGGTTTGGCCTTCTGTGCATTTGCATTTTGTGATTTGACTGGAAAAATGTTGAACATGTATTAGTTATATTCACTGAAATGTAGTCTAGGGAAAGGAAGCCAAAACTGATGGACTGTGCCAATAGCTACCTGCAGGAGTGTCTACAGAGCTTTTCACAAACAAACATGAACGTTTTCTCCCTGTGCTCTCACTGACCATAAACCTCGTGACTATAAAATTGTGGCACTGAACGCCAGCCAACAAACAGGGTATTTTTTAGCATTGGCTTAGGGATACATTTACCATCGTCACACAGTTCTCGGTGAGTAGGCAGTGTGAGTTCAGGACTGTCCGCAAATGATTGTACATGCATGCTTTCTGTTGCACTTCTGTAAGACTGCGGAAAAGGTGGACTGCTGACCACCATTTACTGCATAAACTCACTTCGGGATCTTAGAATGGAAAATGCAATAGGCTAATTTCATCCCTGCTGGTATCCCCAGCTCTGAACTCAACCCTTTATTAGGGCAGCATTTGTTTACAGTGTGCTATTCTTATCGGTTGTTCCACTTATGTGACTTTGTCAAGTCATGTGTTTCCTCTCCATCCTTTATCTGCCTTGTTCTTCTCATTGCAACCAGATGGCTGTACATTTGGACAGCAAGGAACTCCTATTTAATACAGTACAAATGAGACACAATGGAACTAAGGCGTCCCAGTTCAATAGCATCTAAACTCTTCTCTACATGCCTCTAGCTCCTCTTTCTCCTTTCTCTAAATCTAACTTTTCATTGCTTGCTTTTTTCAGCCATCTCTCAGTTATTCTGTTTTTGGCCTATCAGCACTGTTAGTTATCTACTCTTTTCGGACATTAAATAGACTTTGTATTTCAGGAGAACTTTCAAGCAACATTTTACTACATAATAGCTAAAACTTAGTCTTTGCTAACCCACGCCCCACCTGAAACAACTGGGAGGTCCTTTTTAGATAAGCATTTTGGCAGTTAATGTTGGATTACAGTATTTTTTACTAGTGCTGAATGGGTCCCTCAACACACTTCAATAAGTAAATGAGAAAGAAAACATTGAGCACGTCCTAACATATTGCAAACAAAATGAGTTATTCCATGACCAGTGGAAAAAATGAAGTCTGGTTTCCTATGGCTTTGTGTGCTACCTCCCTTCATTTACTCGGTCTCCCTTCCTCACTGCAATATAACCAGTTTCTTCACTATCTGCTGTTTCACTGAACAAGTAGTAGCAGGGTGCATTGATCAGATGGATGCTGCAGCAGAGTAGAAACACAGCTGTGTTAATACTGCCTTTCCTCAGTAAGAGAACTAATTTGGTCTTTTTTTACACCTTCTGACTTTCCTAAAACTTACTAAATGTATTTAAGATTTCCATCTCTCTGTTAAATGTACTTAAGGTCTCAATCCTTTTGTCAAATATATGTAATAGCTCTACCCCTTAGTCAAACAAATTTAAAAATTATGAGACACAGACAGGCAGTGTGTTTGAGTAAGTCTTGTTTCCTTGCAAAACCTGGATAAGAGTGGGTATTTATCCACTCTTGCAGGAGATTGCATGAATGTATCTACTAAGTTCTTAAGTCACATTTTTAAACTGTCCTGTCAAGATATGACTTGGAGTCATATCATGTTCTCTTCAGTTTTTCATGTTACTCTTTAACACTGGGCAAACACATTTCAACATCTGACACCTTCATCTGAAGTATTTGGGACTTAGTCCACTTTTTATTTCCAAACCAAAACCGACACAAATACATGCCTATTCTTCAATTAAAAAAAAAAGTTAAATTAAATGCAGTGTCAGTGCAAGATGTTCAGTAATTTATGACAAGAAGTTTCTTTGCTACCATCTTTGGCCACGGTCTTGTATTATGTTGGCTTCAGCACAGCTGAAGTCTTGCAATACTGCCCCATAAAACAGTCCAGAACTGCAGTTGGGAACCCTCAGTGATTCCTTGTCATTCTAAAACATTAAGTTAAGACGTTTGCTCTGCCAGTTTTCCAGTAAACTTTGCAAATTAATTTTCTGGGTCTTAAGGGGAACCTCCTGCTGCCAACAACACAATGCAGAAATKGACCTATTTTGAGGAGAAAGAACACATCAGTCCCCTATGCTGCTCTGGGAAGGAGTAGGGCTATGGAAAACCTGCCAGGAACCTGCTGAGGAGAAAGTGGGCTATTGCTAATCCAGTCATAGCTGGACCGAGCACTTCTTTCCAAAGGTTTGCTGCACTACTAGAATCGAAAGCAGTGGGTATGTTTTCAGCATTTCTAATCTTTGCAGGAACCTTTCTGCATACCATTCACTGTTGGTGGAAGGTATTTGCATCTGGGCTAAGAGCATTCATGCATATCAGTTGGGTCCAGGACACTTTGGCACAAAAAATATGCCAGAGTAAGGTTGAAGAAAAGGGGTTAATTGCTATCCAGCGGAGAAAAAGAGACATTGTTGGCATGGGAAAGCATATTTCAAGAGGTGGTCTGACATCTCATTTGCAGCCTGTTTGAATGTCATTTCTCTCTTTATGACCAGGGATCATGCTGGATTTTCTCTTCAGATGAAGGGCATATGTTAAATACAACATGAACTTTTAGCTCCAAATTCCTTTATACTAATGGAAGTCTAGAGTTAACTCCACAGCCTTCTGAATCTGGTTTATAGAGCTTAATCAAAAGAGCTGCATAGCTCTTCTCATGTATTTAAGAAGACTGTAATATAAATGAAGTGAAGGAAAAAGTGGGTCACAAATCTGGCAACCCTTTTCCCTTCCCTCTATTTTTGGTCTCAGAGTTAAAGCGTTCAACATTTCCTTGTACGGACAAAACAATTAAAAAAACCCACAAACCTTACAGTGGAGGCAACCATACAACTAAAATTGCTTTACTTTACCAGTGAGGAAAATATATAAAAATGGATAACAGCCTGTAAAAGCCTCAATCTCATACCACATATGGTGTGAACTGATAAAATTAGCGTAGGTGATCTGCAGATAATGCCTGGGAAATGTTAACAGTAAAACTGTATGTGCTGAAGGCCTCCAAAGTTTAAATAAATATTCCAAGTAAATGTTATGAAAAACTTTACTCCTTTCATGAGAACCTGTTCCAAGAAGGCTAAATGAGATATAGTTTATTTACATGAATCCCATTTTGATCTTCAATAAAAATAAAGTACAGGCTGTGTTGGACAGGATGATATTGCACACCAAGCAGGACAGGGGACAAATCCCATTCACCTCAGAGGTATGCCCAGTCTGTGGAAATGGGAGATATTAACCTGGTAGAAAGGCAAGCAATATATTGTTTTAGGTGTGCTCCAACTTTGCAACCTCCAGAGTGCTTAAAAATGCAGGTTCAATTGATCCTCCTGTAGGAGGGATTCCCATTCCATTTACTCCCCTTACAAAAAGTGTAAAAAGCAAAAGGGAGGTGAACCTGTTTTGAAATGTTGTGTTAACATACAGGATTGAAAGTGCTCTCTGGTTAGCAGGGAGAGAGTTCCTCTGCTCCTGGCTTCATAGGACCCTGTGATTTGCCTTGCAGACCTGATCTTGCCCTTGGATTAGTGTGACATGGCATGGAGGTGAGAGCAGAGCAGGTTCAGTGAGATCGGGTAAGGCTGAGCTGGGACGTGAAGCAGGTCTGGGTGATTTTCGTGGACTGGGGCGCAGCCTGCAAAGATCTGGGAGGACCCAGAAAGTCTTTGGGTGGGGACAGGGATGAGAACAGATCAGAGAGGTTCCAGAGGCTGCTTATGGTTTTGGAGAAACTACAGGAACAAGGTCTCTTTTCTCATCTCTCCTGTCCTAAGAATTCTTGCCCTTGAAGAAAATGCCCAGCCATCCTCCTGTGTCTCCCTCTTGCGCTACAGACGTAGCCAGAGGAAGACCAAGCGGGAAGCAAAAGGACAGTGTCCCTGACCAGGCTGTTTCCTCTCATAGAGGAGGGACAGAAACGTCTGGCTGGGGTAGAGCCAGCGGGAGACCCCAGGGAACGCACTGGCACATATTTCCAAATGAACAAGTTCTGCTGAGGTTCTAGACCAAAGTTTCCATAATCCCTGACTTGCAAGTGGAAATGATCTGTTTAACACAGTGGATTGCTGACGTGCATTATAGGCTATTATTACGTGCTTGAGCAGTAGGATCAGGCCTTGATACTGTAATTGCAAGACATTTTGAACTGGCATAGAGGTGGCGATGGTGCACAGAGAGAAAGAAATGCAGGGGGCTGTGGAGAGGAGAGAACTGCCTCTTTTGGTGCCAGTTTATGCCATTTACCCTCTGAGAGAACTAGGCCGTTCAATTTGCTTGAAAACCGCTTTTTACAGATCCAAACTATGGCATGACAGAGCAGTTAGACTCATGCCTGAGTGACCCACATTTTTATTTTGGGGATTTTTAAAAGCTAAAAGTCTGAAATTCCAGCAGAATCATGTTTGCCAGGTTTTAATTTAAATAAGCATGTTCAATTGCATAATAGTTCACTTTTTGCCTGATAGTATGTGTGTCAGTTTTCATATTTCTGCCTGAGTTACAAACCCTGAATTAAATAAACTATGAACCATGAGCACGTCCTATTATTTTAGCACTTTTAATAGTGTATGATAAATAAGTTTTTTAGCTTGGTTGCCTGTGTCATTAACTTTTCTTGGTGTTCATTTGATGTAGATAAAATGGCAGAGAAAAAAGATGTCTTATGGCAGCCATGTGAAACATTCCATTGATGAAGCTTCTCCTGTTACTGGATAAGCAGCCAGCAGAGGCAGCGAACAGACACAGCAATTTGCGCAGCAGTTCATGCAGAAGGGTGCAGAGAAGGGGCCCTTCTCTCTAGTCGTAGTATTGTACACTTCCTCAGTATGGTTATGACACGCTGCAAAGCACATTCTCCAGCAGGCGTTGGAGTTGCTGGATCTGCCATGTCAGAGGCTTCCACCCAGACAGAGCTTTTGACAGCGGATGCAGCTCTGCAGGTCTCGGGCTGCAGAGAGTGCCTGGGGTTTCTCCGTGAGCCTGAGGCTGAGAGGCATCTTTTCTGCAGAAGATGTGCTATTGTTGACAAGTTGTGTTGCCAGGTAAAGGAGTTACAGAAGGAAGTAAGCAGGCTTTGTAGCATCCGAGAAGATGAGCAAGAGGTAGACAGGATATTCTCAGAGACCCTACAGCTTCAAGAGTCTCAACTCCCCAACAGCAGTGGAGATGCAGGCAGGCTCTGTGCTATGTGGAACAGTAAGTTATAACTCTGTAGAAGATGAAGACTGGAAACTGGTCACTTCTTGTAGGAAGAGAAAGGCTCTTGCTCTTCCTGAAACCTTGCAGTTGATGAATGGGTTTGGTGCCCTCCAAACTGAGCAGGAGCTGGGCATGGTTTCRAGTGAAGCAACTGAGCTGATGGACCTTGTGCCATGCAGGAACACCTGGAAGAAGCGGAGAGTGATTGTTGTGGGTGACTCCCTGCTGCGGGGACAGAGGTACCTGTTTGCCGACCTGACCACTTGTCTAGAGAGGTTTGTGGCCTGCCAGGGGCTTGAATCTGAGATGTCATGGAAAGACTGTCAAGGCTTGTCCACCCGTCCAACTATTACCCCCTGCTGCTCTTCCACATTGGCACCGATACTGCCAAGGGCAACTTCGAAAGTATCAAACGGGATTTCAAAGCTCTGGGTACAGTGGTCAGGGGTCTGGGGCCCAGGACATTTTCTCCTTGATCCTGCCAGTGAGGGGGAAGGATGGGAGGAGGAGTAGACGGGTACTCCAAGTAAACAACTGGCTGTGCCGCTGGTGTCAGCAACAGGGTTTTGGTTTCAGCGACCACGGGACCCTGTTTGAGGACTGACAACTGATTGGGAGGGATGGGATCCACCTCAATAAGCAGGGCACGCGTGTCTTTGCCAACAGGCTGGCCAACCTGGTAAGAAGGGCTTTAAACTAGGAAAAATGGGGCAAAGGGAGAGTTATAGGGACTATGCAGTCACCAAAACAGAGCTCAAGTGGGATTACCTCCAGCAATTGCATGCAGCTAAGGAAGTACTTACAAGACAAGACTATGGGGAATCCCCTTGCTCCCCTTCTGGGAAATCAGCATGCTCAAATACCTCTCTGAAGTGCCTAAAGTGCCTGTACACAAATACACGCAGCATAGGGAATAAACACGAAGAATTAGAGCTCTGTGTGCGATCACAGGGCCATGATTTCATTGCAATTACAGAGACATAGTGGGATAGCTCACATGACTGGAGGGCTGCCATGGATGGCTACGTGCTCTTTAGGAAGGACAGGCTAGGAAGGCAAGGTGGGGGAGTCACCCTTTATGTGAGAGAGCAAGTGGAATGCATGKAGCTCTGCCTAGCGGTGGATGATGAGTGGGTCGAGAGCTTATGGGTAAGGACTAAAGGGTAGACTAACATGGGTAACATTGTTGTGGGTGTTTGCTACTGACCACCTGATCAGGAAGAGGAAGTAGATGAGGCTTTCTACAGACAGCTGGAAGTAGCCTCATGATCCCAGGCCCTGGTTCTGGTGGGGGAGTTTAACCATCCTGATATCTGCTGGAGGAACAACACAGCAAGCAACCCAGGAGRTTCCTGGAGAGCATTGATTGATGATAACTTTTTGACACAGGTGATGGAGGAACCAATGAGGAGAGGTGCACTGCTGGACCTTGTACTAACAAACAAGGAAGGGCTGGTTGGAGATGTGAAGGTCGGGGGCAGCTTTGGCTGCAGTGACCATGAGATGGTGGAGTTGAGGATCCTGCGAGRAGGAAGCAGGGCACTAAGTAGGATCGCAACCCTGGACTTYAGCAGAGCAAACTTTGGCCTCTTCAGGGACATACTTGGAGGAATCCCATGGGTTAGGGCCCTAGAAAGAAGAGTGGTCCAAGAGAGCTGGTTAATATTCAAGAATCACTTCCTCCAGGCTCAAGATCAGTGCATCCCAAAGAGCAGGAAGTTGAGCAAAGGGGGAAGGAGACCTGCATGTATGAGCAAGGAGCTCCTGGCAAAATTCAAACATAAGCAGGAAGCGTACAGAAGGTGGAAGCAGGGACAGGCCACTTGGGAGGAATACAGGGACATCATCCAAGTACGCAGGGATGGGACTAAGAAGGCTGAGGCCCATTTGGAGTTTAATCTGGCAAGGGATGTCAAGGACAGCAAGAAGGGCTTCTTCAAATACATCAGCAACAAAAGGAAGACTAGGGAGAATGTGGTCCCACTACTGAATGGGGCAGGGACCCCGGTAATAAAGGATATGGAGAAGGCAGAGATACTGAATGCCTTTACTGCTAAGACCAGCCYTCAGGAATCCCAGACCCTAGAGACCACAGAGAAAGTCTGGAGAAAGGAAGACTTTCCTTTGGTTGAGGAGGATTGGGTTAGAGATGTTTTAGGAAGACTTGACACCCACAAATCCATGGGCCC
>NW_020447531.1:629529-650910 GCF_003343035.1 Apteryx rowi
ATCATGTTTGAAAGGACATGAAGAACAGGAGAGGTGCCTGAGGATTGGAAGAAGGCTAATGTTACTCCAGTCTTCAAAAAGGGCAAGAAGGAGGACCCAGGGAACTACAGGCTAGTCAGCCTCACCTCCATCCCTGGAAAGGTGATGGAGCAGCTCATCCTGGAGGCCATCTCCAAGAATGTGGAGGACAAGAAGGTGATCAGGAGTGGTCAGCGTGGATTCACCAAGGGGAAATCATGCTTAACCAATCTGATAGCCTTCTCTGATGGAATGACTGGCTGGGTAGATGAGGGGAGAGCAGTGGATGTTGTCTMCCTTGACTTCAGCAAGGCTTTTGACACTGTCTCCCATAACATCCTCATAGGTAAACTCAGGAAGTGCAGGCTAGATGAATGGACAGTGAGGTGGATTGAGAACTGGCTGAATGGCAGAGCTCAGAGGGTTGTGCTCAGTGGCACARAGTCTAGTTGGAGGCCTGTAGCTAACAGTGTCCCCCGGGGTCCAGTATTGTTCAACTTCTTCATCAATGACCTGGATGAAGGGACAGAGTGCACCCTCAGCAAGTTTGCTGACGATACAGAACTGGGAGGAGTGGCTGATACACCGGAGGTCTGTGCTGCCATTCAGAGGGACCTGGGCAGGCTGGAGAGTTGGGTGGAGAGGAACCTCATGAAGTTCAACAAAGGCAAGTGCAGGGTGCTGCACCTGGGGAGGAATAACCCCATACAGCAGTACAGGTTGGGGGCTGACCTGCTGGAAAGCAGCTCTGCGGAGAAGGACCTGGGAGTGCTGGTGGACACCAAGTTAAGCATGAGGCAGCGATGTGCCCTTGTGGCCAAGAAGGCCAATGGTATCTTGGGTTGCATCAGGAATAGTGTTGCCAGCAGGTCGAGGGAGGTGATGCTCCCCCTCTACTCAGCCCTGGTGAGGCCACATCTAGAGTACTGTGTCCAGTTCTGGGCTCCCCAGTACAAGAGAGACATGGAGCAAGTCCAGTGAAGGGCTACAAAGATGATTAGGGGACTGGAACATCTCTCTAATGAGGAAAGGCTGAGAGAACTGAGACTGTTCAGCCTGGAGAAGAGAGGGCTCAGGGGGATCTTATCAATGTGTATAAATATCTGAAGGGAGGGTGTAAAGAGGGTGGGGCCAGACTCTTCTTAGTGGTGCCAGCGATAGGACGCGAGGCAACGGGCACAAACCAAAACACAGGAAGCTCCATCTGAACATGAGAAAAAACTTTTTCACTGTGAGAGTGACAGAGCACTGGAACAGGTTGCCCAGAGAGGCTGTGGAGTCTCCTTCYTCGGAGATATTCAAAAGCCATCTGGACAGGGTCCTGTGCAACATGCTCTAGGTGACCCTGCTTGAGCAGGAGGGTTGGAGTAAATGATCTCCAGAGGTCCCTTCCAACCTCAACCATTCTGTGATAAGCAAATTGCTCTTTGGATTTTCATGCTGAATAGCTTATTGGGAATATCTAAGGACAGGAAATAAACGTTTATTCTTTACCAGGCTGTGTATCTATCTATAAATAAATGGAATTGATGACATCCTTACATTCAGTATTCCAAAATGATTCCTTGAATATGAAAGTTTTGCATCAGATGAAGTACTTTTGACAGAAAAAATAGCAACATTTAACTTCTGAAAAGCTGGTTTTGAAATGGTGCTTTATATTACTTACAAGCTGCCAACCTCAATGACATAGGGTTAAAAAAATAATAGTAAGTTGAAATAAAACAAAAATATCAACAACTTGAATATTACTTAAACATCATAATTCCCTTGACACAATAGCAATTTCACTCACCTGAAGCATTTCTTTTCATTTTTGTTAGCTATCCAAATCTTGGAGGCAACTTTGCAAATCTCAGTCCTACTTTATTTCAGTCACACTGAAAACTGATAAAAGATGTTTATCTTTTTCCTGCTATATTTGCAATACTGCCAACCCCAGACTTAAAGAAAACATAAATGTAATCCCCATGGCATAAAAATCATGAAGAAGAAAAAGAAAGGCGGCTTATTTGTATCTGACTATGGACTCTTCCATTCTGAGAATGTGTTTGTCTCACACTGTTCATACTTGCTCTGTAATAAAAAAGATGGAAGCTTTCCTTTTAACGAAAGGGGAGATTCTTATGAAACAGAAAAGTTTAGCTCTCTCTCAGCCAAAATCTTGAGGCTTTAAGAAAAAAGATTAGAAGCAGTAAAGTTTGTGATGAAATTGTGAGAGTTGGCAACACCTCAATCAAGCTTGTTCTTCATTTCTATTGAAGTTGAGGGGAAAAATGCCAAAACCAGACTCCTGGTGCAAGAAGTGATAAACCAGCAGGAAACAGTCTTGCACAGTCAGCTTTTTTTCCAGAAATGAAAGACAAGCATCTTGTAAAACGTTTCCTCAGAGTTCCAGTGAAGTCAAATTGCAAAATGAATTCTCACTAACCCCAGCATTAAAATAATGTACTCACTTAAGTGGTTTGTTCAAGGGAAGATAGGGTATTCTACTATCAAACTGAAATTTGCATATTATTGGTCTTTGGTAAGTCTGTATATCATTAGAGGCTTTAGAAACATATTACTGGTATTTTCTCCTTGCCGATATAAACTTCTGCTGCTGGCTTTGCTGTGAAATATTCAAAAGTGTAATTGAATACTGTGTTTCTATTCATGTTTAAGAGAAGCTGACTTTAGCAACTATCTATATTCAAAAAACTGAGTTTACTGGGTGAAGGGCACCACGAAAAAACCTAATAGGATGAGTTAAGTTAAAACAATGTAGGTTTAAGGCAGGTTAAAGGTAGGTTAAATGTGGCACCATAATTAATATTTAAAGCTATATACTCAATTAACATCTTCAAAACACGATGCTAATGCTGGTGCCAAGTTGTATTCAACATCACAACATGCTTTCTGGAGGTACAGTGTCTTGATTAGTTTAAGCCAATGCAAGGTCATGCTGCCACCAAAATTGCGTGTGCCATCACCTATGTTGCCCCAATTGTAGATGTCCACCATGTCTCTCTTGCTGGCATTAGCACTTGTGCAATCCCATAGCTGTTGGGTCTGCTGGCAGAGCTGCCTGAAAATCATCCCCTGAAAAATGATCAGCATTCAGCTGAATCAGTAATCTGACCTGACTCTGTGTGTCACAAACATCAGACATGGGTGGTAGCAGCAATGTGCACGTGGTGATGGCAGAAAGATAGGACTACCCTTTCAGCAGAAGCATGGTCTCAAAAAAGCTTTAGCTAATCGTGAAACTGGACCTTGACATTGCAAATTTGTCCAGGCTAACAAGGCCTGGATAGGTCTGACTGTACTGCCTTATTGCTGCCTTGCACTTTAGGTAACCCTTCCAACCTCTGCAAACTGGGCTTAAAAAGCAGGGCAGATGAACCGATAATTCTCATTTAGCAGTGCTTTATATCCGCTTCCTGCAGGTGTAAACACCCCACCAGGTGCTAAGCAGAAGGCCCAAGGGCTGGGTTCATTTTTACTTCCTTCAAACTACTTTGTACTACTGCAGTAAAAATAAATGATCCAAGCAAAAACCTGTTCGGAAGTTATGACAACATCTACCTCAGCATTAGTTTCTTGGTGCTACCATAGTGCAGAAGTTTACATCTATAGAGGTTTAAGGTGATCATTTAGCCTTTGTTTATTTGATTACTACTGCATAAAATCAAATGAATGTTTATATTAAAAGACAGAATTTTTATTAGGAATCAAATTAGCAGGCTGGAATAGCTACCAACACAAGGTTTGTAACTCACTGTAGCAGAGTTGTATACAGTTTATTGAAATTTTTAAGCCATTGCTTTAACAATTTTTATGTTGCAAAGCAAATTCCCCACTACCCTCCTTGGCAGTAAACAAAAATCAGTGCTTGAAAAGAGAAGGAAGAAGATATTCTTAAGAAAGAAGATATTCTACAATATAACACAAAACTCTCCCATGGATCAGAATGGGCATTGACTTGCTAAGACAGGCAAATACCTAATGAATACTGCTGTGTTTGCTCTTCTCTAGAGATTAAGTTCAGAAAAAAGAAGGGGGTTACACCAACTGCTAGCGGCTAATGAAGAGGGGCAGCACAGCTGCTAAGCAGACCCTGGAGGGGCAGGTGGCACAGTAGACATGGAGGAGAGCTCCCAGAGCTGCGAGGTCTCTTTGGCCACATGCTGGATGGTAGGAGCGTTAGCACTAGTGCTGTGTGGGGCTGGAGGACGATATCTGGGTCATGCAAGCAGTAGGGTAACACAGTGCTAGTAGTTTTTGCTTCTGTTCCTTTGAAAATGAAGGTGTCCTTCCATTTGAAGCCAGTTCATCTGGAGGCCAAGATAGTACTCAAGCACTTCTGTAGCTCATATTGTGTTGCATGGTGATGAGCGCTGTGTAAAGAGCTTGTGTAGCCAGCTAAAATCATTTTAAAGGCCCTTAAAAACTTTGGACTGCCTGACAGAAAAGGCATTTATAGTATCTTCCCTGGTCTGGGAGAGATTCCTGGGAATTAGTGGGCCTGCAGTGCCACCCAAGGTGTGATATGGCCTGCTAAATTGCTCTGGGGAGCCTTATCTCTTGCTTATGGTCAGACTTCAAGCTCTCCAGCATAACGCTATGTGCTGCAGACATTCATTCCTGACACTGTGTCACAGCAGTAACATTATAGGTATGTGTCTGTCTGCTGTTGGCTGATTGATTCTTACCCCCAATAATTCAGTCCTCTTTACATACATGCTATCACTATTTATCTGTACTACAGCGTTGCCTTAGGGCACAACTAGAGATTAGGTCTGCCTTCAGCTAGGCTTGCTCTGTGCACATCATAAGTTCAAATGCTGCTCATTCAAGGGATCAGTTTAGTTCCACTGCACTGACCTGTGGAGGGCAATACTGATCCTATACTTTTAAATCTGATGATGTAGAAAGAAGTAGAACCACATTTTCATCAAATTTGTTGATCCAGTTCCTACCTAAGAAGGTCTGTTGATGTCAGTGGAGTTGTACAAGTGATTAATCTGCTTACCTTGTTTTTTATGCACAGTAAGTCCTGTTCTGTAGACAGATGAAAACCTGTTAAAGGGAAGTGTTCACCATCTTAGCAAGACACTTTCAGAAGTGATGGGAGTTGATTTGTAAGAAGGTCATGAAACCAAATAACACAATGGAACAAAACTCTTTTTTTCTCTTAAATGTTTTCAATAAAGAGGCTAGAGGTTCCTTTAGGCATGCCAGGCTGGAAACCTCCATTTCAAGACACTGTTTTTTCTTTAGAAAAGCTATAGAAAAATCTGCTTAAAAGCCTCATGTTTTGCAGCATAATTAGCTGCTGTCTGTGGCATTACTTCCAAGCCCATGTTCTTTTTCTCATAGATAATGATGTCAGTGTTTGAATCATCTTGCATCCTGTTCTAAGGCACTKGCCTCATGCACACATTTAAACATGCACACGCAGGAATGTTCTAGGAGACTTTTTTCTCTGAGGCCAGGATGGAGGCCAAGTCCTGAGTCTCTCGCTGTCAGTGATGGAGATTCAAAGAATAAGCTCTGAGCCTCTGTGTGAGCATCTTAAATCACCTGGGAATGTGTCAAGCTCTATAATGTTACCCAGAAACTTTAAAACCTCTGTGGATTAGGAAAACCATTCCCACGACTTGCTTTGCCCCTTGAGCAAGCATTGTCATCTTAAAATGGGATAACTCATGGGACATTACAAGTTGAGAGACACTAAGCTATTTATTTCTGACAGTGCAATTTGATCCTCACGGGGGATCAAATGATTATTTTGATGTCCTTCCTAGCTGCACCTTCATCACTGTTTTTTTCAAAATAAGTAAATGAGCTGGATCAGTTTTGCTGCACATATCTGTTGGGAACCCATAATTCAGGGGGATCCCCCAAATTCTATCAGACAAGATAGAGTTAATTTTGGCAGAAGAGATACTCTTTTCCAGCAATTGTACTTCAGTGATGAAACATGGATTTCAGTTAAGTCTGAGTAGAAATTAATTAGAGCGAAAAAAGATGTAATTCTTCTAACAGTTTTTTTTTTCCCCAGTAGTTTGGAGTGTGGGAGAAATAGAAATGGGAATGAGCAATCCTAATATAATACTGACTGCAAACATAGCCCAGCACTGAACTTCAGGTCAAGCAGGATTATGGAAGTGAAGGAAAAATAAGTTGGCTAAGAAACAGAACAAAATATACCAACTAATATACCCTATTAGTAAAACTGATACACTGTCCATTTTAGGCAAACTTCTGATTATTTTTCTTCAGTTCCAAATTCTATGATCACTTACCCTGGGAGAAAATGTTTGCTGGAATTTGCTGTATTTCTACCAGACTTTTTAATTTTCCTCCTGGGATACTATTTACAGCCAACAATTTAAGTTGAGTCTTGGAGGTGCAGTTCCCATTAACATTAATGATGTGTGCATGCTGTGAAGATAACTATAATCCCTTTACAGATTAAACACTTGGTGCTGTCAAACCTTTTTCTAATTTAGTAAATCTGAAGGCATTTCTTCCAAATGGGTGTAGATTTTTTTTCCCATATGAATAATTGCAGTATTTTTTGACTGCTCTGGATGAGCAAATAGAACTGGTGTTTTTTCCTAGAAAGCATAGGTATGAATGGGTGGCCTGGTTAGTGTGGTTGTTCAGGATCTTCAAAAGTCACACTGAAGGGTATCTACAATATATTCTTCCTGGAGCCAATATAGATTTATAAGTTTATAAAAACTTATAAATTTTAAATCCTCATGCTGAGATATACAGAGTTGGATTGCTGGATTTTAAAAAAGGTTGTCCATTCTACATTGATATACATTCAGTGCTACAGGAGAAAGGTTATGTGAGTTTTATAAGCTGTGGATAAAGACAGAATATGATCCCAAGAGAAAAGTCATTGATCTCCTATTTGAAATATAAGTCTCTGCATGCATTAAGTGCAGCATATCTAGTTTTGCTCTCCATGGATCTGTTATACCCATAACTGAACACAAAACTGATGTAAAGAACTTAAGCATCAAACTTGTAGAAGTGCTGTGCTGGTGTAAATAAAATAAAAGAGTATAGTTCTTGTGCTTGTCTGTAGTGGAGATAACTGCACGAGGCATTGATAAACAAGCTGCAGACACAGAGGCCTGACTGTGGGTATCCTCTGCCCTCTAGACCTCTGTTTTGTTACTCATGAAGATAAGTACCAGTATGGGAATCTGGAGAGACAAAAATAAAACTGACATACTGGCATCTTCAAGCTATATAGCAAGACAAGGAATCTAAGAGAAAGATCTAAAAAAATCAAGAGACAGCACAGCCCTAAAATCAGCTCTCTCTTTAACAATATGCACTTATTATAGATATAACGAACACATTAAAATGCAGAGATAGTGGGATAAATTCAGGCTCATGGATGAGCAGATGTCCTGAGTGGGGAAAGCCCTCACATTTATTAGCATCAGCTGATGAGATGTCTGTTCTGCTTCATCTGCTACAGTCAAAGCTGAGCAGTCTCCTCTTTAGTTCAGGGCTGTATCTGTCTTCCACTTCAACAGAATGTAAATCCTAGCCACATTTATCCCCTGTGCAGAAACAGTCACTTTCTTCTTTCAGCCATGAAGTGGTAATAAATTGTAAATTCATTCTTAAGGGTCATATAAGGATCTGCCTCTTTAAAAGAATCTTCATAACCTCCACTATGGTGTTATCATTTTTTAAAAGTGTAACTTTCTGTTTTCTTAATTTATAACATAATTTATCTGTCAACAGGTTAGACTTAATTTGCTTGAATTTTCTTATTTACAAACTGCATGGTATCAGCGGAAGTCCAGTGCTTGCAGGGTCCTTAGCTCCTTTCAGTCCCACCTTTTATCTGCAGATTCAGGCAGAAGTGGAAAGAGCAGTAAGTAAGTAAGCATGAATACAGCAGAACACACAAGCACACACTGAACTTGAAGCATGTGATTATTTGATTAAAATCAATGGGATAATTTAAACTTAAATACAGGCTGAGCCAAAGCTTAGTTTAAAAACTCAAGATTAGTTTTGATGTGACTGATTTGACAGCAGGTATACTCAGAAGCCTAGTTCTAGGTATTTGAGTGGCACCCTATAGAGCTTTCAAACTATTGATGAACCTATCAGCTAGCACCCAAAGAGGAAAGGATATGTGAATATTCCTCTTTTTACCTAGAAAGAACATTATTCTGGGAAGCTAAGGCACTGTGGCCTAGATGCTCAGTGGTGCTCATTAAAATGGATAGGAACTGACCCCCAAATACCTTGTAGTTATTCAGGCAGATTGTCTGGCCTATCCAAAACCTCATGGAAAACTGGCTGGAAATGGGAATGGAAACTGGGTCCAGTCTAAGACTTAGTCACTACCAACTTAGATCTCTTCTGAACTACCCTTGAATGAAATGAGGTGTCATCCTTTCATATGAAATAAAATGCAAAAGTTTTTTAAAATGGCATAGCAGTAAGTTTCTGTTGGGGAGATTTTGGCTCAGACTGCATAGTCTGTTTCTGTTCTTTAGAGGTGCTCGGTACTTTAAAAAACTGCTGTATGCTCTGGGTAGTCTCCCTTGTTGTGAGGGGTATGACAAAGGTGAGTACAGATGTGCCCAGAACCCATGTACACTGAGCCAGACTTGGTGCTATTGCTACTGAAGTAGTAGTAGAAAGGGTTTCACTCATCCCATGTCCACAGCCAGCATCTAGAGTACGAACTGGAGGCAAACTCAACACTTCAGTGGAAAAGACTGTTCCTCCGTGCTTGCCCGTGCTTGGCACCCTCACTCTTTAGCAATGTTTGAAAATGCCTTTTGAAGTGGGTAGAGGAAATGCAGGTAATACCACAAAGGATTTAGACCAGGGAGAACACCAAATTTGTTCAGGGTGATTTTATGAAGTGCAGAGCATTCAGAGAAGTTCATAGTACATGAATGACTCAAAAACATTTAAGGGCAGACCTCACTGTAAAATAGCATATTTCCATGGAGGTCAGATGGAGCAACTCCAGCAGAGACTGGGGTTTGTATTCTTCTTTAAAGATTATGTTATTTATCTTTAAAACAATGCCCACATTTTGTAAGAGGACATTTATGTTGCAGCAAGAGGGCCCTTTTGATTCTGTGATCACTATTTCTGCTTGTGCTTGTAGCTAGTGTTTCAAATAAGGAAGTATCTGGTACTGCTAATCCAAAAAAGGAAGAGCATAATAGTTCTCACAGTGTAGTGAGTGCTAACAAAACATGAACTCTCTCCAAGGTCCTTCATCTGCACTCTTCTGCTGGTCTGGAAGGGGCCGCTTCAATTAACTCCATAAGGAGAACTTTACAGCTGGAAATCAGGAGTGGCTCACCAGGCAGTAAGTCATTCAGGGTCCCTGTTGAAAATATCTCCAAATTCAGCTGACTGCCTCTATTCACATATCAAAAACCTCTCATGTACCACAAGTACAATGAGTGCCAAGGGCTGTTGGGTAACTCCTGGCCATGCCACAAGCACAAGAAACAAAGTGGAGAAGGCAGTAGTAGGAAGAGAGAAATAATATTCAATGGGAGAAGGCACTCCTGAAGAAACAATAAGAAAGGCCTTGAGGGCTATGGTGGGAATGGAGTGATCATCCTGGACTAGATCTTCCACTGATGTAAGTGAATCAGCATAGTTAAGTGATTTCTCTGCTTTTTATGACAAGGCTCAGTTTCTGTCATATGCACATTTTGTGGTTCTTTGATAGCTTAGTCAAAGGACATTGCCATCAAGACAAATTTGAATGCAAGAAGAAAGCAAAAATGACTGGTCTAACCCCACAGTTCTGTGCTTCCCACCGGTACAGAAGTACCTACACATGCCTTGTGGACCTACAGGTCCAAACACAGGGGAGTGGTGATAGCTGTGCAGGATTCCTGACTGTGGAGGTGGCCTTCTCCTCTCTGTTGCTTACGGGAGGTCCCAGGACAAAGTTCTTGGGATTGTGCCACTTGCAGGTAGTATTTGGTTATAAGAATATGCAGGACATACTCAAATCCAATGGTGCTGGAAGGCCAGAGTGGGCCATGAGGCAAAGGCTGAAGCAGAGTCTCCAGCCAAGCCAGGCACCGGGGCTCATTCCACTCTCTCTTTTCTCTTTGTAATCCTTCCCCACTCCTTTCTGGCTGAAGGTCACTTGTGTATTGCAGCAGGTTCGGTATTTACACCGCTGGCAAGATCCAGGGGTGGGAGATTGAAGCTAGAAATATTCAAACACAGCTTTTTAGATTACCATAGAATCTGGTGACTTCTCCATTTTTTCTAAACCAATGCTTGATTTCTTTCAGAAAGGGATTCTCTACTTCAATGGGTATCAGCTTGTGATCTATGTGGTCCTTCTATGGACTACTTCTAAGATGACTGAGAAAAGTAAACTTTTATATGCTAGATTTTGTGAGATTTCTGCAGAGGTCTGTGCCTCTATTGCAACATTTTTAGGGACCTATAACCTGCAAAAGGTTGAAAATGCCTGCCTCTTTAAAGTAGAGCGAGTTTAACTGTAAGTTTTCTGCCTCTGCATGGGAATTATTTGGTGAAGTATTAAAAGCCTACATTTCACAGATGACTGGAAATAATCTTTTTTATTTTCTCTCTCTCTGAAATATTTGATTTTCTTTTCCTGAAAAGAGTATCAGGATCCATTTCATACAGCTCGGACTGATCCTAAAATTGACATGCCTTGCTGTTCTGAACAGCTGCTTACACTGTGCTTGTCATCACAGTATTGGTGAACTTCCACAGGTGTGTTTAACAACATGAGTAATATATGTCTTTTTTTGTGACAGGGCGAGAAGTTAGCACACTGGAATGACTTGTCTTGGTAGTTTTTTGGAGGTGTTTTGAGTAAATATATATATTTCTTTTTATTTAGGCAAAATGAAAGAATGAGGCTTGTACCTGGAGTTTAGAAGGCACTCATTTCTTTGGGAGAGCTCTTTAGTTCTGCTGAATTCCTCCCACAGGTTCCCAGTAATGATACAACTTCCACACAGATGAGCTTTTCCCTTTCCTCATTGTATTAGAGGAATTTAATGGTTGACCATACTAGAGCCATAGTGTGGGACTGGGCTTTGGGCAACCTTGAAGACAAAGGATCAAGACTTTGAACTTGATTTGAAATTCTATAAGAAACTGATATAAAAGGTCTCCACATCTTGCCTCTCAGTTGAGACTGTTGCATATGGAAAAGCTCTATTGCCTTCAGGCTGAGTCAGGACTCATAAAATCTTATTGTGCTTTTAGCTGCATGGTGCAAACGCAGGGGTCTACACGCATGGGTAGAGCTCTGGGTAGCATACGGTCTGCATACAAAGCAGTGGCTCTGGGGTCTCTGGACCCCAGAGGTTGATTAGATGAGTTATAAAGAGGTGCCTTATCGAAAATCAAATCTGATTAAGTCCATCTTCTGACTGAAAAGCTTTGTTTATTGTTCTGTTCTTTAATAGCAAGATATGTATGGAATTTGGATGGACAAAATAATTCAGAATATTCTAGATGCTGCACATGCTCAATGTGTGCAGCGCAGAATACTTCTCTGCAGCCTAAGAGCCAAACTCTGCCCCTGTATGCTGATACGATTCCATTGACTTCCCTGAAATGACAAAGCTGTAACTAATTGGGCTAAGCACGCAAACTTTCACTGGTGTGTGCACACAACCAAAGACAAACTCTGCCTCTAAATGTTTTTCCCTTGAATACATTTTCATGGTACCTGGCCTCATTTTAGCCTGAACAATACATTTTTGTCTACAGACACTAAAAATAGTTCATGTACTAATTAAAAAAAAACAAGCTGTGACAGAAAACAATAAAAGCAAGGAAATGTGAAAGCATTTTTACATAGCCATCAGCTTCGCTGGCACCGTTTCTAGCTATGAAGAGGGTTATTAGCAAGCTCCAAATTATATAAACAGTTTCCTCTGCCAGCCAGTGTACACCAGAATCATCATTTACTTTCAAATTATTCAAGTCAGCAAAATTCACCTTTTCATCAGGCCAGTGGAAAGATTGGCAGAGGCTTTTAACAGTGGGATTATGATCAGAAAAATGACTCTCTTTCTCAACAGTTCAGTGCCTTGATTTCATAAACTCATTGTCATTCCTGCTTCCTTCATTGACAAAAAGGGTGTTTATTCCTGCTAGCGCAGCATGCTCACCAGCATCAGGAGGGGGAGCTGCATTCTTCCTTGCAAAACGCACCATCATCAAAATTGCTCACAAACGTCAAGATGATGAATCTTTGTTACTGGAGGTGATACAGGAGAAAGAGATAAACAAACTGCATTTTGGACCAAGCTAATACTGGGGACAGTTTCAAATAGTAAGCAGGGCAGATCTGATCTGGAAATAATGGGAAATAATCCGTTTTAGTTACTTTTCGCATCATTTTAAATAATGCCTGTGAGGATAGGCTATTCATCTTTTCAGCTCACTCAGTACTTTACAGCTGGATGAAAAAGAAGCTGAACGGGCCTAAATCAAGGCTCATATTTGCCCTGGGCCTGACAGAATAGGGTGCTGCTCGTAGGCGGCGAGGGAAGAGGAAGAGGCTGGTGGCAAATCACACAGCCGTGATTGAGAGAGCTGCATTCTCGGGAAGGCCTCCGGCAAACCGGGAGGTCCAGGTTCAGTAAATCCTTCCAGAATTGCATAACTTGGAACAAGTTAGCAGTGTCCTACCATGAGGTTATTACGTGCCACAGGTTATGCAAGTGCTCAAGCATTTTGCTGGATAGGGRCCTAATTTCTCAGTATTATTTTCTCTTATCTTTAAAACAGTAATAAAGATACTTTCCTCAAGTAGGGAAGTAATTGATTCAGTGATGATTACAGAAAAGAGGGCTCTCTAGCTACCAAACAAAATAACCCAACAGCAGAAGAAACAGGGAGTATGTGGAATAAAAACCTGGGATGCTCATTTTATAAGAGGCAGTTCTGCTCTGACAAGTGATGAAGTTAAACTCTTACCTTCTGCTCTTACTCTGACTGATCATGTGCATTTAAAAAAAAGGAAAAGAATATTTTTCAGCACTGATCCATTTAGGTCGGGCATCAAAAACTGCCTGGCATTCTCTGCATGGAAACTCAGCAGCAGCTCTACGCTCATCCCAATACTTGGACATTTCTTCAATAGCTTCCAGGGTGAAGGCCTTTAAAAATCAGCTAATAATACACCGATGAATAACTCTGCTGCCTTCAAACTAACCTCTAGAATTCAAGCAATTTCATGCACCATTACCATCCGCAACTAAAGTCAATAGTTTTAATGGAGATGCAGCTAGCAAATATGGCTTCCATGGCAGAGGTCCACTGGCAGGACTTCTAAGGTGAAATGGATGTAAGGTAAAGGCTGTTTTTGCAGCAAATGCCCTTTGTCAAACATAGCCAGGTACTCAGCACGCTCTCTTACGAGTGACCCATGTAGAACAGCTTGAGCTGGTCATTGAAACAGCACAGTGTTTCTGTGTAACAGCAAGGGCTATGAAACTATTAAAAACCTTCTTTTATATATCTAGTGTATTATTATATAGACTGATTGTCATGAAGACAAATTAGTCATTTTTTTTAATACAAAATGTCGCTGTTGCTCTAAACTGTCAGCAGCACTAGCAAACACCATGATTTGATTATTCACCTTAGTAGGGATTAATTCTTATCAGGAGAAAGTCAACCTTTTCAGAACAATGGGAACAAAGGCCTCATAAGGCAAACTCAAGCTGTAGCTGACTACAGTGTTCCCGGGAAGCCTGGTCCTGCACAGGAGGAGGGAGACAGAAAGGTAGAGCTTTTGTCGTCATATCATTCACTGGGTTGCCTCAATTCAAAATTTAAGCRGGTTGCTTTCGGAAGGGTATTTCTGAAAAGTAAATAAAGAGCTGTGTGCAAACAGAAAGAAAAAGAAATGCCCTACAAGATCTTTGAAGTCTCCTCATTTTGTTGCCATCAGATTAACCTCCCAGCAGCAAACAAAAATGAGCTCTATTTGTGCAAGTTAGGACCTTCCAGAAAGTTTGCTTGTGAGGAGGTGTGGGCATGTGGAATGCTCCAGACTGACAGATAATATATCTGAAAAGCACTTTGAAGTTGACCTGAATAGTTCTCATATTGGGCCTGCAAAGTTACTGTGGATATAATTTAAACTTGGAAAATAAAAGTATTTTGCTATTAAACATATATTTTATTCCCAAATTAACACTTTTTCCCAGTTGCAGGTGTTCTCAGTCTTCTGCCTAATATTATGAGTAGAGGTGCACCACGGGAACAGACTGAGAGTATCAGAGTTTGGGAAAAACATGCTCTACAGCAAGCCTAAATTAGCACAATAAATAACAGAGTTGGTAAGCATGGTAAATAATAGAGCCTAGTTCTCTTTTTAATTCACTGTTGGAACACATTTTGCTCCGTTTTGTCTTTGTGGTAATAAAAACCAAGGAGAAGGCTATTTAAGGCAATGGAGACACTTTGGTTGGAAAAAAGAAAACAATGGACTGAGACTCATTGGAACCAGTTACATGTCAGAGAAATTAGTTGAAAAACATATTTCATAGCCTTGGTTTCTTTTCCCCTCTTACTACATAATAATACAGTTATGTTTTAGTTTGAAAGGTGCGTGTTTTATCAGGAATTTGATTTTTGAGCAGCAAAGGCTAAACCAGCGCATATATGGCAGAAAAATACAAAAATAGCTGGCAACTTGAGTTAGACTGTAGTCAAAATCTCATAGTTAGTGGCAGCACCTGGCTTTGAAAAAATTACAACAGTCCTGAGATTTCTCCTCACCTCTGGGATTCAGAAGAAATTTTTGGCACCGATGGCGTGTGTGGAACAGATGACTGCCTCCACCCTGGGCACTCTCCTCCGGGGTATGGGAGCGGGACAGAGCAAGAGCTCTGCCCATTCCCCAAGGTTCCCGTGTATACCAGCCTTGCCAAAAACTGCTTTTCCTCATTGTTAAAGATATCTCCATGATAAAGAGATAACCAATAGCAGGGCATTGCTCTTCCTGTGAACCATCTCACACCAAAGTAGAAAGAAATCTCTGCCTATTTTGCTGGAATGGTGTGTCAGGGTTTCAATGCTGCTTCATCATCTAGGAATGAGTTGCCATGTTTCTTTGTTCTTCTCACTCAGAATTTATTGAGTAATACTCCTGAGAGCAAGGAACTAAGCTTGAAAAGGAAAAAAAGCAAGGTAGTTCCTGGAACAAACTGCGTAAGCTTGTTCTCCCCTATAATTATGATTCTTCTGTCTTGTTACTTAAAAGGACTTGCTTTGCTGCATCCAGTAGAAATTTTAATACTTTCCATTTGTATTCTATTGTCTTTTAATATACTGTTGCAGACCTAATTTCTTCTTTTTCTCTAAACATGTCCAATGAGAGAAAGCTGCTCTCTAAACTGTTCCAAACTCAACCAACCATTTTAAACTCATCCAAATTTTAATGAATTACCCCCTTTGCATATGTCATCTGCAGGTGACATCCTACAGATAGTAGGTAATAATATAAATACAGTAGGTATAATAAAGGTAGTTTCTACATTATTTTGCTAGTATTCTGCCTTTCAAGTAAATCATAGCAATCCAGTAATAGGAAAGAAAACGTAAAGAGGCATTCCTGATCTCACACAGCTTTCTACGAAGGTGGCCTGCAAGTCTTGCTCTCCTCTCACCCACCACAGGAACTCCCCCATCTCACCCTATTTGCTGCTTCAAGTTTTGGGCTGGCAAAATTCCAGTGACTTCGTTAGTGCCACACTGGATCTCCCCGGTCTCGACCCACAGCAGCCAGAGCAGCCCCAGCCACAGGGCGCCGGCCAGCGCCACGCCGCCCATGCCCACGCCGCGCCCACCCGCCCGCCATGCGGAGCCGCCCGCGCAGCCAGGAGCAATTGCTTGCTTTATCTTTTTTCTTCTCTTTCTTCTCTCCTTTTTTTCTTCTCTTTTTCTCTTCTCTTTTCCTTTTCTTTTCCTCTTCTTTCTTCTTTTTTCCTTTCTCTTTCCCTTTCTTTTTCCCTTTCCCTTTCCCCTTCCTTTTCTCTTTCTCTTTCCCTTCCCTTTTCCCCTTTCCTTGTTTCCTTGTTTCCTTGTTTCTTTTTTCCTTTTTTCCTTTTTTCCTTCTTTCCTTTTCCTTTTTTCTTTTTCTTTTTGTTCAGAACAAAACAAACAAACAGAAACAAACAAAAACCAGAAACAGACAAAAAAAGTTGTGCTTGCAGGGGCACAAGGAAAGCAAGATGGATCCCCAAATTACATCTTCAAACACAAAGATATTGACTCTGGTTTTCAGTTATCCTCAGAGAGCTCAGTCCTAAGAGTTCAGTCCCAAGAAGTCTTCAAGTTTAATAGGACCTGATCATTTTAGCCAAAACCAAATCCCAAAAGCGAGTAGTGAAATGACTGCAAAATTATGTTAGCTTTGTATGCTTCAATTTACAGATACTTAGCTACTAAGGTGGTAGCTGAGAGACCTGCCTACTCTCCCAAAGCTGCTTAGAGATGGGAGGTAACATTATATTATCTGCTACATGTGGGTACTTGGACACACTGAGCCAGCCCTGGACAGCCAGAGTTTAATTTCTTCTAGCTATTGCAACACTGATGTTAAAATGTTGTTTAAATCCAGGCAGGTCAGTTCTGTGCTGTTATCCAGTGTGGCACTAATGAAGTCACTGGAATGTCCCCAGAATTAGAAAGCACCTGAACRAATAAACCACCACTGGCATCCTGGGGCGATCTCTGCTTGCTGGGCTGTGTGGAGGTGGATGGGATGCTCTGGGGCCACTGTGCGTGTTACTGCTGTGCAGGACACTGCTGGGGACACTGCTGGGGACACACACAACTGTGCAGGTCATCACTGGGCAGGATACTGCTGGGAACACTGCTGCGGACACTGCTATGCAGGTCACTGCTGTGCCGGACACCGCTGGGGACAGCAATGTGCGGGTTACTGCTGGGGACACTGCTGGGGACACCGCTGTGTGGGTCCCTGCTGGGGACGCCGCTGGGGCAGCACCGCGGGTCACTGCTGGGGACACGCCGTCGCGGTCCCCCAGCCTGTGGGCCGGGCGCGCAGGGCTCTGCCGCGCCGCGGCCGCGGCGGGGCCGTTTCGGGCGGCAGCACCCGCGGGGCTCCTGCGGCCGCCGCGCCGCGCCGGGCGGCCTGTTCCCCGCGCGGCGGCAGCGCGCCCCGTCGGGACGGCGGGCGGGGCGGGGCGGGGCGGGGCGCCGCGCGGCGCTGCGCGGGACGCGGCGCGGGAGCTCTCGGTGCCGCCCGGGAGCCGGGGCGGCGCGGCGCGGGCGGCTCCGCATGGCGGGCGGGTGGGCGCGGCGCGGGCATGGGCGGCGCGGCGCTGGCCGGCGCCCTGTGGCTGGGGCTGCTCTGGCCGCTGTGGGCCGAGACCGGGGCTGAGACCGGGGCCGGGGCGGGCTGCTCCGCGGCCGGCAAGTGCTGCGAGGGCAGGGACGCCGCCTGCATCGGCAGGGGCTGGAGGGCGGACGGGGGCTACGGGACCTGTTTCTGCGACGAAGGCTGCCGGCGCGCCGGGGACTGCTGCCACGACCACGGCCAGGCGTGCCCAGGTAGGGCCGCAGCTGCCCCCGCCCGGGCCGGGGGCCGGCGTCGGGGCGAGCTGCGGGGTCGGTCTCGTCCGCAGCCCCAAACGAGTCGGCCGAGCAGGGGGCGGCAGCCTGGGGCTGGCTGCTGCTGGGGCTGGGGTTCTCCCTGGGCGCTCCCATCCCTTTTACCAGTTTGTTGCCTGCTGGTGGTTTGCAGGCTGAAAGTTGTCCTGGGTTTTGCGGCTGGAAAGTGGGTGTGTGGTGATGGTCTCAGCTGAGAGGGACTTCTTCAGCCTGTAAACCACAGGAGGATGAATTCCTCACCGGTATCACCAGCCTTGGGTCAGGGGCAGGAGCAGGGACCGGGCTGGTGCTGTGTGAACACAGCAGCAAGCACACAAGTGAGAACTGACTCTTTTCGCAGTGCTCCCACACTAGATGTTTGCAAGGTTTCTGGGTCCGCAGGAGTGCACGGCCTGAAGTTTGCCGACCTGAAGTTATTTTCCCTCTAAAAAGCAATGTTCCTTACTTTTCCCTGATGATCTAATCTCATCACTTACAATAGGGATGTAGGACTACAGAGACAATGGGGAGATGCATTTAGCTCCATCTGCGCGCTGAGCTGCATCCTCATGTCTTGCCAAATGACTGTCAATTAAATAACTGGGRAAATCCCCAGGATGAGACTTTGTTCTCATTTCTAGGGGCAGGAGTCAGCCAGGACGAGGCCTTGGCCCGCATGGAAGGCAGGGGACGAGTGAGAAGGGTCTTCTGGCAGCCTGCCCGCAGCAACCTGCCTGGGAAGGCCTGGCTCCCAGATGAGCATTGGCAAGGATAGGAGAAAGCTCCCTGAAGACAGTTCTTAACTCTCTGTGATTCTGTGATTTTACATGTCACTTCTACCAAACTGSATCAAGCAGCCTTGTGGGCATTTACACCCCCTCTTTTCGTTGTGCTTTTATGTCTCACGGTCTTTGAAATATTTGTTCTCTCTCCCTCTGCCTGCAATGTGGGACACTGCCGACATTTTACAGGTGCAGAACTAGTCCTCAGACAGTCTGACATCTCTCTGGAGCTGGCTGGATGCAAGCCAGTCTAGATCCAAAATGCCATGAGTCTCGGCCAAACAGTCCTGCGAATTAGGGTTTATCAGCAGGCTCAGCACAGTACTGAGCTATGCAGCTTTGGGACCCAGGCTGGCTTTCACCTGGCTCAGAGGGGGGGGAATACAGCTGTCTGGCCACGTAGACCTGTCCTAAGCGATGTGAAGCTGCGCRGAAAGACTGAGCAGAGCAGGACTCTGATGCCAGGTCTCCACAGAAAATCAGGTCAGTCCTCTGACCCGTAGACCATCTTTTTTCGATAATAACAGAAGGGAAGAAGCTGTGTGCCACAAGATCTGACAGAGGGTGCCTGGTAGCATCTCTTAAAGTTGGCATTGTTTTATGTATTGATCTTTTGGTGAGGAAAATCAATAGGGGGAGCACTGATAAGATAATTCCTTGTCATAGAGTCATAGCATATTGCATCTTTGCAATAAATCAAATAGTATTCAAATATAACAGGAGAAAACTAATAAAGATATGTACTGCTAGCATTAAAACAGAGCTGTGAAGCACAGAAAATTTTATTAAGAATTCCATGAACTCCGAAAAGAAGCTTAATCTTGTGTCTGAAAGGTGCCAGTTTAGACACTTTTCTTATCATGACTTCAATCAGATGCCTTGTTGTTATTGCAATGGTGTTTTTTGTCTCAAGCATGGTGGTAGTTGCCTAGAAATGTGTGATATATGAAGTGTCTGCGCTGTCTCCCTGTTGTCCACTGTGTGGACAGTGAGTATTCTAGACACGGGTAGGAAGATGAATTCTCAGGGAATTGCCCATGTGCATCTCTTCTCCCATCGTGGAAGAAGCTGCCCACCAGGAACCAAAAGGGCTTCATTTTAAGATTGCCGTGTACCTCTGTCTCTCACTGAAATCCCCAGCCCATCCTGTAGGAGTATCCATCATTTTCTCATGTTCTCTCTTTCTTTCCTTCCCTCTTTCTCTCCGGCACCAGCACTGGAATTGGACAGTCTTACGGTGGGCCAGTCCAGGAGCTAAACCAGCAGGAAAACTATTTGTGCTTTCTGTAGTGTTAGCTTCTCGCTGGTTTAACTCCAGGAACTGGCTCACGGCCTGGCGGTGTGAGCACCGGTGCCAGGGGGAGCGCAGCAAGGGGAGCAGCACTTCTTGCATGGGTGCAGTGCGGGACGACAGGATTTTGGCAGCCCTGATCTAGGTTTGACCCTCCTAGTCTAGGAGAGTGGCTCCCATGACTCATACATCCAACAGCTACAAAATTGATCACAAGAAGTTACCCTTTTAGAGGCACATGACCAGATATACTTTTTACTGCAAACTGCCAGTAAGTTTCTATAAACGGAAGTTCTAAATAGTTCCAATGGGAGTTTTTATCAACATAGACAAGTATGGCCTAAAAATACTTTTATTTTAGGCTAGTTTTTGTTCCTGTTGGATTTTGAGGTTTCACTTTCAGCATTTCTAAGTTCTGCCCATGTGTGCATTTAATGAAACCAAGGGTGTCTATTTATGTGCATAGTTCACTCTGAAATAATTTATTGTTTAAATGTGGTTCAAAAATTGAAAACAAAAATGTGAAGTAAGGTGATAGATAAATTGTTCTTGTACTACAGCTTTATTGTCATCCTGGTCACCATGTGTGATTTCTGCACCAGCTTTTCATCCTTCTGCAAATATTTAACAGGACAAAGTATTTGGGGAAAGTGTAACATGCCCATATCTTCAAAAATAAATAATCAAGAAATGTGTTAGGAATAATACAAAAACAACACTCTGAAATAATAGAAACCAATGACAGGAAGGACATTTTAAAGCTGCCAACACCATGATTAAATTCCATCATGCCTAAAAATTGTCATATGTTTCGTACTTTATAAATAGATGGCTTGGCATAAGTCTGTGGGATGCTGAACCTATGTCCAAAGGTTTTAAAATAAATTTCCTTACAGTTCTAACAATGAAGAAAGAGCATTTTTGTACATAGAGAACATTTTAAATAGAAAATGTTGTACAATAAAAAAGCCTTAAAAAAGAATGACCTTGTCATTTGAATGAAAGTGATTACTCAGAAAATCTGCAGATTCATATACATTAGAACATATGTTGTGCAGTGCTTCAGTGAAGATACTGTAATCCTCTTTGTTCTGGAGGTGGTTTCATGGAAAAAAAATTAAATACAGGGTGACTCAGAAAAATTCTATAGTTCTCAGTGCTTTAAATGAAAAAAAAAACCCAACCACTCAAGCTGTGTTTCACAGGATAGTGATGTAATTCTTCTGTACATCTTTGAACTTCCAAGGGACTAATTAGCTTCCATGACGAAGGATGCAGAGAAGGCAGAGTTACTGAATGCTGCCTTTGCTTCAGTCTTTACTGCTCAGGCCAGYCCTCAGGAACCCCAGACCCTGGAGACCATGGAGAAAGTCTGGAGAAAGGAAGACTTTCCCTTGGTCGGGGAGGATCAGGTTAGAGATCATTTAAGCAGACTTGACACCCACAAATCCATGGGCCCCGATGGGATGCACGCATGAGTGCTGAGGGAGCTGGCGGATGTTATTGCTAAGCCACTCTCCATCATCTCTGAAAGGTCATGGAGRACAGGAGAGGTGCCTGAGGACYGGAAGAAAGCCAATGTCACCCCAGTCTTCAAAAAGGGCAAGAAGGAGGACCCAGGGAACTACAGGCCAGTCAGCCTCACCT
>NW_020447531.1:652160-755215 GCF_003343035.1 Apteryx rowi
GTTGGACTAGATGATCTCCAGAGGTCCCTTCCAACCTCAGCAATTCTGTGATTCTGTGATTCATGTTCTTTGGGGTCTTCACCTAACAGCCTGGTCCCAGCCACCTGAGCGCAATGCCTGTCCTTCAGGGTCTTTTGGCTTCTCATGTCTCTCTTCCAAATCAATCCTTATTCTTTCAATGAATTGCTGTCTACCATCATTTTGTTAACTGGGCTGGACCACTAATAAGATGGACAGAGGGCTATAAAGAAATAGGTAGTGGTCTCCTGATACATTAATTTGTATTTCAAGAGATGGCACTGTTCCTTTTATGTCAGCTCTGGGATCCATTCTCTGTCATGTTGGAGAATTTGACATCTTTCCAAAGAGGCACAAACTAATGTACTGTCCCTTAATGATTTGTGGGTACTGACTGCAAGAGTGACATTATCAGCCCACTGGCTAAATTCCATTCTAGCGACCCAATATTCTTTTTATTTCGCATGACTGAGCCAATTCATACTTCCCGTTCTAAATCTTTATGATCATAAAATTGCCATGTATTTCTGCAGACCACCAGTGTTTGACTGTCAATTTGAGTTCATTTCAGCAAGATGTGAAGTCATCCCTTTATTATGCAACTAGGCAATCCCTTTGGGAGTTTTCTGCATGGAAAGTGTGATGTAGACCTGATATTATCTGCATATCAAGGTGCTAATCTGAGATTAAAATTACATAGAAATTTTTATTTCTGCAGATCATTTGTACAGCCAAATTGGAACAGAGTCAAAAGATTTGGAAAATGGCTAGATTAGATCCACTGTCTTTTGGGTGCTSTAGGTAAAATTAAGCTGTGTGACAAGGCATCAATATCTATACTTGTACTATCATATAAAATGGGACAAGGACTGTTCTGTGGCCATGAGGCCAGGTGGCAGAGACTGTTATGTCCATGCCATATGTAGCACTTGTCCAGGGTTTCCCATGGGTGGCCCTAAGATATATTTACTATCACTGTTTTTCTTTTTTAGTTCAAAAGGTCTGAAACAAGTGTCTGAGGGTTGTGATGAAACATGTCAGAGTGGTATTTTCATAGCCACAGAGTATGTGTTATGTGCCTTGGGGTACAGCATGAGGGCATACAGAGGTGTCTGAGCGCAATGCTTGATGGCACAATGTTGGATATCGCCATATGGCAAAGGGAGCCAGACCTGGTGCGGTCTTCTCTGTAGTATTTTCTTGTGCTGTTCTACAAATCGTGCCCAGGAGCTGTCGGGGAAGGTGCTTATCTTTAAGCAGGAGGAAATGCCAGACAATGATGACAGTTAAGCAGCACAGACAGTCAGTGACTCAATGCCCATGGCTGCTCCTTGGTTCTGTTTTATTTGGGCAGTGTAGGCAAAGCTGCAGAGTGGCCAAGAACATGGGATACAGCAGCCATGGTCACTTGTACTCCTATTGCTATCAGGCCCTTAAAAAGTACAAGTTTGGTGAGAACAGGTGCAGAGTGAGAGGAAAGGAGGGGAATTATTATAGTGTGATAAGTGTATCTTCAGGGCAGCCTTCTTCAGGGGTTTTATCTATCTGCTTTATTCTGTCTGTAGTGCCCCAAGAAATTAGACATTTAGTGAGAGAGCAAACCCAGCAATTTCTGTGTCTTATAAAAAGTCACACACACCAAAGAGGTTATGATGTTTTAGTCCCTCTTCCCAGTGTTTCACATTGACAGAATCCCAGAAGGCATGAAATATTTTTCYGAATGACTAGCTTGCTCCCATCAGTTATCTTCAATACTGATAAAGGAATATAACTAGGGGTTAAGCTGTAAAGCTTCCCGGGGATTTAAACTGTAATCAGAAAATATAGAAAAAAATAGGATCCAAAACATGTGATATGTTCCCATTACAAGCTAATGGGAAACAGCATACTGGAAAATGGAAAAAGCTTCTTTTGACTAGAACAAGAGGAATAATTCAAAAAAATTCAGAAGGCATCACAACCATTGACTATAACATAGAATTTGCTTCATTCCCTAAGTACCATATTGAAGACTCACCTTTAAAGGAGGGAGAATGCAAAGTAAAATGTGTTTCATACTACATAGAAAATAATTTTAAGCCTATTTGCAATGTGCAAGGAAAACAACTCTTTGAAGAACTGAAGTATTTCAGTATCAGGAAATAGGAAACTAAAATATTTACCTTTTTTTCTTTAAGGCTATCTGTAATAGTATTTCAATTACATGAGATTAAATCATAATTTTATTGAAAAAGTAAGCTTACCAGGACAAAAAGCATCTAACGATATTAAGGAAAGCAGCATGGACTAGTACACAGTGCTGTGCRGCTTTGACTGCTTCTCTTATTTCATGGTTGGGGAATGTGGCTGACGCAGCCTTGATCCGCTCACCCGCTAGCGCGCTGCTCGCATACAGTAATTCTGGGGCTCCCGCTGCTGCCTGAGCAGGGTGGTTCTCTCTGGACACGGGCACTGCCAGGTGGGGAAGATGGGGCTCAATCTGAAACAATGCAGGCCTTCCCAGATGGCTTGCAGGAAAAGGGGAATGAACTGGGAATGAACTGCCTGTCAAATTAAATGGCCTGCTAGGTCCAGGATTCCCTGGATAGAGAAATGACTGTTTATCCTCAGTGGATTCTTCTTGATGGATGGCCAGGGGCGAGTCATTTCTCTTGTCTTTTACTGCTTTGCCTGCCTAGGCTATATAGGCTTCAAGCTCCTTGTTGGAGGGATTGTATTCACTCCACTGGTTCCCAGAGAGCCTCATCCAGCCTCCCAGGGCTCTGAATCAGTCCTCTAGGAGATACCTCCATGAAAATAAACACAGTCAAAAGACCTTGATTTTAAATTATTGATGAATAAGATATAGATGCAGAGTCTTAAAAATTCAGCTGTTAGTGCTTACAGAATTATTTATGAAGGAATGATTCCAAAAAACCCAAGAAGAAAAACAGGTATTACTATTACTTAAGCAGTAGCTTTAATTAATGATAATATAAATATTGCTATTTTCAATCAAAGGCCAAGCTTTTCCCTTGGATGCATTTATTCAACTGCTTTAAAAATCTGCTTAGCAGATTTTGTAGATCTGTTCAGCTGATCTGCTCAGCTGTAAAAGGGAATGAGATTAAAAAGATCCTAAGCAGTACTCCAGAGCAGGTAAAATCTTTGCTTTTGACAACTCTTTTGCATCTTACAGAAAAATTTGTAAGCACGGTAATGATTATAAAAGACAAACTTCCTTTTGTATTTTTTCAGTTCAAACCCTCTGAAGAAGCAGACACAGGCTTCTTACCTTAATGGCCTGTGTGTGACCCAATGGATTAACCTTTAAATTGTCACATATGCCCTGTAGGACTTCTACATTGCATTCATTTGCTTCTAAAACAATGGTCACTGCTTAGAAATAAAACACCTGTGATTCTGTCAAATCTCCACAAGCTGTAACAATTTTATCCAGGGGATATTTTTTGTAAGTGCACTGTGGAAGCGTTGAGGAGTTTTGAGGAGTCCTTGCTGCAGAACAGCAGCCCAAAGAATAGGATGTAACACTTGTAGAAAAAAAGACAAGCAGAGCTTTCAATAAGGCAACCTGGCTCTTATACCCAAACAGCTAAGAATACAGCCTGGAAAGGTGAAACCAGAGGAATATCAGAAAAGAATCGGAAAGTGAATTGCAGTGCGGGAAGAGCCTTGCAGGGGAAATGAGAGGACTGTAATGAGAGGTGATATGGCAAAGGCAGAGGCACAAACTAGGATTAGGTTTTAGTAAGAAAGGAATTCATCTCTACTAGTAAGGAGCTGAAGCAGATGTGAATTGAATGACTTTCCTCAMAGTCACACTAGCTGGTCACACTAGATGGTGAGACTGCGCCAAGATATTCTGACTCTCTGTATAACACATTAGTCACAAAATAGTTCTTAAGTGAGTGGCAGCTACTAAAGAGTCTGGGAAATACAGTACTAGTTTTGGGACCCTAGTTGAGAGGGATTTCTTAAGATGAGCTGTAGAACCTCAAAGCTTGAGGGAATGTTTGGATTTTGCTCATTTTCAGAATGTATAAAAACATCCTTATGGACAAAAGCAGCAGTACGGTAGGCATTGGGCAGTAGGAACATTGCCTGGGTTATGATAAGCACCACAGGGTTTTGTGGATAAGGAACAATTCACAGAAAAATGCATGCTATGAATATTACTAGAGATAGGAGATGTGACCTGTTTTTCTGCCCATGGCTGCAGAGAATATTTTTGCAAATGCTCCCCTAATACCTTTTGTAATGTCTATAAAGTGCCATATGGAGAGCATTGAAAAGTAAACACAGACTTACTAGGACCATGACAGAGACTGGAAGACACTTTGCTCCTCAGTGGTTAGCATTGCCTGCTGTGGCAGGAATGCTTTGAATCATGTGACAGCTTAGATATGAAGGTCTCATTTTCAGCCAGACAGGACTGAGTACAGTTTTGAAGAACTGTACTATACATTTTGACTATTAAAAGTGAAATCAGTAGGCCATACAGTTTTCAAAACCTGGGGCTTAGTGTTCCTGTAGATGAACACCAGAAAAGTTCAGGGAAGGAAAGTTCAGTTCTCATGGAAACATGTCAAATGACTGTGTTTTATACTGTAAGGTTAATGGGTATATAAAACAAAGATTTGTTTGTTATGCAGCTTTTTACTCAGGAAAAATTATCCATCACCTGTTTCTGTATTCTGGCAATCAGGCTGCAAAATCTTTTCTTCCAGAGTAGATTATATGTATTCACCTGGGACATCTCACAGAATCACAGAATGGTTGAGGTTGGAAGGGACCTCTGGAGATCATCTAGTCCAACCCCCCTGCTCAAGCAGGGTCACCTAGAGCACATTGCACAGGATTGCATCCAGGCGCGTTTTGAATATCTCCAGAGAATATCTCCAGATGTCTGTCTGACATGTTGTCTGTGCTTATATTTGCAAGGTATGACAGAGCTACCGTTTTGCCAGAATACAAAGGGGAAATGCAAGGGAATGAAAAAGTATAGATAGGAAGAATGATTATCATAATTAATATAAATGAGAGATATAAGGAGCATGCATTTTTGGATAGATGAATAGAGAGAATATAGGAGAGATACAAGAAGCATCATTATTAGATGCACTGCAGAGAATAAAATAAGGAAGGAAATGTCTAGTGAATATCAGATATGATAGATCTGAGCATTTCTAAATATGAATCTCAAGACAGTATTTAAGCTAACATGTTTATTGTATCATCTACATTTCTCCTTGAAGGTTATGAAAATTGACAAATATGAAATTAGGGTTCATTCTCTACATGAGAAGATGATTCATTTAATTTTTTTATGGAATATGTACATAAATCTGCACGTCCTTTAACAAAAAAGGTGTGAAAGGCCATAGCTGGGCCAAAGGTTAGAACAGTTGTCAGAAAACTAGCATAGAATACAAAGCAATGCATTTTTCTTTCTTCTTCATCTGAGACCTTCAATGAGCTGACCTAAAATATGCCAGTTTAACAGATGAAAGAAGAACTTGTTTATGCATGTAACTACTAGGCAGCTTTAGGAGGGACCAAAGATACAAACTAGTACATGGTACCTATGCTATTGGTGCTCTACCTGAGGGAATCATAGTTTCTTATGGTTCAAAGTTCACTTTCAAAATAATGGCCCTTTTCCTACAGCAATTTAGAACACACTTGGGTGAAGTTCAGAGGAAGCTTGTGATATGTGAAAACTAAAATTTCAGTATCAATGGACTATTCTATAGTTGGGAATAAGCAAAAGAGGACCTTTTTTAATGTACATTCAAATATATATGTATGTGTATATAATGTGTATTTTTTGTACATACACACACACATAGATATACATACAACCCTACACACATCCCTGGATTACTCTGAGACTAAACAAACCCAAAATTTTTACCAAAATTGCCTTCACAACAAGGACAGTGGAGCAGGACTGTCTGCATTAAAATTGGGAAACTAAAGCTACAGCAGTGGAACTTCTTTCAATGTTGAGGAAAGGGGTTTAGAAATCAATCTGAGGGGAATCAAGAAGGTTGAAAGGCTTCCTGAATTCTGCTACTTCACGTAATAGTTCACGAACTGCCACAGTAGGTCAGCCTGCTGACCTAGATCCACGAGCTGGTCTTTCTCAGTGGCAAATACCATGTGCTTCGGAGGAGAGAACAAGGAAAGAAATTTCCATAAGGAACTGTTTCTTTCCCCAGACAAGGGATGGGATGTTAAACCTGAAGATGCAAAYTCCTAGAAAAGCATTTAAAACCTCATGAATAAAAGTATATATATATAAAGAAAGGTAAACCAAACATGGTTTCCTTTACTAGGAAAGGAAACTAGGAAAGAAATATAAGGCTTCACTGCTAGTAATGTTTCAATATTGCTTTGCAGCTCTTCCATGCGTTGTGGGGGAGTGGAGTCACTGGAGTGGCTGTGCAGAACAATGTAAACCTGACTTGAGAATGCGTAGACGCTATGTACAACAGGAACCTAAAAACAGTGGTGAACCTTGTCCTGCTCTAGAAGAGAAGGCTGGCTGCCTGGAATACCTGACTCACCAGGGAAAGGACTGCGGACATGAACATGGTAGTCTCTTTGATTTTTCTGGATACCTTTTGCCATTATAGCCTTAAGTTTTCACTGTCAAAGCACAGAAAATAAGCAACTATCTGTAGCTAGCTGGTTAAAAATAAAATTCAAAATCCTGCTTTTTACTGTCAGATCACACTACTTGCTCTTCTGTTTTTACTTATTTTTCCTGTTCAGGCTTTTATGAATTTCTATTACGTAAACAACTAAGCTGCACACATTCCTTCAATGTCTTGATTTAAGCCCCTCAGTAAGTATCAAATTATTTCTGTGCAAAGTTAGAACACAAATTCAGTACAAAACAGGAAACCCAGCTCTTGTAGAACTCCAGCACATCCTATTTCCTCAGAGTCTAGACTGTGCTCATTCCTCTATTTCTTCTGAATAAGGAGAGAACTCAGATGTAGCGAACAGGGTTGAAGGGGATGTTGCCAATGCTATATCACTTTTTCAATGAAGCCAGTCAGAATCAGCTTATACGACCCCATGAGAGATTCATTCACCCACTGTTACAGTAATTAAAATATGACTGAACTATGCCTTGCTGCCTTACTATAACTGTTTTCCTCCTCAGTCCCTGCTTTCATAACTACCTCTGAATACGGTAAAGAAAGAAAACAACGAACAGCATCTCCTCTCTGGTCTTCAGAAAAAGAAGAAGTTGGGTAATCTATTTATCATATACATGCAGACCATCTTGTTCAAAATAAAATAGCTGGCCACACAAAAATATTAACAAACTTGCAACAATTAAAAAATAAGCTATAGCTTCTACTGTTTTGCTCTTCTGTAGTTCATTTGCATTTCCAGATATTGTTTTTTATTACTTGCTAACTGTCCTGAATTAGATATTTACTGGGGTCATGAAAAATTTGAGGACAGCTGCTTTTTGAAAGCCAACAATAAGTACAGCTAAACCAAAGTTAAATCTATCTGTAAGTTAGACAGATCTCTGAGCAAACAAGATTGGCTGAATGTGATCACTTCCAGGGGCTTTTCTTAACACTGATTGATAAAAGCAGTACAAACATCATTTGCTTACCAATACGTTATGAAGTTTGTTTAAATGAAGCTACTATTGACTCTGTAATGCTCAAAACGCTTTGCCCTGTGCTACTTTGCCCAGAACAATAAAGTCAATAGGTATTCTTAAAAACTTCTTTTTCATTTTCTCTTTTAGCAGTCATAGAAGGAAAAAGAAGAGGTCCTAAGATTTCTAAGAGATGTGCTTTTCAACATAATTTAAGAATGCAGAACACAACCAGAGAGTGAGATACAAAGCACTTGGATACAAAGGACTTGGGCATAGAATGAGCAATAGTTTGCTTAATGCTTTTAAGAATCCATTAATTGGGTAGGAATCACAAATAGACTTAACAATGAATAGGTCTAACTTGCACTTCACAAACACCACCTATGTGATAAGTACATTAAGTGTAAATTTAGCTTGTGCTTTAACTATTATAACTAATTTAATACTTATGTGTCAATAAAATCTTTTATCCTTCCGAGCAGATATTGTGTGGAATTTAAAACTGAATCCCTTTCACCCCACTGTGCTTTGGAGAATCGGCCATATGCTCGATGGATGCAGTACCTACGAGAAGGACATACTGTGTGCGTAGCTTGCCAGCCTTCAGCTATGAATATTGACACTCATCGTTGTTCTGGAGATGGCCATAATGCAGATGGGTAAAGAGAGAAATCATTTTTTCTGCTGTCTGTTCTATAGCAAAACCTAACACAGAATTTAAGAATTCTCAAGGTCACATTAAAAGCTGCATTTATTATACCTAAAAAAAGGGAAACATTTCATATCACCTCCAGGGCTCAGAAGATTCAGCCTTTCAGTTCTCACAGAAATTGCATTTGAACTAATGTATTTAAAACCTAGATAAAACTGGTACAGTAAACTTCAGTATCAGTTTAGTGCTTTGAAAGTTTTATTCAGTATTGTGAAGGAATGATGCAACTTCTGTAGTGCATGAGGTCTTTAAGCAGTTACAGACACTGTTACTTAACAGGTGTACCTCCTGCCATAATCTAAGTCTGATTTCAGGTTTAGTAGTGCCAGATACTGATCTGGAACTGTCCTCTCAGATCTATAAACTTGCTTCCTAGAACAGTAATTTTGAAATAAGACATTTAATATTTAGAACAAATTTTTATTTAGTCCATACATCTATTAATGTGCATGCTGCTTAATACCTATGCAACTGGCTATTCCCATCATCCTGTATACTAATGAATATAGTGCCTGCTCTAGAGAGCTTACAAGTATAAGCACAGTAAAAGAATTATAAAAGCTAGATGAGCTAAAGTCTTACATTATTAAGCAAATCTAATCTTGTTGCATAATTTGTCATAAAGCACAACTTAGTAACATGAAATTTATGGTTCTTAGTGTTTATAAACTCACTCTTTACTCCTCATTTATTGTCAATTTTCAGAGGTAAAATCTTACACTGGGAAGCAGTTGGCAACTCTCGGTGCCAAGGAACCTGGAAGAAAGTTCRGCAACTGGAGAAGTGTTCATGTCCCCCTGTGCATAGCTTTATTTTTACATAAAAGTTCAAAAGAGCTTTAAAACAGCAGCAAAAATATTAAGAAAATTAACACTGATGCCAAGAAACTTGCACCTTTCTACTGTTTTTGCTGGGTCCTAATTGAACTTTAAGGGAGGCAAAACTTTGGAAGCAGTTTGGGCAAGCGTCTCTGCCTTAACACAAAATGTTGAGAGTGATCTTTGTACCTTAGAACGCTGTAAGCCTGTTTCCATGTTTCTCTTTTGTAATTAAAGAACTAATGTTTCTAACCATAGTAGCTTCAGTTCCTAAAGTTCTTGTTCTTTATGGGCAGTAGTCCTGTTTACAGGCATTGATCCTACTCAGTAGKAGGCAAGCCAAAGATTCTTAAGTCTGAGAATACTTACTGTCATCATTAAATACCAAGAGTGAATAAAAATGGAAGTTTGAGAGCTAAAAGTGGATTTCAGTTTAGATCCTTTGTTYCTTCCCAATATCATCTAGACAGTTGTTTATACTACTTTTTACAAGGGCATAAATATTTGTCTACATAGCCATTTTCAGATTCAGTCACCCTCATAAAAGTGAGAGACTAACCAAAGTGTTAAGGAAGTAGTCTTCATGTCAATACTACACAGTAACTTTTATGGCAGGCAAACATAAATAAGATTTTYGCAAACAAAGTCTTGAAAAGGCATATTTTTCTTAATGAGTGGTGATATAAATTCAGCTGTCTTTACCTAGGAAGTTTTGTTACAGCATTATAATAAACTACAACCCGAATAAAATAATTTTGCATCTAGCAGGAGGTTAACTAAAGCCTTGGTTAACGTTTAGAAAATAATCACTTATTGCTATGTAAACCTGCTCACCTAGAATGATTAAAAAAGAAACCTTGTTTCATTACTTATTGTTTAATTGTTTTTACAGCAGTAAGGACACTGCAGGACACTGCAGGACACTGCAGACTTGCTCCCTTGTTACATTGCAGATACCAGATTCTTTATTTTAAGATTGTTTGTTTACAGCTGCTTCAGTGTTCCTTACTAAAGCACCTAATCCCTCTTTTATCAAACTTCTGAAATTTCACATTGTTTACTAAAAAGAAGTGATGCCTTAAGGTTGAGAAAATTTACAGTGAAGACATGCAACATCTCTGCAGAACCTAAGAACTGCTGTTTGCCTTTATTTCTAACAGTTGCAAGAAGAAACCTTTTTCTGGTGGCAAGAATGAGGAACATGGTCTTGCYAAGGTCCTGTCCACAGTAAGAAACAAGCCTTTGTAACTGTACTTGACCCTTTTACCTCAAATGCAAGCAGACTTCCAAGACCAAAAGTAGCAAGATGATCATCCTAATATTTTCTGAACATTTCAGCCTTCAAGAATCTTTCATTTGGAGCCAGGAAAAAAACACCCCAGAGAAAAGTATATTTTATTATCATTAGACAGACACTTTTCCTTGAAAGGTTCTTGTAAAATAAAAATAAATACCTTATGCAAGGACAGCAGTACAGAAAACACAATTTGAATTGAAGATATTCCACTCAAAAAAAGTGTCATAACATGCAAGTTCAACTTATTAGATCCATACTAGTACAGAGTGGACAGTATATGTTTTCTGAGACTGTGGAATCCTCTTCCATAGAATCTAAAGCAAAAGAGACAGCACAGCACCATCAACCACCTGTTACAGCCTCTCATGAGCAGGAGATTCACAGTGACCAAGTGACACCTTGATGCAGTTAGTTACCCTCCTCAGAGCTGGTCGTTGCTTGTTCGTGCTGTAGCTATAGACCCTGGGGAGCATGGATGAAACATGTCTTAGTCTGTGCTATCAGTGCCAAAGTAGACAAGCAACTGAGCCCCGCTTTGGCCACACATTTCAAGCTTCCTCTTTTTGTTGATCTAGAAGGAAGCCTTTTTAAGACAAGGTAGGTGGCACAAGGTAAGAGACGTTAAGAGCTACTATCATACTATTACTTCCCATTTATTCTCCATCTCTTCTGCAAGATAAAAATGCTATTATGTCAATATAGGTAACTTCAGAATAATCTTCCTCCTAGAACTTAATTCTTCCCTTATGTTTTACCTCCAGTACATATACAGCACCTTTATTACTTATAGATATAAAATTACATGGAGCATTATATTTCCTAAGTGCAAAGAAAAGGAATTTGAGAGTTTGCCAAAGCAGAAATACAGATTTTTCTAGTATAACTTACCTACAGAGGTGACAAGTCTGACTGGAATGTCAAGGTGAATCAGATTAGACTAGACTATGGCAGGAACCAAAACAATCAAAAGCTCAGTCTGACTAGATATACAAGCCTTTATAAAATACAGAGCACTGACCATTAGCCTATACCAAGCTAAACACGTTGCCAGCATTCAATATTCCTATATACATACTTAACCTTTCTTAAATCTTTTAAAATATTTTCCCATTTCAGAAAATAGGACACCTATTGCATGTAGATAAAGGCCAGACTTTATATTTAAGACTTCATTATCTGAGCAAGTGAGCTTATATGGATGTTTTATACTTTTTACTACTTTTTCCACGTTTTCGGATAACAACAATTTTGAGACTCTGGGACTAATATCGCAGGACCTTGAGTATTTCATTCTGTGGAAATAAGTTATTCAAAACATTAGCTATTGAAGGCAGAAAAAGCTCAATAATAGGATTGGAAAAAAAAAATATATCCTTAGAATCATAGGACTGATGGCTGTACCGGTATTTTAACTCCACAAAAACATTTTTTGTAATATTTTAAGTCATCAGCATAATGTACAGTCAAAATTATTCTGAAAAGCTAGGTTTGTCCTCATGTAGGAAAGGCTCAAGAACAGTTAGAGTTGATTCTTGCAGTCCAAATTAGACCTGGTCAATCCTGCGGAGTGTTCTCCATCGGTCCTTTAACATGACACTAGTTCGGTTGTTGAAGTCACCATGGACCAAAATTTTAGCCCAATTGCCCACTCCAAACTCCCTTACTCCCGATTTCAGTTGCAGGTCTTCTGCATGTGTCCATCGCTTTGGGAAGAGCAGAAAAAAAACCACAGGATATATGAACAAAGAATTTAAGAGTTAACCTTACAAAAAAAAATATAAAAGCAAATATTTATACAGCTATCTAGTTATTACACAGAGCACAGATGTTTTAGTTGTCAGTAGGCCTATTTTGATTTTCTTGAGCATCATAACTTGACACTGAACACAACAAGTGTTACCAACTCAAGTGTTTTAAACACATTAGCAGACAAAAACCAAATGCTTCAAATTCCACATTTTTCAGGAGGAAAAAGAACATGGGACAAAATTTCACTTCAATCAAAACACATTTTCCAAAATTTTACTTTATTGGCTAACTGAGCCAACACTAACCTTGATAAAACATAGTACGCAATACAAAAGCTCTAGCAGTTTGTGATACAACCTGGGGACTGAGAATAAAGATACCGCTTATCAACAGCAATAGAATTTCAATGTGCTTTAAAAAAAAAAAAAAAACAAACCCCAATATTTTAAATGCTGATAAAGGCAAAATTATACATATTGCATTTAAAAGGAGATTAGCCATATCCCCAGATAATAACTACACACTTTTTGGCACTTTATTGAGCACATTACATTCTCACTGTCATGCCTTAAAAGCTTTTTAATCTTCAAGGGGTGCTATATCTCTTATAAAAAGAGAGTGATTTACTTGGATATTTATACATCTGTAAGCAACTTTTCTTCTGATGACACTGTCTAGTGTACCAGTTCTTCCTTGGTAGGTTCTCAATACAAATATCAATTATTATCCCTTGATTATAAGACTGTACACAGTAAAAGAGAATTGAAATGTAATACTTGATTTTTCTTAAATTTAACTTTACAGTAACTTATGAGTATCAACTTTCTTCTATTGTAGCTTTATAGAAATATGTATCTGTAACAACAGATTATAGATTTTATATATATATATATAATGCCTATTTTTAAAAAAGTTTATCAGGTTGCAAACATTTTTAATACAGGTGCTTAAAATATGGTCATTTTTTCCTTACTCTGGAGTAGCAGTTAAGAATTTTAATGAGAAATATTTGAAAACAAAACACCACACCCTTATTCTAATAGAATATAATTCTCCACAACTGTCTTTGAATCCTTGCTTAAAACACCAGTAACCATATTGATGTACCATTAGTACACCTCCTTAGGAAAACTGTCCATCGTCTGTGCAAAAACAGGACAATGTCCCAGCTTGAAACGACTGTTTAGGAAAACTGTTTTTAAAAACAAAGTATCAATTTCTATTTCAAAATGCATTTGATAGCACGTTTTTTCCAATTTACTCCCAGAAATCTGAAAGGCAAAGATTTGCTTACAGAAAACAYGTTAACTCAAAAATGTTAATGAGCTTGCCCAGACTTATACAAAGAATGGGGTTTGTTTGTTGCATTTAATTCATCTGTGCTCATTTCTGCTGCTTGCACCAGAGATATCCTGCTACTTCTGATGCTTTCATGGACCACAGAAAATTATGAAAGGAGACAAACAGTCAATTTGGCCTCAAGTGGGCTTTTCTGTGAGTACCAGCAGATTCTCTATTAAAAATCATTAGTTACTGCAATTCTGTAAAATACATGATGATCCAATGTGCATGTGTGTGCATGTGATTACCAAAAGATTGCTGAAAATCCAACCAAGAAGCTGTATTTTATTTTTGCATTTAACCACTGCCTGTGCTTTACTTATTTGTAGTTGCTCTGAAACAGCAAAGAAGTCCAGAAAGTGTTTTTGTTAATAAAAGCACCAGGAGAGTCAGCAAGTTAGCAAAAGCCCTGTTATTTAGTCATGCTCAGTGAAAATGTGGATTCTAAAAAATTGCAGACTGGGTTACATGAAGACCAACAGACTTCACATCTGAAAGTCCGAGTTGCTCTAACAGTACAACTAATAGCATGTCTTAAACTGATCAAGAAGTCTTGCCACAAGAAGCAGTGATCATTGATGCGCCTCACTCACTAACCAGTGAAAGAACGTGGCATTAGTAGAACCAGTGGCAGTAGTTCAGTCTTTGTAAGCAATTGGAAACATTACAGATAGACAATTTTAGAGAAGTTTATGAAAAACACTTCATGTAATTGCTTATGCTTGGAAATCCAAGTATTGCATTAAGAAATAAGTGACACAGATCTTTTGCAATATTAGCAGCAAATAGTTTTCTGTTTTTGTTTTTGTTTTTGTTTTTATTTAAAAGGCCAGAGATTCCTTTGGCATCATCTCGTTCAACTTATTTTGCAGCATGCCAGAAGACTTCCTAAATAAAATCTTTATTCAAGTAACACAGCTATGCTTGACCTATAGCACCAGATAAAATTCAAATATTTCCAGCAGCAGAGAAAATCACAACCCTTGTCAATTTGTTGCAGTGATTAATTATTTGCTGTTAAAATGTTTTTGTTGTTTTGCTTTTAATTGCTTACACTGAGTTTTTTTTAAATAAGTTTCTTCAGTTTAACATACAAATGAGGATCCTACATACAGGTAAATCAGACTTTTTTTTTTTCCTCTTTTCAATGGGAACCATATAAAACAGTAACAACTTCCCTACCCACACAACGCAAAAGCTGCCTGTGCCTTCTAGGAAGGCAGTTGTATGGACTCTATCATTGCATTGTTATCAGCTAGTAAGACTGGCTGGACACACTGGACATAATATAGCACTGTGCTTGAGCTAACATAGTGACAGTGTCTAGTCCAGGGCTGTTTGACATTTGGCTAGCACAGAATGCTGGTAGAACAAACCTTGGTTTGCCAGACAGACTGTAGATGTATCCTCACATATCCAAAGATCTTGTTAATCCTTAGAATCAGTTTTTCCACTAGCAATGCACCATCATTCAATTATGCAAGAAGAGGGACCCTTCTTCTGGAATTTTTCCAAATTTAAATATATGCAATTAAGTTTCACACAAGTCTGACTGAATTCTGAAAACCTGGATTTTCAGACATTATTTAAGCAAATAGACAAACAGATTTTAATTAGACAACTCAAAGGACCTGCCATGCAAAAACAAGATATAACTTCAGTACAAATAGTTCTCTAAATTGTCAGTGACACTTGCATCCCAAAGGAGTTTAATTTAGGAATGAGAAAATAAAGTTCATTTTCTTTCAATTACACTGCAGACTGTTTGCATGTAGCTAACTGAAAACACAGCAATGAAAGGGCTGAAAACAGGCACTGAACCATCGCAATGAAATGCCATTTACAAAACAAGAGCAAACAATGCCAACATTGAAAGAGGTGCTGCATGGAGAAGGAAGTTCTAGAAGTCAACAGCTCTGACATTCACAGCATTCTTTCATGCATGCAGATGATCTTACATAACGCACATAAACAGTAAATCTACTCCCCTGCTTAATTAAAAGGCCAATATCATTGCTCTCTATACAATATCTAGATGAGAGGTCTCACTGCCAAGGATCATGCCATAAATACCAGCAGAGAAAGAGCAAATGTATGCTTTACTAAATGTTCAAAGTACATTGCTTTGAACTTTAATTTCTTTCAATATTTTTTTTATAAAGTTTTCAGTTCTTCACTACTATCAAATGTTGTCCTTTTCTGTAAATTGAATCTTTACATCTCAAATAATGAATTCAAAATATAATAGAATTAAGCACACAGCATCTATTTTTTTCTAATGAGATCTGTGCATGAGTGCAAGATCTGGATACAGTGCTGGTAGCTGACCCCATACAGACTACCTCAATAGAAAAAATAGGTAAATATAAAGCTATCCTTATTTCTATGTCAGCTGTGGTCCAATTAGCTTAAATCTTGATGTTGAAATCAAGGTCAAAGAAAATGCGCATGCTTGTTAGCTACTGGCTGATGAGGTACCTACTCMAGTATAAGGAAGAAGAAAAAAAGTTATTATGTTTTTGAAGCCAACAGACAAATCCAGTGAGCACTGCTAATATTTTTAGGGCACTGGCTGTATTGGCAGCTGTTTAGAAGGCTCTCACTGATGTAACTATTTCTGAGATTTGTGAGACTGAAAAACTCTGCATTTATATGTGGCAAGGGGCTGTATCAACCTCCAGGGACAGAGGGTGGTAAAAATATCTTAACAGCAGCTCCCATTAGGCATTCAACCAGTTTGAGGACAGCATGTTACTGGAGATGTAACCAGTACTTTGACTTCAGTAAACATTCTTTAAAGGAATAGGACTAAGCACAACTCTCCTTGAAGACTATCTGAAAAAAAAACATATGTAGGCTCATCCTCCCCTGTTGTATGAAGAACAAAATGTCAGAAACAGCTGGCACCAAAATGTATATAAGTATGCTTAGGTAACAGCACAAGTTATCAACAGAGGGATGCCATATTACTTCCTAAGAGATATTCCTAAGAGAAATTCAACAAGGTGAATACATCTATTTATACTAACTTTGTTTAGAAGTGTTCAGCTTTTCGTCATGATAACAAACAAATAAAATTGGCAATCCATAAGATTAATTTGTAACCATTCTTCCCTAATGTCAAATCAACTTCCAATTCCATAATAGGGCACACATTTATATTCTTTGCACTTATAGGGAATTCTAGCATTAGTTCATGTTATTAGAGTTATCTTAAAGTAATGCAAAAAAGTGAAGAGAATGCAAATAAGTATTTGAAATGCAGAATTATGAAAAGACATTATTATTTAGTTCATAAAAATTAGAATAGTTTCCCAAGTAAAGACATGTTTTCACCTCAGGATGTGTGTGKGGGGGGAAACCTTTGATGTTTGCCCTAAACTCCCATTGGCAAGTGATATCCYGAATTCTTCAATCTAAACAGTAGAAGCAGTTTTGGGTTTTTTAAAAATTTGTCCATTCACAACTTTCAGAAAATATATTTGTATTAAAAGAAAATCCAGACTAAGCTTCAGTAACAGTGCATTTCAACAAATTAAAGGCTTATGAGCATTAGTAACAATATTTGAGGCCGCACAAAAATTTTTTTTGATGCTAGCAATTAGAAATTAAAGACTCACCTTAGGGGCTGTAGCACAGTTTGAGTAATGGAGAGATTACCAAACCCAGGCATTTTTGATTGTACCCCTAGAGCCATATTCAAATAAAAGTTGGAATAAAAAGTTATACTGTTAAGCATTGCAGATGCGTTTTATCTCCATTTAGATTAGAGAACAAATACAAACCTGCCTTTTTCGTCCACAAGCCCAAGCATCTCCATGTTTTTCTACATTCTGCAGGCTGTTCAGACCTAGAAGACAATTGAAGTACATCCAGACCAGTGAGAAGTCAATATTAAGTATGTACATTATTTTGATATTCTTTGGCAGACTGAGATAACTTCAGTATGTCTCTGTGTATGTGAATATACATCTTCATGCATATATGTAGCGAAAGCTGTGTATAATCTCCTCTAAGTTCAAACACTCAAACAGTTTTTTCAAGAAAAGTCTGTATTTTGTATGTGACAGAGCTCACAAAAGAATGTTTTAAGCAATTAAGTAAAAACTGGTACCTTACAATGATATATTCATTCTTTCCATTTGGTGAAAATATCTTTACTACAGATAACACTCATTTTAAATAGAGAAAATGGAAACTAACCAGAAGTCAGAGATCTGATACTTTGCATACAGCATCCATCATTTCCACAAAACATGTTACTTCTACTTGAGGCAAGTAACCAACATATCTCAGAGCTCTTCCCTCGAGTGCATCATAATGAACAAATGACCATAAATCCCCACTTTCTGTGGGCAGATGGTTAGTTATTTCAGTCAGCAGCTGGCCACATGCAGAGGCTATAACGTTGTCTATTTGTGGTAATAGGGTACTAATGCTTTTCAGAACCTAGGTACAACATTGATTATGCAATATTTAAGTATTTTAAAAATACTACCAGGAAAGTTAGGCATTAACATCCTAACTTTGAGTATCTTACACTAGATTTTTTTTTTTTTTTCCCATGAACCAGTCAGCATCCTTAGTTTCTACTCCCCAGAATTACCTAGGTCAGAAGCCCAAAAGAGACAAATTTCAATACTACTATACTGATCGCCTTCTTCAGGACAGAATACCATAACCCTAATAAAAAACAAAAGCATATCAGAAAATAGTAAATGATTTTGAAAGATGAGTTGCCTGGGAATCTTAAGCTATTTCATACTTCCCTAAATGTGSCATATATCCCCAAAATTTTGATTTGTGTAGACATTACACACAACAATTGGTGTTTTCACCATAATCATTTTTATATGAATTCAATCACATTATCTGGATAGCAGTTATCAAACCACCAATTCTTTTTGTCTGGAAAAATAGCATTTGCATTATTTTGACAGCATAAAAATTAGCTAATACTCACTTTGAAGAGCACTCTTTTTTCTGTGTTTCTGTCCTGAGTGAGGCCTGCAAGAAACATAACTGAAGTAAAAAGTACATAGAACTTTCATGAATGTGTATGACCAACAGCAACAAAAAAATTCATTTTACCTTACTATGGGTTTTCTTGCATCTCCAGATGACTGATTTGTAATACTCTGCTCTTCCATACAGCTAAAAGAAAAAAAGCCAGAAAATCATTTTTAGACAACACATAGAACAACAACATTTAAATAGAAGACAAACAAACCTAAGATTTTGCTATGGAACCAGTGGCATATAAATATATTCAAGCAGTTGATGTTTATTTACAAGTCTACCATTAGCTAATCTCAAAGGCCTTGAAAAACATGGAACTTGTACAGAGGAAGCAATTCCTTCCTTTGCAAAACCCATTCAAACTTCCCTCCCTCTACTTGGAAAAGAAACACACAAGACATTACATGTATTTAAGCTGAAGAGATGAGGCATTTCAAACACTTATTTTTCATACTTTACTTCTTCACAATCTAAGAATTGTTTCTATAGGTTTTTGACCAAGTCTTCCATTAAGCCTCTTTCAGATGTAATTGTGTCAGGCACTGTCCTTTCTGAAAATTTATGATTTGTCTTCCTGTATACTCTTATCTGCATCTGTCAGTTTCCTTACCTAAATGATATCATATATTCTAAGTATACAATTGCAGAATTACAGACTTTATCCAGAACATAAACCACAATCTATTACCCATGAAAAAACAAGTAGTGATAAACAGTGATAAACCTAAAATATTATTTTTCCAAAATAAAGTCAAAGGAAAACAAGCAAAAACAGTAACGGGGCTCCAACTTCCCTCAGCATCTCTTAAAGTGTGTAATTTTTTTGAGGCTTCTTGTCAGTCATGCTCTGTGTTTTTTTCCTACGAAGCAACATTCCCCATAATACTAGCATCATTAAGCAAGTGGATAAAGTGTTTAACTGTAAACAAAAGAACAGACTGATTCTTTCTTTGTACTCTTCCTCCTCCAGAAGACCTATATAGCCCAAAATTAAAAAGATAGGACTAAAACAAGCAAAAGCATAAAGAGAAAACTTGAAATATTTCAATGTTTTTATTGTCATACAAGACTGACAACTGTTTAAACTGAAAAATGTGCATCTCCAACAAATACTTAAAGTTAATGCCAAGCTATATGATGTAAATGCCAAGAGCAACAATCAAAAATCCAGAAGTTAAAAAATAGAAGAGAATGTGTTTGTAATTTCCATCTTCTGTTGGACAGTAACTTTAGAATTTATCATCCTTTATTCTACCTATTCTTAGTTCTACAAGCTTCAGTTATATCCAAGCTGTCCCTCAGCAGTACACTGCCGAATACCAACCTCCGATTTGTTTCCAAATTACTTTCTTCCTTTGTTTCACTGACATCCACAGTTTCGTTCTGCAACATTGTTGCTCCTAATTCTTTAGCCTCCACCTGTTTTGTGGCTGCCTGCGTGAAATGGAGTTGATACTTTAAAATTAAAACCAACCAGTACCTAAAATAATCATTGTAAGCAGCTATTTAAGTGTACCCTCTATTAGGACTAACAGTGCTTATTTCCCAGACCCTTTAACAGAAGAGCACTACCACTAAAATAAGTGGTTTCAAAACGGCAATTGTAATGAGAAGCCGAAATCCAGATTTTTTTTTTAAACAGCTAAAAACTCAGAAACTTTGGGCATAGCCACAGCTAATCTTTATATGTACACCCAGAGAAATAAAATAAATACTTGCACAGCAAGTGAACATACAGAGAATATGTGAAATATATGGCAGAGAGTAATTAAGACTGAAGTACTCTCACAGTATTTACAGTCTTTTATAACTAAAATAGAAATGGAACACTGACAGATCTCAGGAGTCCATCTTGCTCCAATCAATGCAGTGTGTGGCAGGATCAAGAAAACCTACAACATATTCAAAAGACACGTCTTACCAGACCTTAAGCTTATAAGGTAACTTTTCCTGCCTAAACTATTTTAGCCATAAACTAAACTGATTTCTCCTCCATTGGGGCAGGGGGAGCAGAAGGGAAGAAACAGGTCATTACTCTCTATTGAATTTCTCAAGTACCATAAGATTKGTACTGTTCCAAATTCCTCACATCTACTTTTTAGAATAAGTAACACCTTCAAAAAAGTTAAAAAGTATTCCCTGTTTGTTGAGTAACCAGATTGATGTTTACTTGGTGTAGATCCTGTTTCTTTGTATTGCAGTATCTGCAGACTGTATTCAGGGCAACTAACCTAAATGTTTCTTGAAGCTCAAGAATTTCATGAACAGTAGGTGCTGCACTTTTGTAGATTCCAAGATTGATAGTAACCTAGAAAAGGCAGCCAACGAAATGGTCTGGCAGTGTGTGACTTCTRTACTTCCACATATGGCATCCAGGAAGAACAGGAGAGGAAAGAACAGTTAAAGGTATAGTGTTTTTCCATGCTTGGATAGTAGAGAACTCAGGGTACACACGCTGGGAAATAGTGATATGTACTGTACAGAGGAAGCTGGAAAACTTCACGCTGTGGTCTCCATGTCCCAGAGTAATTCAGACTAAAGTAAAAATATTTCAAATGTAAAAAAGATTTGCCACATTGGTGCCAATAAAGACAGCAAAAAGGACGTGCAGGCAGTGGCGGCGCAACACAGAGGGCATAGGTATGCTAGTGGGGAGTTCTGAGCCTTCTCTGACACCTCCAAACCTCTACCCTTTCTCAGACTCAAAGAAATTGCCATGAAAAAGTGACAGCTGAATGTGCCCAATACAATAATTTTAACAGTCTAAATATATAGATATTAAGACTCTGAATACTTTATAAAAAAAAGAAAAAAAAGACGCTAATTCCTCTTTCTGGGAGGAAAACAAAAAACCCAGAGGAACTTCAGGTTTGTTTATTTAAAATTTACTTCTTATTCTTTAGGTATTTGTGCTTTTGTAATTGAGTAATCCAATATTTTTTTTATAGCAAATAAACATGAGGGAAATTCTTTACAATCCTCCTGAAGATGAACTGCAGGAGGAATGTTGTTCTTAGCAACTTTAAATCACTTTTGAACAATACAGTTTGTAAGGAGCTTTTTATTTACAAAAAAAAGCAAAAATAGTTTTAAATCTCTAACTACTCTGACATTCCTAGAGCTTTTAGCCAAATTAACCGGTCTAGATCTTTTAGTTTTAATATGAAGTTTTAGTGGCTTAAGAAAAAACAAAACAAAAAAACCCACATACAGATACATTATCTTTCAGGGAGTCTCRGATCAGAATTGGTCCTCTTAAGCATACAGAARTGACAGATGTAGTTTTAATTATGCCTTTTTTCATGCTACTTTTCTATGAAAAGCAGCTGTGGAAAAAATTTGTGAAATTTTAGAGGAGTCTTATTCCTACTAGCTTTCCTAAATATACATTCAAAGTTCTTATTAATAAAACCATAGATAGGAAGATAAAGCTTCCCTTTCATCTTATGCAATAACTGAACGCCATCTAAACAATGCCTTGAAAGTAGCAATCTTATTATGTACCCTCTTTTGAAACTGGTTTTGAAAACAGTTTTGACATACCTGTATTAAGAAGTTAGTTTCATTGTCTTTCATGAAAAGTTCAACATAAGACTTTATTTTACTTATCAAAAGATTGTAACTGAAGTTTTGAAGAAAGGGAACATATGGATCCTTGCTCTTAATTATGGCTGCCAGCTTCATCCTTAAAGGCTAAAAAAAAAAAAAAAAAAAAATGCACAGTTTTACACAGCACACAAATATATTTTACAGTACTCAGCATCATTCTTCTGTGCTGAGAAAGAGTTATACAAAGATAAATGAGATGATTATAGCAGTTTTCTGAATATGTCTGTACATCTTCATGCTACAGTTTGAAATGGTTCTAGAGTTAACCAGCAGTAACACCAGGAGTTTACTCTGAGTATGCACACAATAAATCACGATTGTAACTTTCCAGAGTTCCCTATTTTTATTCCCTGTTATGAATAACATTTAAAGCTGTGTGATCAACGGAACAAAAAGCACATCCAGAAATGGCCCATCATTTGCAAGTTTTCTTTTCTCATTTGCTGCCTCTGCAGATCACCACTGAAATCTGAGTACAAAGTTCAGGAAAAGGACTATTTAGTACAATAGCATTAAGGGCACATCTATACTGTAATTACAAGCTTGAGTTTTCTCCACCAATCACTCTGAATCCTAAATAGAGACCAATATATCCAGGAATTAACTTTTGTGCACAGTGATATTCTTTACTATACTATTACTATAACCCACACTTTTTGAATAGTTGAATCCTCTGAATGAAGAGTATACCTGAAGAATGCTATACACATATGCCATTGTTTACATGAACACGTCCTAGTATACCAGAGGAAGATATGGCCCAGCACCTTTTTTTATTTTTATTTTTATTTTTTGACTGCAACCCTTCCCTTGCTCTTTTTTCCATCCTGGTTTTCTCAAAAGTGTAATATAGTACAGAACATCACTTGCCGCCTCCACAAAATGCCAGTTACACCTGTTTCTACAGTTTATGAAACAATGTCATTATGAAGAGAAAAAGTGGGGGACTGTCAGAGGTTCTATCTTTTGACTAACCCAATGCAGTATAAAAAGACCCACACAGGCACTGTACACATTCAGAGAACAGGCCAAAACTCTTATGCCTATATAAAACCTGCTTCTTACCCTTTTTCAGCGTCCTAGAAGCAGTCCCTATTAGCTCCCAATAAAGTTGTTACTATAAGTAGGTTTATGGGTTTCAGCAAACTCAAGCATGTGCACTAGCTATTGTTATAAATAGATGCGTGCTCAAACTTGTATCTTAATGCAGCAATGAACATGAAACCAGGATGCATCCTGACCCACAGATGTTATCTTTTCCAGATAGAGATATAACAACATCCACTCTATACTAAGGAGCTTTCATTCCTTCTGATGCTTCGATCAGCAGAACACTAACCAAGGGAGAATGTAAAGAGAGCACACTGCAATGGTTCAGAAAAAGTCAGGAGCCTGATTAGAGCAGTGGGACTCATCCTTCCTCTACCAGCATGTTTATACTATCTTTACTCTGATAAGACAGCAATACCACCTTCCCAGAAGCTGTAGTGACACCTCAACACCTCACTCATTTCTCATATGGAGTGGGAAAGGAGACAAAGCTGGGACTGCTGCTGCCCATGATGAAGAACAACTGCTGCTAGAAGCAGTCATTTTACTACTTTGAATCACCCAGCACCTCTATCAACCCCTTACCCCCAAATGTCCTTTTGTATTGATAGGTGACACAGGTGTATAAGTGACTGCAGAAGYAAGAATTAGAATGAAGCCATGTGGGCAGTATTCACTACCTTAGAAACCTATTCCCCTCCTCAAGGGGCTGACAACCAGATGAAAACACATCCAATGGCTGGCAGTTTGCACAGGCTGGTTCATTCAGGAAAACTATTATCAAGGATTTTTATTAACAATTTAATATGTTAAAAGAATTTTAATTTGGACAAGATGTGGCTTTAAGGATTCTTTACAAAACAAATATATTTTTATCCAGCCTAGAGCAAACTGACCGGCCTCCAAGACAAACTGAAAATGCAGTATTCAGTCATATTAGCCATTTGAACCCATTCAAAACAAACTGCATTTTAGCATGTGTTAAACAGGATAATGAAATACTGGGCAACAGCACAGAACACACCATGGGTACAGTGAATATATAACATATAACAGAATGTTATAACCAAATTATCACCTTTAAATCTTTACCTTGTTTAACCAAATTGTGTCCAGGCAAAGTTCTTTTCAACACCACTCTCCTGAAATGAGCTGCCAAGGTGAATATAGCAAGCAAAATTTTCACTAAATCACTTTCTTTTTTAAAAAAAGTTTTAGTTAAAAAAAAMCCAAAAAACTTAATGCAAAGTACTGTTACTACCTTATTTGATTCCAAATCTGTAAACAGCCTTTCAAGAACTTCAGCAGCCTCCTTAAAATATCCTTTTTCCATATGGACCGCTACAACCTAAAACCAAGATAGTTACATTTACAAGATATGCTGAAATGCATTTTTGCCAAGATTTGGGGGGGGGGGGGGGGGGGGGGGAAACAAGAAAAAAAGATTGTTTTAGCTAAATGAATAGGTAGCATCCTTAACAGTTTTTGAACAAATCACACAGACCTGAATCTGAATTAAGCGATGAATATCTTCATGAAGCTTATTAGGTTTACTTTCTTCCCTTTCAAGTAAAGTCCAAATTGACAGAGCAGATTCCAAAGGTGAAATTCTTTGATCATTTTCAAAATGACAATCTTAGAGAGAAAATAAAAATTTAGAAAGCACTTAGTATTTAAAAAACCTTAAAGAATGAAGCTAAATATATCTAATTATTCATGCACAATAGTCATATGTACTTTACATTATTTCGACTGCTTTTTCCTCAAAGAATTTTTAGTCTTTCTCCAGATGTATTTAAGAGAGCTGAACTAATTTCCTCATTTTCAGAGAGACTTTCTTCCTACCTTTGCAAGTAAATATACTGTTTCATTTTTAAGAAAAGTTGTGTCTCCTAATTATTGTTCATTTAAAATACCATTTGCAATAGTGCTGAGTTTAACATCATGTATTTGGGCTGGCATTAATAATACTTTTACAATAAGCTTGGCATGGGATATCAAAACATTTGCTATCACTGCTAYAGATTCTGTAATACAATTGCTTTTCGGATTTCTCATTTTCCAGGGTATATCTCTACATTACTGTCTGTCTTAACTTTTCATTATTTTTTTAGCAGGTTATGCCGAGAGGGAAATTCAAGCAACGTAACACAGCACTACCATAAAAAAAGTAGAAGTAACCATCCGTATCACCGCATCTGCTGTGCCAACATAAGTGTTCCCAGCAATAGAAGTTCCCAGCAAGCAGGATCAGCGACCAGATCTGGGAGAAATCTAGCCCAGCCAAAGTGCCTTCCCTTCCTCACTCTACAAGCATTTTCCAGTCTGATCATTGTACATTTGCACAAATGGGTGCGCTGAAGAAACACAGGTGCAGGAGAAGCTGGCAGGTGCACAGAACTGCTTCTCTCCATGACAGTGCCAGCTTAGCTCAAGGTGTTCACTGAACTACAGCCACTCTTATTCCTTCCTTTTATATAACACCATAGAAGAATCTCTATTTCTCCTTATTCCTTACAGTAAGGATTGTCTTCTTTTTTTTTTTTTTTTGACAGAAGGCAAACAATTTCAGCAAGACTGAAAAATCAGAAGTATTTGATACCAGCTACAATATAACTCAAATGGTGAAAACTTAAATAGTATCATATAAAACTCCCCCACACACTCCAGCATTTTTCTAATCCTTGTTTCATTCAAGTGGTATGACATGTTCATGAAAGTTTGTTTTAATATTGTAAGAATCTAAGTGTTTAAATTAGAGTTACTTTAAAGAGTTGGCATCTGAAACAAGTTATTCTATTTTCAGGCTCAATACACATTAAATCTTTACCTTATTTTAATCATCAGAAACTAATTAGAAAAGCTACCATACAATATATAAACTTTCTATGTACATTGTGCAACTACATCTGATATAAATGCATGGAGTCTTCCTCCCCATACAGGACATGCCCTWTACTGCAACAGATAAAAATTCACATTGAAGTCATATTCCCAAGTGTTATGTAGAATAACAGTTTTAATGCAATGCCAGAGACTTTTCAAAATTTGTATGTGACGAACAGTCACTATAATTAAACAATATAATTTGATTCTGAAGTTGAACTAAATCAAGTACAGTGTTACTACCTGACAATCAACACAAGAAATTTTGTTTTGTGACCACAAGCCTCTGCCAAACTGCTAGGCTAGAATACATTTTTTTTTTTTTTATTTTTTTATTCCCTGCTTATGCTGAAAAGACTGTTTCTGAAGTCCCTAAATTCAACTGAGTTTTATCAAGCAGTGAGAACTAGCAGACAAAAAGTTAAGTCTGCCAGAAACTTGAGCACAAAAGCAGAATCAGCTTGGCCAAACCAGTAGGTAGTGAACATGGCCACACAGAAGACGTGGTAGTGAATAAGTCTGAAGGAACTGCYGCCTGTGAATCTCTTATGACTTTCTGTACAGAAGAGAGGCAGTCATCCTTTTCATCCACATTCTTACACCTACTGTCCCTCATACCTTAATCTCTAGATTTACACGTGCAGAAAAAAATGCAGACTCCACACTTTACATTTGCAGATATTGCTCACTAAGAGGTAGTCAGTCTTTTTCAATATATTTCTTCTGTTGATGCTATTGTGACAGAAAGTCCTGTAATTTAAAAACTACAAAACCATTCAAGCTCAAAGCAATTAAATCAGTCAGCACAGATTATCACCAGTACTGCATACAGCTCAGTCACCTGTGGAATATAAACAGTTTGAAAGTGTAGATATTTCAGTCATTTTATTTACTTAGTAACAGCTACATGACAGCATATCAAATAAATCTTTGTACAAGTTCATGGAAATAATCTACTTCAGCAAAAGTGAAGTGAAAAAAAAAAAAATCAGAATATTTACCAAGTCTTTTTCCTTTTGCAATTCTTGTCAAAAGCTGGCAGAGATACACTGTTTTTTTCTGATGTGTAGCTATTTTGGAGAGGCTATTAATAACAGCTGGAAAAGAAGAGAAAAGTAAAGTCACTCTTGCTCCAGCAATGCCACAGTGTGGCTAGAGATACACCAGATTCTGTGTTGTAAGACTTTAAAAATGCTTCATCAGTTTTCTAAAGAATTGGAAATTTAGGAGATTATTAGTTAATATTCTTCTGTGTCACAAGAAGTTAAATCACATTTAAGAATTTGACCAGAATAATGTATTCATCTTCTGGTTCACAACAGCAACCTAAAAGCAATGAGGTGCATCACAGGTTTATACTCATTAAATTAGGAAAATATCACAGCATCATACATAAACAAAATCTTGTTTTGCTCAGTAGCTTATGATGAAAGACAGACAACTGTCTGCTTCAGAGAACATTTCCATGGAACGTCTGCAAAACACCAGCAGCACATAGGCTCCAAACACTTCACTTAAATGTTGCTATGGCAACTGACAGACCAAAACCAGTAAAAGCTACAATGAAAGCTTAGTCAGAAATGTAAACCTACAAGGGAAATCCTCCTCACAATGTTGGAAGGTCATAAGTATTATTATATATTTTAGAATGGGAGCTATCATGAGATTATTTTCATCATACTGATTACTATGCACTTCATATTCTAATGTGCTGCATATTGTGAGTAATTTATCCTCACAGCATTATAGAGAAACATTCAAACATGAAAAGTGAAGAACATGTCAAGTGACTTGCTGAAGACAGCTGCAGATTGAACACCCTAGCTCAGTAACTGCTTGTGTATGTGTTTCATTCTCAGTCTAGCAAAAACCAGAATTCCGGCATGTGAGACCCTCAAGTTTTGCACTAACACAAACAGCACCTTGTTTTACTCGGAAGTACTCAGTCTACCTGCTTAGTATTGTATGATAGTCTCCTAGGAACAGTGGATAAGTATGCACTTACAAACTAATTTAGAAACCCTTGACTGATTACAAAATCTAGCATCAAGCAGGATATTGTCATTTTGGCTTCAAAGAACCCCATTGCAATTCTATTCAGTGAGGACAGGAGATACAACAGCTGTTAACAGGTAAAATTTAATAGCTAAAATAGGAAGTAAAAGAACATTGTTTAAAGTAACAGTAAAGTGCCTCTATGATCACAGATTCATATAGTTTTCAGGCCAGACAATAGAGTTCAGCTTTAGAAAAAATTTGACTAATGAGTTCAATGGATAGAGAGAAGTGCTRTCATCATGTCCTGAAGATGGAGCCAGAGCTAGGAAATTTTTGAAGCAGGCAGAAAACTGCAGCTGAAAGATCCCACAGAACAAAACTTGTCATGTTGGCAAGTAGCTTGAAATCTTTCAGGTTTCTTTGCTCCTCCTTCTTCTCTTAAGGTGCACATACATTAGTGTTTTAATCCAGATCAGGAGTGCATTTTTAAAGCAAATGTTTTGTGCTTTGGTTTGCACAATGGAATAGTCTTGAGTACACAGAAGGAATTCCTTTCACATGAAACTAAACTGGAAGATGCGCTCCAGCTGCAAATAGGCATTCAGCTCATGGGACCAAATTAGACCTGTTCTAAAGAAAAAGAACTCTGAAACATTTGTAGGGATGTCAGGTCCTAAGCACCAATTGCTTACGATTAGTGCAGACTAACACAAGTAGATGTAGCCCTAGTAAACTCTTCTAGAGGGAAAAAAAGAAAACAAAAACAACAACAAAAAAAMCCCCAGTGAGATTGACACATTTTATAACTATCCATTCTTTTGTTAACAGTATCCTTAAACTGGTGTTAAGTTGCTTCCCTCCCTATGGTCACAAATGTATTTAATTTCTTAGTTTTCATTAGAAACACTAGAAATCCAGTTTCTTACCATGCCGATACCTAAACAAGGTAGTTCAGGTAATAGACCATAATATCCTGCCTAAGCAGGATAAGTTAGGCACAAGGCATGTAACCTTGCCATCCTGCTTTTATAAAAGCTAGCCTGAGATTTAAGAGCTAGCCCAGCTATTTCTACTTGGCAGTTTACTGAGCTATACAGAAATATCATTCATCTAACAAAATAGCACCTCTGTTTCCTTCTTCTTCCTACTATCTCATTTCCACTCTTGCTTCAGTTTGAGTAAACCTTCCTGCTGACAGGCAATCAGAACTGCATGCAGTAGGGTCTCACTTTGCATTGCGTAAAAGCAGTACTTTTCTATTTCTACTGAAAAACTTTTCCAATACAATCTTATTTCTGTACTTTGCTTTTTCCACAGACTATTATGCTGATGATTTAGTAATCTTATAGCATCAATATTCCCAACTCTCCTCTGTTGGGGTCTGAAATTCTAGAGGAACTTCGCTATTAGTTTGTAATTCCAAGTGACCTTGCATTCTGTATAACTGTTTCTATTGCTAGTCCTCAAAAGTCTTCCCATTCTTCTTGTCAGATATTTCAGTCAGCTTCTGTGCTGATAATGTCTCTGCTTTCCAACATCATCATGAAGTTTCATTACTGTACTCCCACTGAGCCACAGTCCCAAGACCACTGATGAGCACCATTAATAATTTAACCTAACAGCCCCCATTCAACATACCGCATCATTTTATCTTTAAATTGCTTACCTCTCAACTCCTCATATCAATCTCCTCACTAGTCATATTCTGTTTGACACTGTATTCAGTTATTAGCAAAATTTTAAACAAGCAGTACTGTCACGTTTACTTTGGTCAAGAAAACATCTCCCCCAAAAGCCCCCCTCTAACCTGATATCTTCAGGAAAATGATTTGTAACAGAAGAAAAAAAAAAAATCATAAATCAACCCAATATATCCAAGATGCAGACAATTTTTTTCCAGTTGTTAGCTGGAAACTCTGTTACTTTCTGTTAATATTCCTCATTCCAAATACACATTTTTCCATTCAAAATTCAACTACTAGACTTTATTACACCTTTGTCTGCTAGACTGCAATCCCTTGCCAAATTTCTGGCATTCTGCCAGAATTCAGAATATGAAAACAATGAGCTCAATGTATTTAGGGCATTCTATACTTTTTTTTTTTTAAAGTCACAATTGTAGCTCTTCACTAAAACCTCTTCAACTTTTCAATAGCCTTGAATTTTCTGCAGCTGAAGTCACAACCTCTGTAGCTGAAGACGGTATACAACCAAGCCTATTCAAGCTTCATAGAATCAAGATCATAAAAATTACACTCAAGGAACTGTTATCATAGAATGYTCCAGAACAGCTGCCATTCCATATTAATACTAAATACCAGTGGATTAAACTAAGAAGGTTCAGCCCGCATTGTCTTATTTCCACTATGTGCAACCGTTGCCAATACTGTTATAAAACCTCAACAAACTATCCCGTATCATTCTAGGAGCCTTCTGAAATTCTCAGAAACTCTGAAAACATCCACAAATCTAGTGACCATGATCACTAGGAGGCTAAGCAGGTGTACTAAACCTGCTTACACAGGCCAAAAATTAAATGTAGAAACAGGCAAGGGTGCTACAGAAAAGATGACCCTGAAAGCCACCCTTTTATATTTATATTAAGCTGCATGGATGCACTGCTTTCAGAATGGTTGTAGCTATTTGAAAGCCACAACTTGCAAAATTTAGACAACTACAACTTCCTCTTTAACTAAAAGAGTTATCCTAGAAACACAAGAGCTTCCTCAAATGCACTATGTGATATTAAATGCTTGTCAGTCAGCTCAAGACAAGAGCATTAAAGATACCCCTGGGGGAGGAAGAGACTGGTATTAAAAGGGAAATGGGACAGAAGAGATGAAACGATCTGCAGTGACATAGAGAATGTGTGGAGAGATGGATTTAACAGTTAACCCTTAGCACTGGACACAAACGGCTCCAGCAACAACCTAAAAACCACTGCCGGAATCCGGTCGCCCCAAGAAGCCGCAGAAGGGAGAGGGATGGGGCAAGGCGCGCGAGCGGACAGACAGGGCTGCGCACGCTTAACGCAGACAAGGAGGCCCAGGTGGCTGCAGCAGCCCCAGCAGCGGCGGTGCCCAGCCGCGGGAAGCCCGCGGCCCGCACGGAGGCCGCAGCGAGGAGACACGACCGCCCCCCAGACCCTCACCCTGCGCCACGTCCCTGCACCGCCTGAACTCCGCCGTGCGCCCCTCCCTGAAGTGCCGGCACAGGCAGTAACAGGCGAACTCCAGCATCCAGTCCCCAACCACAACCTCCGCCTGCGCCAGACGCGCAGGAGACAAAGAAACCCAACCGGCTCCGCCGCTCCCGGGCGACCCAGCCATCTTCAACCCGCGCGCCAACGGCTCCAGGCCCCGCCCATCGCCAACGGCCGGCTCGCGCTCCCCCGGCCCCGCCCTGCCCCGCGCGGCAGCCACTCAGCGCGGCTCACCCCCGCCTTGGCTGTCGTCACCTCCGCTGGCGGGCGGGGGCTGGCTTAAGTCAATTCTCTGAGGAAGGCGAGAGCGGGATCCCCGATTGGTTGGAGCGGCCACGGCGCTGTTTCCGAGCGGGAGGGGGGGTAACGTTGTGCGTCCCGTCCCGCCCCCCCCCGAGTCAAAGGGGGTGGATTGATCTGACCGTGTGGGCGGGAGACAGAGGGGCGGGGGGGGGAGGGGGGAGGTGAATTCCCTGCCCGTGAGGAGAAGGCGCGAGCGCCGCCCGTTAGCCGCCCAGGGCCGGTCGGTTAGTGTGTGCGTCACCAGCCTTCAGAAGTCGCTTTTAAGGGCCTTTACTTCGAGCTGAGTAAATGATGTAGCCCGGGCCCCGCAGTTGTAAGCATTTTCCACCGTGCCGTCGTGTGATGGTTGGCATAGTCATGTGGATATAAACGTCTGTTGGTGCTGGAAGATAAGTTGAAGGAAATGTCTTCCTTGGAGCAGGTAGCTGTGAGAGCTGCGATGCTTCTGGGAGACTAAAAGACAAGATAGATGTTGTATACACGTTTGAAACAAAGGACTTCACCTAAGAAGCGTGTCTTTATGTGGATCCTGAACAGAATGGAGTTTTGGTGTAAAGATGCTTCAGCTCCAACTAACTTTACAGCCAGGAAACTACAAATTTGATGTCTTTTTGAAACTCATCCTTCTTGTAGCCTGTGCCCTTCTGTTGTTCTAAGGTACTTTGGGCTACATCAATATTAGTAAAATAAGGAGTGATTGTGGCCATTCTTTGATTGTGAGGGCAGGTGGCATGGCACAGCTTTTGTCCACATACCTTAACTTTTCCTCTCCCCTCCACTGAAAACAGGGTGGCCTCATCCATACTGCCCTTTGGGAACAGTTCCCGGTCTGCACTTGTTCCCTCAGCTGTGCTTGCACACTGCCTGGGAGAGTACAGGACACAACTAGGAGTGTGCTATCAGTGTGATAGTCTTGGAACAGTTATGGCGCCTGTGCCCTTGCAGTGTTGATTTCAATAGTATAGAAGAGTTCACCATCAGTTCCCCATGCCTGTGCAATTGCATGTGCAGGGAAATCAGTTTTTTTGTCCATTGTGTCCATTTACTTTATGTTGCTGTTGAACTTTACTTTTGTTTTTTTTTTAATTGAGCATTAACTATTAACATTGCATGAATGCATTTTTTACAATTATTTTCTGGATTTTATAAAGAAAAAATACGGGGAAAGGAAGGATGTAGATATAGGTAGCCTGAACTGGAACTTTTCTTTAAATGGGCCTGATAAAATTCCCTGACAGAATTTAGACATTTTTAAGCTGGCATGACAGGTTGGTCAAAGCTCATAAACTCTGCAACAGTTTTGGGTTAAGTCTTTTTCTTGCTTTCTTTGAAAACAGTTTGAGATCAAAAAGGTCAAGAAAGAGGACCCAGGGAACTAGAGGCCAGTCAGCCTCACCTGCATCCCTGGAAAGGTGATGGAGCAGCTCATCCTGGAGGCCATCTCCAAGCATGTGGAGGACAAGAAAGTGATCAGGAGTAGTCAGCATGGCTTCACCAAGGGGAAATCATGCTTAACCGATCTGATAGCCTTCTCTGATGGAATGACTGGCTGGGTAGATGAGGGGAGAGCAGTGGATGTTGTCTACCTAGACTTCAGCAAGGCTTTTGACACTGTCTCCCATAAYATCCTCATAGACAAGCTCAGGAAGTGTGGGCTAGATGAGTGGACAGTGAGGTGGATTGAGAACTGGCTGAATGGCAGAGCTCAGAGAGTTGTGCTCAGCGGTGCAGAGTCTAGTTGGAGGCCTGTAGCTAGCGGTGTCCCCCAGGGGTCAGTACTGGGTCCAGTCTTGTTCAACTTCTTCATCGATGACCTGGATGAAGGGACAGAGTGCCTCCTCAGCAAGTTTGCTGACGATACAAAACTGGGAGGAGTGGCTGATACGCCAGAGGGCTGTGCTGCCATTCAGAGAGACCTGGACAGGCTGGAGAGGTGGGCGGAGAGGAACCTCGTGAAGTTCAACAAAGGCAAGTGCAGGGTGCTGCACCTGGGGAGGAATAACCCCAKGCACCAGKACAGGTTGGGGGTTGACCTGCTGGAAAGCAGCTCTGCGGAGAAGGACCTGGGAGTGCTGGTGGACACCAAGTTAAGCATGAGGCAGCRRTGTGCCCTTGTGGCCAAGAAGGCCAATGGTATCCTGGGGTGCATCAGRAARAGTGTTGCCAGCAGGTSGAGGGAGGTGATTCTCCCCCTCTGCTCAGCCCTGGTGAGGCCACATCTGGAGCTCTGTGTCCAGTTCTGGGCTCCCCAGTACAAGAGGGATGTGGCACTACTGGAGCAAGTCCAGCGAAGGGCTACAAAGATGATTAGGGGACTGGAGCATCTCTCTTATGAGGAAAGGCTGAGAGAGCAGGGCCTGTTTAGCCTAGAGAAGAGAAGGCTGAGAGGAGATCTTATCAACATGTGCAAGTATCTGAAGGGAGGGTGTCAAGAGGATGGGACCAGACTCTTTTCAGTGGTGCCGAGCGACAGGACGTGAGGTAATGGGCACAAACTGAAACATGGATAATTCCATCTGAACATGAGGAAAWACTTYTTCACYGTGAGGGTGACAGAGCACTGGAASAGGTTGCCCAGAGAGGTTGTGGAGTCTCCTTCTCTGGAGATATTCAAAACCCACCTGGACGCGATCCTGTGCAATGTGCTCTAGGTGACCGTGCTTGAGCAGGGGTGTTGGACTAGATGATCTCCAGARGTCCCTTCCAACCTCAACCATTCTGTGATTCTGTGATCCAGTGGCATCCCATTCTCTTATTTGCTTCACTAATTATATTTTGCACTGTTATTCCAGATACAGCATCTTAGAATACACTCTTCCACTTCAGGAGTTTGAGAGTCCTCACAAAACATTCTTTGTTGTTCTTCCCACAAAAAATACAAAAATGTAGTGGTTTCCTTGTGTTGGAGGCCTTTCTTTTAGGTCCCTGTATGAAGAGATCTTACACATTTTTGCCTTACTCCAAACAGAATCAAGAGTTCTGTTAAAAAATATTTATGAAAGAAGCTAGTGAGGTGAAAAAATGTACACTAAAGACTCCAGGGCCCATACAGAAGTCTTTGTGATATTAGTCCAGTTTATCCCCTTAGCTGTCTTCGTTCCCTAAAAGGCACACTTTCAAAGTTGCTGACTTTTTTCAGGCTTGTTATGTGACAATGTTTGTTGCATGACAAAGCTTCTTCTTGCTTCAAAAATTGTAATTTTTCCTGAATGCTGTTTCATAGGTTCTTGTTTTACCTTATTGGCAGTGCTGAGCCATGAGACTGGTTGAGTGAGTAGACTAGAATGAGATGCATTTAAATCCTTACAAATGTGAAATATAAATATAGTTATAATACTGGTTATACAGTATTGTATGCAATTATTTTGGAACAAACGTGAAAGAGATGGTTTTATGCTCTTGATACATACTTATTCAGCCAAAATGCTGTTTTACTATAATGTACCTCATTAAATCAGTTTAATGGCAATAGTTATTCAATATAGAATGAGCAAAAAATCTAAGTAAGAGCCTCAAAATTCAGTTAAAAGAATATTACTGAAGTTATTCAACATATACAGAAATAAAGAATCAGACCAAAATGTGATGGAATACTGTCAGAGATAACAGATCTTGGAAAATCACATCTGTCTAGAAATTACTAACAGAAGCTTTTCATTCAGTGAAGGATTTTATTTATGATTCTCCCAGGATTTTGTGAGGATGATACCATTTAGAAATTTCATAGATTTATTGGTATTATTACTTAGCCAATCATACAGAAGTAATTAGATGCAATAAATTCCTGAAAGGAGAAAAATATGATGGAGCTGTGATAGGTGACGTTGATCTGCAATAGGAAATAGTTATAGCTCTGCAGCTGTGTCTTCTCTTTCCTTAATCCTCTGGAAATGCGTCTGTTGTGGTTTCAAATGGTTTGGGTTTTGCAGGTAGAAGTGGCAAGTTTGAACTGATGACTGTGTTGTGTACCATCACATGCCAAGTGAGTGCTGGGAAATTCCTTTGGTGAGGTAGGTACAAAGCCAAGACTTCTATATGTGATGAGACTTTTTGGGAAACCTGGAAGTCACTGCAGAAGCACATGGCCCCTTTGTGGATGGAGTCTCTTGGTTCTAAGGTGACAGATTCCTTATGAGAATCTGATCAGTGGGAATAAAAGAACTTTCTGACTAATTAAATAGAAAAACTGTAAGAGAAAATGTGTGGAGTTTCTTGGACCTTGTTCAGGAATAGGGGATCATCTAAAAAACATGTTCCTATTTTGCCATTCCTAACTAGGTTATTTGGTTCAGTATCATAGATTTCTCCTGCTTTCATTGGACACATATATATATATAATGGATTGCATGAAAACAAATGTAAACCTAGATTTCTCATGTTGTGAGTATTATTAGCACTTGTAAGATATTTGGGGGATATCTGAAGATTAAACATAGATCTCCTCTTTGTATACTTTAAATAATAGACGTCTTATGGATCATTAAGCTCATATATTTATGAAAGAATAAAAATTGCATTATTCTCACTTAATACAATGCAGTATTGCAAAAAACCATATTAGGGTGTTCAGTGTAATGAACTCAGCAGGGTCTTGTCACCTTTGCTGAGATTAATACACATACAGAAAAGGAATTCATAGGTATTTTATGCTACTCCAGCCGAAGAGCTACACTGGAGAGTCCAGTAGAGTTAAAGACAATGTAACTGACTGTCCCCCACCAACCATGTCCATTAGTACAGTTGCATTAGTGAATGTGAAGCCAATGGTTTTATCATGGTGTGTGAAACTCACATTATCAAGAAAAATGCTAACTTATCATGCTGTATAGCACCGACAGTAGTCCATCTTGTTACCAGAAACAAATACTCTTCACAGTTTAGGACTTTACTAGCTGTCTCTTATTTTAACTTAGGACATGCTCTTATAGCCCTTATGCCAAACTCCTGATAAACAGAATTCTCCTCGGCTAGGATTCTCCTTGGCCAGGCATTTAAATCTATTAAACAAATTCATGGTATGTACTCTTTAAATGATCTTTATGTATTACATTTTATGTAAATGAAGATTTCCTCAGAAATGTATGCAGAATGAATCCCAGAGTTACTGACCAGATGCTAATCTCTGTGGTATACTAAGTACTGACTGACATTTAGCACTGTTTTCTGTGGAATTATCCTTGAGATACACTGTTTCAGCTTAGATAACTACATTTCCAGGGAATTATTGTTAGGAACCTCTTGGAAACTTTGCTTGTTTAGAAGTCAGAAATTCTGGCTGCCCTACAATTCAGAATTTATTTTGTATTTATTTATTTATTTTGCTTAGTGTGCCAGGAGCTAGGAACTAATCACTTTGAAACTATTCCTACTGTGAAAATAAAGTCTTAGAATTATGATTCCTTAGCTCTACTGATTAGATGAACATTGTATGTGTTTAACAGACTGGGAGAAAGAGGTGGAATTTTCAACAACAGTACATTGTGAAATATTAAAAGAGAGACATAAATATATGTACCAGTGTATCTCTAAAAGGGACAGAGAAGATGAGTTAGTAATAGACAATACCAGAAAAACAGAGAATTTGAGATTCAATTGATTAGATGAAACTGAATGTGATGCTGTTATCAACATACACTTCTAAACAAAAGGAGAATCATTTACTGTTATTTAAAAACTGAAAAGTCGGAGGTTGCTAGACCTTATATGATTTTTAACACTCTGTTTTAAATAGCTGTTGTGAAAGCTTAATCATAGTGACAGGCAATGCTTCTGAACAATAACAAAAGTAGGTTGTCCTCATCAGACATATCACAATGAATGTCAAATTAATTTGTAACTTTACTACACTCCTGGAATTACAATTTTATTCATTCAGAGCTCTAGATACATTGTTGAGAGTCCCCATGATTTAATTCTACAGAAGTCATGATTAAAAATTCTAAGGAGAACAAGATAAGCATATCTTGTTATCCAAAATTCACTCTCAGTGTTACCTGTGGGGAAATATTCAAGTGAAACTTTTCTCACAGATATTGGAGGTAGCTACACAATTTAAGCAGCAGTGCCTATTTTAAATTGATTTTTTCATTTTCCTTGGTTGGAATGAGGGTTCAGAGACATTATGAAAAAGAAATCAGTAACTACTCTTTTCTGTTACTGTTTATGTAATTAATTTTCTTGTGATTACTAGAAATCTTATTTTTGCCCACCTCAAGAAATGGGGGTAACTTTCCATTTAGTTTTGAAATATCTCATAGAAAAATCAGAGCTTTTCTCCAGTCCTTACTAAGGTATGCATACTTGTGAAACTTGTTTGAAGTGATTAAACAGGACTTGCTTACACAGTCCTGATGAGAAGAGAGGTCAGATAAGCAAGAGTGGGGAGGAGTTAGAGCAGCAGATCTACTGTTGCTGCAGTCAGAAGCTTCTTATTTTGGAGACATAATATTTCATAACAAAATGAAAGACTAGATTTTGATGATTCTAGTCTGCATAAAATTTAATTTAGTACCAGGTATATGAGCTTCATAGCCATCACAGTGATATGCAGGTTCTGCACTTCCATTTATCTATGTGCATGCCCAGTGATGTCCTGTCATACAACTTCCTTTGGTTGAAATATGAGTTAGAGGTGTGAGAACTGGGGGATTCTCCTATCTATTGTGCCTTGAACTGAGAAACCTTTTATGGCTGCAGCCATATTGTAGCACGTATGCAAGGTATTGCGCAGTTTTGGTTTGCAAACTACTGTGCTAAGATAGGGCCAGATTGTACAGAGATGTGCAGTGAGTATGCACGTATGTGTGCACAGGTACCTGCTCAAGGAGTCATCAGACTTGCCACTAGTCACAAGGATAAGACCTTTTTATCATGTAATTTCCCCTTCAGAGGAACTAAAGGCATGGTTCTTCTATGAGAATGGATGTGGATGGTAAGGTTATGACTGTTTCTTTCCATATTTTAATGAATCATTAAACTGACAATATTAGAAAATTAAAATGGAAAAGGTGATAAATACAAGTGTTCCTTGAATGGTTGAGCTAACAAATTCTATTTTTTTTATGGATCTGTGTTTTGTGGTTGGATTCCTTAGTGTTTCATAAGGTGCAAATGCTGAAATATTTCCCACAGTTGAGTCATTCATAATAGTTCTATTCAGCATGGATTATCTGGAGTCCAATGAGAGTAAAGTTCACTTTGAACCTTCTTCCTTAATGAAGGCACTAATGGGTCTTCTCTACCTACCTTTTTCCAGGAAACTTTCAAGGAATTTAATTCCTAATGAGAGAGTTTCCCTCTTCTTTCATAGATCAAGTTTCCCTGTAAGGGTAAAAGGCATGAGGAGTAGACTAACAGCTCTATATACCTGCAGCCGCATCTATATGCTCTTTTTTTGCTCATCCAAGCCTCGGTTCTCATACCAGATAATCAAACAGTCACAGAATAAATTTTGTAAAAGAGTATTTTGTGATTGCTTCTTGAAGCATGTCCTTCTACCTCTGACCATATATAATCAGCTCTTTTTGGAAGCAGTGAGTTACATTGTGGCTTTCAGGATGCTGAGCAGAGAAGGCGAGTTTGTTTGTGATGTAAGTTTAGATATGTTGATGTCAGTAATGTGTTTGCAACGGAATTTTGAATTATTGACTATTCTTGTTTTATTAAAAGATTATTAATACAGTTTATTAGACCAGTAGCTTTATTAGTTTGGATGGACATGTAGATTTCTCTGTGGACATTCCAATAGCTTTGGAGCACTCTTGGAAAGCAGGTGTAAAGCCAGCCTAAACAGAGTGAATCCAGGTTTGAGACTCCATTCATGGAAACAGTAGTTCAGACTGACCAACTGAGAGAGTCTTGAACAAGTTTTTAGAATAACTGGTGTGTTTTGGGCTAGGTAGATGGACAGAGTAAATGTCTAAAATTGTCAGGTTTTAAATACTGATCTGGTCAGTTGTTGGATTCCTAGATTGCCTGACTAGCCAAAAATCTTGCACAGATTGGTGGGAACTGGGTACTTACAGGCAGTGTTTCTAAGCAAAATTACTTAACGCTGACCTGAACTACATGCATGTGATAATGAATAGGCACTATACCAAGTATAATTGTGCTGTAAACTATCAAAGCAATTTCTTTGGCCTTACTGCTAATAATCATTCCAAAACATCATTTGTTATAGGTCTAAATGGAAACTGATGAAAGTCAATGGAAAGACTGATCACACCTTATTTCCCATTTAGCTTTATTTACAGTGAAAAGGTGCTGTTGTTTCTATCCTTTTTGAAGTATATTATTATTTTACTGACTTGATATGATAGATTGTTATTTGGATTTCATTAAGGCAGTCAGAAAAGAAGACACTATTGAAACATCTAAAGTTCAGACATCTGTTATTAGTTAATTGGAATAGAAACACTGAATGCCTTAACTCCTAGGATTTATAATCACAGTAAGATAAACTGTATACCCAGATCTACTGCCAACACCACCAGAAGCTGCATTAGAAAAGCACTGAGCCAGATTCAGTAAGCCCACTGGGAGGTATGGGCTGAATAAATATGTCTGTCTGCACTGACTGATGTAGACATGTCCTTGCTGGGATGAAATTTAGAGGTATCACCCCTGAAGACAGTAGGATTCCATATGGCATAAAAATGATCATGACACTATTTTTGTGTTCACTGAGCTCATCCACTAAATGAGAACCTCACCAATAGCTGAGTTTACTTTAGTTGTGAGTTGCCAGGTAAAACAACTAAGAATTTAATGTATCAGGCTGTCACAAATATTGCTTRATTTCTACTTAAGGTGTAATAATCACTTTAAAGGCTTTTTTAGCTTTTATAGTATGGATATGGATACTGTACCGATACTTCATATTTTACAACTCACCTCTTGCTATCTTGTTGAAACAAGTTAACATTGGAAGGATTTGTGAAGAAAAACTGCAGACTGTATGCCATTTGAAAACAGCATAAGAAAACAAATCATAAAAATGGATAGATTTCATTTGGGAAGTAAAGCAGTGGTTTTAACAGTAGTTTAAATGACAGCGAATGGTAAAATAACTCAACCTGATTTTTTTGCAGTATGAATGCCTAAATGGTAACTTAATAGCGATTAACAGTAAATTGCTGCTGTGCTGATTTCCAGTGTGGGAAGGATGATAATCTGTAGAAAGCACGAGGAAGAAGGGTAGGAAATAATAAAACAAATAGTGCATATTTATTATAATTTTAAAATTTATTCTTTTTGGCCATGTTGATTCTTTTTTGTCTTTACTTTCTGCAAAAAAAATGTTTTTTATAGCTGTAGTAGTTCAACGTGATTAAGTTTTTTTAAGATACAGATTAATGCATTTGAAGGCACATTGGTGATTAACATATGTTTTTGTCTCTCTGACCCTGCTCCCTGTGGTCATGTCTTTATTAGTAAGAAAAAATGTCTATTTAACTACATCTAAGTTCACTTGGAGTAACTAATATCAGATAAAATCCTCATGAAGACAAGTCAGCTTGTAGTTTTAAGCCAAGTTAACAGCTCTGAGTTAACTCTTGTTCCCTCTAGGCTCTTTGATGTTGTTGGCTAACAAAACTGCAAACTGGTTTTCTCATAATCAGGTTAATGGTGTATATTTTCACCCTATCAAATGTCAGTAACTTTGAGTATCTAAACAGTGAAAGTCCTCTGATGAGTTAACTACAATAAGTCAGTAATCCATTTACTTTCTTTTTTCCACAAGAAGTAACTTTCTTATTTGTACACTACTTTTTTTTTTCAAATAGCTGAAAAGAAGGAATTTTGTAAATGTAGAATTCAACTTTGAATCCTTTAGGTACTCAAAACTTCCACTAAAGCAGCCTCTCAGATTTCATTGGCTCATAGTATCTTGTTCAACAGTAGGATTTTATTAACACATAATGACAAAATGTGAAGAATCCTAGTGTAGATATGGCAGCTATAGCTTTCATAGATGTTAACTAGTTATGATTAGTTTTCAGGTTGATCAGGGCCTCTTGCATGATGTTGAGTATTGATAGCTGATGGCTTTGGGAGAACAGAGTAGGGTTCACTTTGTTTTTAAAACCAGGCATTAGAAAATGCACAAATTCAATTCTGTGCTGAAGATCAGGCTTTGCTTCTGTCTGGTTGAGGCCCCACACTACAGACCAGTTATAGGACCCAAAGTGAGGGCCATCTCCATTTATGTAATCCATGTAGATGAGGGCAAAGGAGTCCCTTCCAACCCCAGCTAACAGCCAGGTTAGTCCTTGAATGAAGGGCATTAATTGAGGATAATCTTTGATGCCTGACAGATCTATGGGCTTTCAGTGACAATGTCAAAGTTCCCATTTCTTGTTCTGATGCAGAACAAAAATACAAGTCAGAACCTCTATGCTTCTTGCAAGATGGAGTTATGATTTTGATTAGTGTTTTCATCATGAATTGATGAAAAGAAAGTAACTTTATGTTTTGTGATCCTAGTATCATTTCACTATAGGACAGGGAAGAAAATGGTGCTGCAATAGTGAAAGATAGCTACTTACTTCCATGCAACTGATTTGAAAATTTGATACCTATTTATAAATATAATTTCAATCATGGATTCTGTGGTTCCATAGATTAATTCTGCTGGTATTGCAGTGCTTGAATGAAAACCTGTAAGTGCTAAAAATTGCTGTTTGAAAGGTAAATTTGAGTTATTTTACTGGGGGAAAAGTTATTGGTTTACAGCCCAAAAATAAGTTAGCTCTATTAATGGCCGTTCTTGAATAAATCCATTAAAGGTTGATATTTCATTTGGATAAAGCCACAGTTCAGACAGTAAAGTATGCAAAGTCGTGTTAGAAGACCTGGGTTTTCACCTGACCTGGAAACTGGTTTGCTGTGACCACAGAAAAGTAATGAAGTCTCTTGTGGACACTTTCATCATTTGCTTATGCAGGCAATTGAGGTTTCTGATCTGTGAGGTACTCTGAAACCTTTTTTAAAAAAAACAATACATTGCATAATACAATATAGTCTGTTTTTTTTATTTCTATCTTTCTTTGAGATAGAAGAATGGACATGGTCCCTAGGACTATAAAAAGATCAGAACAGATTTTGCTCAACCCTTGATTTATTTTTTTCTGTGCTCAGTGAAAATTTACATTCAAAGACTCAGCAGTAGATGGTGAGGACCTCATGATAAAACCTGTACGGTACATGAAGGTTTAATGTAATGATATCCTGACTATTTAGTTTTTCTTCTTTCCTCATATATTAGGATAGCTTCAAGTTTCCCTACTGAATAGATTAGAGAGGGGTACTTTTACCCTAACCTACTAGAACCTCAGTACTTTGCCAGTGTGGTCTCTATGACCTGCTCTATTCTGGAGCTCCTAAGAATACTTCTTCCTTTAGGACCTAATCTTACCACATAGCACATTTGCAGCTTAGCATAAAATAGTCTGCCTGCTTTCTAGCAGTATTTGTGTTCAGCCACAGGTCAAATTACACCAGCAGAATAGTGGACTTCTGTAGTTGTCTTGTCTTTTCTTGCTAGCATCAAGTCTATTGCTTACTTAGGCTGCTATGGAGTTGGGATGAGATACAGTGAATATCCATCAATGTTAATGTGCAACAACTCTTTTTAGGGTGCTAGACATTCTTTTAAAATCAATTCCACAAGAAAGAAATGAGAGAAAGGAGGAGATGGAAAAAGGTGAAACAGCCAGAATGGAAAGCTATCTTAATCTCATTGCTTGATCTGAGAGATTTTTAGCTGTGTCTGAACTACTGTGTTGGTATATGCTCCCTCTGCATTTCTCCTGTGTGGCTTAGATTTTCTTTGCAATTAAAATTTGGGGGGTCAAGTAGCTTACACAAGACCCAGGTCTTGCTCCAGAGCAGTCAGAGTGCAGCCAGAATATGCACTTAGAGCTGTGCTTTTTGCAGATGCATTCAGGTGCTGTGGATGGATATGGGGGCTGCAGACAGCTTGTATACTGAATATTATATAGAACACAAATTCCTCTATTTTAAATGCAATGATTCAGATCAATGCCAAGAAGAAGAGACTGGGAGAAAAATAAGAAGGATGTGGGGTTTGCTTTTAAGGAAAGAAGAGGTTGGAATATATGTAAAGAAGAACAGAGGACAGATCAAATTTAGATTTATGAGCAGTGCTGCACGTATTGAGAAGGAACCCTTAGATTAAAAGCTGGAAAGGAAAAAGTTCTGCAGTGCAACAAACTGCACCTTGATGTATGTATAACGCAATGGGGTTGTGAACCTAAACCGTGCCTTTAAGCTGTCTCATAACGGTAATCAACATGCTCACCAAAGGGCAGTATTTGGTCCTGCATTTTTATTTCATTGTATTACAGTTCAGATGTAGAAATTTAAAAATAGCTTTCTATTTGGAAGATGAAAAAATCATATTCCTTATTTTCTGAACCATACATATGCTCTATTTTTGCTACATTTGCATCAAACTTTGCACAGAAAAAAGATTAGTTATTTCCATGACTCATCTTGAAGGAAAAAATATTCCTAGTACAACTTACACCTGCTTTCTCTTACAGTTTTGGGTCTATAAAAAAATTGGTCCACCTTAAGCAAAAATTCCTGAGGTCTGAGCTGGGTTGTTGCGTACTAGTAAACTAAATGAGTTTGTGTATTCACCACTCCTAAATATTAGGCTGAGGGACCTCAGCCTGAATATTCAAAAAAGCTGTTAAATCTTTCCATGCTTCTGCTTTCCAATCCTGCAGGCAATAGAGTTCACTCATCCTTGTAAAGTGATTTGAGGTCTTGTATCTATGACAGTGCAAGTAGTAGTTATACAGAGAGAACAAAAGGTGTGGAAGCACTGTATTTCATTTTTAGAAAAATAATGGATTCTGACTTTATTTGCATAGCCATATAATTTATTTCTTTACACATTGTCTGCCAGAGATCCCTGTATAATATTGTCAAATAATGAAATCTAAAGACACTATGGATTATTGTTTTGGTATATATGCAATGTTCAATGTAAAGTGGTTTCATGCAGAGAACTGAAATGAGACACAGATGATTCATTTACACATTTATTTACTATCCTGCTTATTCTATCAGACTGAAATGGAGAACAATGCATTTATTTTACAGACATTTGACATAAATTAAACAGGTATTTTGATGTTGAACAATTGTACAGACTACAACATGCATATTAATATGTTGATTGGTGCAGAAATATTTAGTTGATCAGCAAAATCTAGTGTAATGAAAAATAATAATCACATTTCCTTTTTTTATGAAGTTAAAATGCAGCTGATATGGAGACATTGATACAAATACCATTAAATGTGAGAAGTTATTATTCTAATGGCATAAGATGGTTAGCTGAAAAAACTATTGTCAAACAGTCTTATCTACAGAAAGAAATGAAATCAAAATGTTTCTAACAGATACAATAACAATGAAACAAAGCATGTTTGATGCAATTACCATTGCAAAATGCCCTCTATTTCCCTACCCCACCCCCAAATACAAACAATGAATGAAGCAAAAGCAGCATATTCTCCCACAAAATGTCTGGGGCATTTTGTAAAGGCAGATGAATGACGTTAGACAAGACTTATCACATACGCTTGTATCTCCTAGTGACAGTTCTTTTAAAGAAAGATATGTTGTTAACATAGCATTTTATGATGAAATGCTGCGAATTCTGTAAAATTGAACAATAGTGAAGACACTGCTATCGCGCCAAGAGAACTTGAAAAAATACTGTTGTGCTTTTTTTCTTGCAGCATTCAGAGCATTCACAGAGGAATACAAAGTAAAGTTCATTAAACTCAGTAGAACTAATAATAGTCATGCTACTGTACCTATGAAACTAACACAGTAATAATTTATGAATTGTTACATATTTTTAGTTGATATTTACAGTGATCTTAAAGCAATAGGCTATGTAGTCAACTCTCCGGTTCTTTGTACACTAATTCCCCCATATTTCAGTTTATCAGCATGGCTACCTTTTATCTTTTGAAAGAGTTACATAGCTAAAACTCTGCATAACTCTTTGTAAATTTAGAGGTATAAATCCAGAACTCTGCATCCTAGCAGAAGTGCCCATGATTGTCCCCAACTACTTTTTTTTCTTATTTTCATTTTGCAATATGTGTTAGAAACTGTTCTTTTTGCCTAAACCTGTAATATATTGCTCCATCCTTTGGTTTTATACAGGCAGAATTCTCATTAGCTTTCTGCTTAAGGGCTTCAAGAACAGGCAGAAATGTTCATATTCTGAACTTCCACTGAGAGATGCTATCTGAGCAAAACTTAGAGCCAAAATGTCAGTATAAAACAGCTGTCCCTCACCTTGCAATTGTTAGAGAAGTAAAATAAGGAATAGGCTTTTTGGTTTTTTGCATTACTTTTTACGAGATTTTTCCTAGAGATCAGAGCAACTAAGCACATGAAGATCAAAAATTGCTCATCCCCCCAATTTAAATCAGTTTCAGCAGATGATCCAAATGGAAAGATCATAGATGGGCAAAAAATATTCAAGCTGGGGTATTGATCCTCCATCACTGCTTAGCCATGTGCACCACTATTTGCTCTTATTCATACCAATATGGGTTAAAAGTCACTTTGTTGAGTGAAATAGAGCTGCTTTCAGTCAGTTTAATCATTCCACTGATTTAATGATTTTGGAATGAGACTGGAATTAGGGCTGTCTGCAAAGTCTTAATCAAATGTAACACCAACTTTAGAGTAAATTGACTATAGTAATATGAAATATTCAAGAGTGAAGTCCAAAGTGCAAACCACAACTATCCAAGGATTATCAACAGCTTCTTGTTTAGCTGATTCCACCTGGACTAAGTTGGATAACAGACTGGGGACAATTTCATCTTTATAAATGGACATATGTTGTTCTTTCTATGCAGCATTGCTGATGATAATAGCACAATCAAGGACTAGATGTACTGGAAGTAATAGCTGTGCTAGAGATAGGCTATGTCTACATTAGCAAGTAGTACAACACGACAGAAGCAGTTTTGTTGAGGAAAACAGTTTGTGCTGAGGACACGACATTTACACTGTATGTTTGAGGGATACTGTTTTGGACTAGCTGTAGTCTGGTCCCAAGCCCTGAGTGCTCAGTACTGGTTGCAGCACATGAGATACCTTCATGGAACAAGTCTTCTAGTCTAGTTCCTTCCAAAATTAGTCTAGTCTGCGTAGTCTAAGATTACTCTGTGATGTGAACCAAATCACAGGAAGTGGGGATGACTGAGAGATTCACTTCAAAAGAGCTTTCCTGATTTCTACTAAGATGCCAGTGTAGACATAGCCATAGACTTCCAGATTTAGAAGCATATAGATACGGATGTTTGAACAGCCCAACTCCTTCGACAGTGAATTACTTTTGCTGCACTACTGATAGTCCCTCGTTAGGAAATACTTCATGAAAGTACTTCAGGTTCACTTTGGTGCAATAAATTTGAAAGATAATGTAACACAAGACAGCTTTTAAGTTTTCTTATATAGCAAAATTTTCCTTCTACTAAGTGTGCTTTATTCTTGCTGAAGTTAAAAATGGATTTAAATGCTAATTTGAGCCCCAAATTTAACCTAATGAAATTAATTACCCAGACTGCTCTTAGGTTCAAGTTTTATATTAAGCACAGTCAATGTCCAATGTGATGACATGTCACCATTCTGTTTGGGTCATAGGTTTAATTAGGATAATTTTATCTTCTGAATTAAATGTTAGCTAATATCATGTTCTTTAGCTACTTTTAACTAAAAAGAGCAGTATTACTCCTGCTATTTCCTAATTCTACAATGGGATCCATCTGGATCTGTGTTAGACATCATAAAACAGAGTTAAATAGCAATCAATAAAAATATAGGTCTATAAATAGGGTACCACTGCTGTTTTGGAATAAATCTCAATTGCAGCTAAAGGGTAATATTGCTTAAATATCATAACACATTTCCAAACAGTATTATCTGCAACAGGAGAAATACAAAGACAAGTTATGTTACTCCATCTGTAGATGTCACATGGTATATAATTACTGAACAAGAAACCCATCACTTGATACAAAAAAATATCATCAGTGCCTGCCAGTCATCTAACCTTTCTTCATTAAGAAAACTGATAGAGCAGCTGGGAAAGATTTGGCTCCCAGAACACCCGATCTGTTTTAGAATATGAAAGCATTTCAGCTGGAGTTTAAACTGAGTACTGCTAAATAATAATAACTTATTGGACAAGAGACAAATATCCATACTGATGGCTCTATCAGTAGCATTTAACAGTCAAATAGAAACTGCTTTTAACAAAGCTCTTGCAAAAACACTGAACAAATGCACTGAGACATCTTACACAGGATGATAGAGACACTGGAGGAGTTACAGCATTTCAAAATCAGAAAACTTGTGAAGTTGTGAGATGGTATGACTGCAACAATAACAGAAATGACTCTCAGTTCTAGCTCCTCAGTTCAAATGCCATAGAGTCCCAGAGTTCGTATCTATCTGGCCATTTGCACCAGACTACCAAAATACTTTCCTGATAAACAAGACACTCCTGTCATCTTGTTCAGTGAGTTGCCTTCTAACTGCTCCCAAGTGGCAGAGGAGGTTGGTGTTTTGGAGGGCTAGGGGAAGAGATCCAAAGATCAACAGTGATGAGAGCACACAGTATCTTGTTTTTCAGGAAAGCATTCTGGAGAACGATTACAGATCAGATGCTCCTGTAGCAGACAAGTGGGTAGTAACATCACTGAGAATCTCTGGAGAGACCTGTTGGATCTTTGGAGAAAGCAGATGCAGTAGGGCAGGAATTAAATCTTTGCAACTGTTATTTTTGCCTCATTAAGTGTGAACAAGGACTATATTATACATGTTTTATTTTATCTCTAGTTTATACAGTGTGTATATATATATAGAGAGAGAGAGTGCCTTGTTTACTTGCAGGTTTTTTGCCTTTCTTCCCCCTTTGTTGTATTTGCATTTCCTGCTGAATCTGTGCTGGCTACTATGAAAAAACATATTTCTTGCACTTTTTGCTTTTAAAATGTTTTTTACATCATCAAAATAATAAATTTTATTTTCTGTCCAAATGATCCCAAAATTGCATGAATGAAAAATAAGTCTGTTTGGTCTTGGACATTTTTACCAGGTTAACTTCTAACTGACTGTATTTGCAAAAGCCCCTGAAAAAAAAATAGGCCTTTGCACTGAACTGCTGTTTAAAAGGAAGGGCTTGAAAGAGTTAATTAAATAATTAAAGGGAACAGAAACCTCAGTTTTCAAGAGGTTTTACTCTTCATATTCCATAACATTTTCTTAAGAATTCTGATTCTTGTATTCACGGATTTCTCATGTCCAATTTAGTTTGTTTCTAGAAGTAGCTGATTTATGTGTATTCTTTCACTGTATAATTCTGAGTCTAGTTGGAAGGTAAACCTTGTTTCAGACAGATCTAAAGAAATATAAGCAAGCTTCAGCTGCATGTACGAGAAGAGACCTACTTTTAAAACAAGTAGTTTTTCACTTACAGGAGTAAGCAAGGAATAAAAATATGATACCAGACGCTATCTATTATGAAAGGACTCAAGAAACCAATCGTCATTTTGATCTATGTATGTTATAAGCAAAAATACCATTTTCTGTATGCACTTTTGTATGTAATAACTTATGTAATATTGTATTAAAAAGAAACAGCTCTTCAAGTCAGTTGCTCTAGTGTTGGATCAGATATCACCTCTTTAACATCATTAAAGTTTGAATTTTGAGACCAATTTTGAAGTGAGGACACTGCATGAGATTGCTGCATTCACACAGAGGCTCCTATGTTGTAGACAATGAAGCATTAAAAGGCCTTTTGTGTTTTTATTTAAAAAAGTGTATTTTATATAAATTCTGTAGTGCAATAACTTCCTACTCCATGTTACATTCTTTACATTATATGATTCCCCTGTAAACAGCTTTCCTGTATGTACTTACTTTTCAGTTTGTGCGATACATTATTCCCCCCACCCTCTATTTGGATTAATGTGACTATTTAACTCAAAAATTCTTCTGATGACTATGTGAAAATTGTTTAAATGTGTACATTTGGTTTCATCACTGAAAATTAATTAAAACTTTGATTCAGGATTCTGCAGTTAGTATAAAATATAAAAAATAGATTGTTTAATTTCAAAGTTATCTCCCTGAACAATCTTCATTTTCCAGTGATACAAAGAGTCAGACTCCTCTTGGGTGCACAGGGGAGCAACTTCATCTTAAGACTCCTTAAGTTGTTTTGAAATTCCAGAACTTYTGGAAACTGGCTCCAGAACTCAGAAAAGTCTCCTCTTACAGTAGTGAATGGGTGAATGGGTCTGAAATGGCTTTGAGATTTTAGAAAAACAGAAAAATATTTTCGAGTAGTTTTGCATAATTTACTACATAGCAATTCAAATTCATGATGAATGAAGTGATTCTGGTCTGCACTTCTTATACATGCTGTACTGGAATAAAAGCTAGGTCCAGTCCTGCACCTCCACTCAGGTAAATATTTTGATTAGGAGTTATGCATGAGCTAGATATTCAGGAGTGGATCCTATGTTTTCAGTGAAGACTGGAAACATCAAATATCCAAACCCGTGATTCAGCATAGTCAAAACTATATAATAAATCAATCAAATAATAACAAAAGAACTTCTAAAGCTTGATGCTTTTGCCTCCAAGATTTCTAAAATTACAATATCTGTTAATAAAGAAAATTGCATTTGTTTTGCTTGTACAGTTTCAAAATATCTATGCTTCTCTGAAATCATTTAAAATAGGGCAGTCAATAAGGGTCTGGTCTTCACTTACCTGACTAGTATAGTTAAAGCTCCTGTTGGCTTTACTGGGAGAAAGTCTTGCTGTCCTCATTTACCTTTCATTCAGTCCCAATTTCTGGCAAACTCCCATCGGAGGAATTTGTCTGCATAAGGACTGAGGTTTTGATTTTACCACTACTGAATTTTCAGTGTTTTAAATGTTTTAAATGAATCAGGTTTGCATGAAGTACTGATTTAGCTCAAGAGCTTTAAGAATCAAATTTCTGCTCCTGTAACGAGTTCCCTATGGCTGGACTCTTGCCTTTCTACAAAGTGCCACAGATCTGAGAGGGCTTTTAGAAAGTGCAAGGGTCAGCTGGGAGCAAAAGCACAGAGTAGGAACAGGATACAAACCTCAGTCTTGGCAGAACAACACAATTATCTTGAATGGGAGTTTTCTGTGGATCCAGAATATAGGATCAGGTCCCATTTGGACTTTATTTGGTCTTCATTAGTTCACTAGGACGTAAAGGCAGATCAAATAGGCCTGTGTGATTTCATAAAACTGCACATAGAAAATACAGACCAACACTTTAGGCATATAAAAATTCACTGGCATTTAGTCTGAGTCACTGAAAATATCTAGCAAGAAAAAATAAAAGTCAATATAGAAGGTTAATGACTATAAAATACTCAAGAGCTAAGTTTTGGAACAGTGAGACATAACATGATTGAAGAATGTTAAACAGAATGTCATAGGTAAAATCATATGTAGCAACAAGTTGCAATGAACTACAACTAAGGACAAAATTTAATTTTTTTTTGAGAATTAATGACCAGACATTGTTCTGAAGAAATAACCTTATACTTCCAATGTTTCAGATGACTAAAGAAACACCTCAGTGTCATCTTGTAACAAAAAACTACCCTTAGAAAACAATCTTTTTTTTTAGACCARGGGATTATGTTGTGCTCATTATTTGGTCCAGCCACTGGAATCCACATTTTGGGGCTTTTCAAACTTGCCTCTTTTCTATGGGCCAGACTTGCACAATGTCTGTGGAATCAGCCCTGCTATTTCAAGCAGAAGTCAATGTTGCTATAAAAATAACTGTTCTTTTACATTGAATGCATTATGCACCTGATTTTTTACTCATTTCAGTGACAGAAAATGACACGTAAGTGTAAATTAGCGTAGGTCCACTGTGGGGAGTAGAGACCTAGTATTATAAACCACGTGTTGGTCTAAAGTGTTTTTAAGGCTTCCATTATTGTTGTCTTGCAGATTTTACAATGCTTATTACAGTTCTGATCTGGAAGCAGCATTCTCTCAGTTTTGCGCATAGGGAGACAGCAAGCCTGTGGAGCAGCAGGGAACTGATACTAGAATTTCTGAACACCTCATCAGCCTTTCAACCTCTGGCCATTAGCTGTGAGACAGGACTACTGCTCTTACAAAGCTGTTGTAAGGGAGTATCCAATCTTGACAGAAATCAGAGGACAGTAAAAAAAAAAATTCTATTTTTCTAAAAGAAAGGCCATTTTACAGGGGCATGCTTGTGTAGTTGCATACTTTTGCCTATGACTGGGATTAATGAATTGGATAAACCTTTTATGAGTCAAGAAATTAAAAAAGATTTATAGGAGTTTTTTATATTATAGCATAGGAAGCTATTGGTGCTGAGTAAAAAATTAATAGCTTTGTTCAGACAGTGGTTAGGTGAGTACTTTGTACTGAAGGCTTTGGTTCAGCATCTTTCTTTCACAGAGCTGATATATAGCTGGAGAGTACCAGAGAAACGGAAGATGCTTTTGCAGGGGTCTGTGGAGCTATTGACATTTCCCTATATTTGAGTATTCTTCCTTCACTAATACAAGGGTGGAATGGTCTCAGCTTTCGGAATAGCTTGGAATATGGGTTGAGGCAAATTTGGTGAGTCAGGTAATATCTTCTACCAGTCCAAATGTTTGAGTTGAAAAACACAGATGTGCTTCTGGGCACTGAAGACATGGGGCAAGTCTTATTATGTGCCTGAAGGACTGTCTGTTTTTTCCAATTATATCAGTTGTGATAATAAAAGGTATTACCTCTCCCTACAAAAGCTTGCCTCTTTTATGTCCTTACACCATAATAGCTACAACAACACTACCACTATTGACATATGGGCACTGCATGTAAAGAAAAGGGGATTTATAGCTCGAGGGGAAGGAGAGTTATCAAGAATTCACAAAGATCGTGTAGAAGCAAATATTGTTAAGTCATAGGAAAAAAGAATGTGGGGAATATTTCTTTTAATATCAAGTTAAAAGAGATATATTAAAAGAGAGAGAACTTTTGAACATGTCTATATAGCCATTTGACACTATTTACGGCCACAGAAATAAGTCTATGTTTTTTTATTTATTTTAAAATGGAACATTTTTTCTTAGTTATGAAATGTTGGCAGTATTCTATAAAAATATCAAATGCTTCAAGTTCTGGTCATTAAATCTTTGCTTCTCCTTGCAGGATCATTAATTAAACTGACAAATGCAATAAGTAAAGTTATGCAAATAAAAAAAAAAACCTACTATGATTTACAGCACAGATTAATTAAAGTACTGTAGTCCCTTAATTAACAGATATACCCATGAGCTTTTTAACAGAAAGCAAGATATGTGAGATGCTTTAAGTAGAAGTTGCAATTTTGCAACATAAGTCTGTACAGAACCTCCAGGCAGCACGCTGTGAAGGAAGTACCTGTGTCCCAGGAAACTCTTTTTCCATAAATCCTTGTTAACAGTAGCTTTCCCCCCAACCCCAAACTATTTACAAATATATGCATTTTGCAAGCTCAAAGCACCTTGTTTCACATCGTTATGAATGCATGCATTGACATTTCATCCTTTCATGTGCAAATTCTAAAATTCATTGTAACCAAGAAAACAAAAAAGTTAAAAGAGTTCAAAATCTGTCTACAATCATAAGTGAAAGGATCAAAAATGTCAGATGTTGCAGAACACAGGCTCCTAATAGAGCTCTCTTTATTTTATTCACTGTTCTTGAATCATTTTTTCCTGTTTTTTTAGATTTGTTACAAAAAGCAGTCTTTTTAAATTAAACAGTATTTAAACTAAACAACTCTTCATGCCATGCAAAAATAATATTTTATGCATTTTTTTTTGAGGCTTCCCACATTTTAGTTCATAGGCATTGCTAACTGTTGTTTAAGAAAAAGTATTTTTATTGCTTTTGTAACTAGTCACATGCTAGTTTCACGTGTAGGACAGTAACCAGTTTCTCCTGGATTTGAATGAATTTCTGGGGCAAACAAATGGTTTTCCATTTTGTAACCTTCTTGGTTACTGTCTTTCTTTACCTCACCCACAGCATGGTAAATGTCTTGAGTACAGTTGTGACTCATGCTTTTGGGTGAAGAAGAGCTGACCTGTGGCTCCTCTGTTAAATGGCTGCCATCACTGTGTTTATCTCCATAGCAATTTGTCTTCATATCCTGTTGCTTTTTGTGTTTTATACCATGTAACTGCATAAACTCTTCTTCTCCAGTGTCTATTTCAGTGAAGCTCCTCCTGTCTTTTGAAGGGAAAGTGAAAACTTTTTGTTTGGGAAACAGAGGGGATGATTTCTTAGAAGGTCCCTGACAAAGCACTGATGCATCAGCACCAAGTAAAGGTCGTTCACCTTGGGGCGAGTTTTCTTCTAGAAGAATGGTGCTGATGTGCTGAGGGGTGGACTGTGTAAAGTCTGCTCCTGCCGTTACTGGCAATGGCCTTGCCGTGCTTGGTGGAGTTTGTGGAGCACTACCTCTATTGTCTTTAAAGTTAACTTTAAGGGATCTAGATTTTAATGGATTGCTACCTTTCAGAGAACTTTTGGGGCTTTCTATGGCAGTGTCAAAATGCAAGTGACCATGTAAAACAGTTTGGGATCCACTGCCATCACTGATTACAGCTTTGTCAATTGGATTATAGTCAAAGGTGATATCAGTTGGAGAAAACATTTTATCTTTTGTGAATGGTATAAAGTGAGAACTTTTTACTCTTTGGTTGTCTTCTAGGTTAACAGAATCAGATGGAAATCTCATTTGCAAGTGATGAGAGCCAGGAAACAGAGAAAGCGGAGACCTCTCTGTTTCTGTGAAGTCAGTCGCACAGCTGGCAAAACTATCAATACTAGATGTGCTTCTCATGTCTGTTATTATGTCTGTAGGTCCAGCTGGCAATTGATCTCTCTGACCTGTAACTTCTTCCATTTCTATTTCTTCTTCATACACAGGTGGTTTTGCTGACTGGTCTTGGTAACCAGAATTAAGATTAGGCTGAGACTGAGTTTTAGTAATTTCATTATATAACATCTCCAGTTTTTGGGCGCTCAGGTGTTGTGGGCTGGAGGATGCTGCGGCATTGTTTAATTGCTCATGAGAGTCTTGTTGACTAACTTCTTGGTATTTGTTCTCATAAGACTTGTTTGAGCTTGTTTCAGACATTGTCCTTCTGGCCCATTTCCACTGGCTTGGGGACAGGTGGTTGTCATCGGGTGTCTCCTTTGGATTGGCTGGTTCTTCAGGCTTACCTGAATCTACTGCTACATCAATCATTTCCATACTGCGAGCAAAGGCATCTTTCAGGTTCATGGAGACAATACTGCCATTTCTTTTAGCTCGCTCTAGTGCTTCTCTCCTTTTAATTGCCTTCTCCTGTCGTTTCTGCTCCTTGTAAAACTCTGAGAAATTATTCACAATAATTGGTATGGGCAGAGCTATGACCAGCACTCCAGCAATACAGCATAGTCCTCCAACTATTTTACCTAATAAAGTCTTAGGATAAATGTCGCCATATCCTACCGTAGTCATAGTGATTGTTGCCCACCAAAATGATGCAGGGATACTGGTAAATTTTGTAGCATCCTCATCCTTTTCAGCAAAGAATACAAGACTTGAAAATATCATTATTCCCATGGCTAAAAATAATATCAACAAGCCCAATTCATTGTAACTCCGTCTGAGAGTAAAACCTAAAGACTGAAGGCCTGTTGAATGTCTGGCAAGTTTAAGAATTCTTAGTATCCTCATAATACGAAAGATCTGAACCACACGTCTGACATTTTGGAACTGCAGTACACTTTTATTGGACTCCGTGAGGAAAATGGTGACATAATATGGCAAAATTGCCAGTAAATCAATAACATTTAATGGGCCTTTGAAGAACTTCCACTTATTTGGTGAGGATAGAAAACGCAAAAGGTACTCCATGGTAAACCAAGCAATACACACAGCTTCAACATGTGCTAGCTGAGGGTTGTCGTTTGGCTGCCCAAATTCATCTATTTCTTGAAGCTCTGGCAGTGTGTTAAGAGACAAAGCGATAGTGGACAGTACGATGAACAGAATGGATACGATGGCCAAAATCTGTAAAACAAAATAAACAATGTTCTGATTAGAAAACTGTCCTGGGCACTGATAAAAGTGTATTTGGCCCCTTTCATATTTTGAAGTATCCCAAACAGATAAGTATCTCTCCCTACCAGTGCTGCTTCTGATGTGAGTCTTTTTTATTATGGGAATAAGATGCATTTCTTTCTCCTGCTAAATGAATCATGGACCAACTCATTCTCCACACAGCCCAACCAGAAGACATGCTCCGGTGAATCTGTTCTGTTTAGGGCATTATACATCTCTTTAAAGCTTCTGCTACCCACAACAGAAAAAGAAGCCAATCTTAGTAAAGTGTTTGCTAAGATGAGAAAGGAGAATGAAGGCAATAGCACTGCACACCCGGGCAGGGCTGAACAATGAAATTTTTAATGGCCTGTAGCTAGAACAAAAGTCAGACAAAAGGAAATACTACTGTAGAGCAATGACTACCTTCCAAACTGTGAAAGTTGGTTATATCAGGTTTCACTGTAAGGCTTGAAGCTTAAATAAAGTATGCAAGGTTCTCCACTTTACTGAAATTACTGTGAAATAACTAATGCATGCCCGAATTCTCTAATATACTCAATAATATAATTACACTTTCAGAATTCAATGAACAAATAAACACATACTAAGCATGGCACAGATCTGAATTGTAAAGCTTGCAGCTTTTGTCAATCAAAGTAATTGCTTCCTCATTTTAGCTTGCATCAGAAAGTAAATAATAATATACAAAAAAGCTGTGTAACGCAAAGACACAACTACACAACAAACATTGTTCTGAGAAAATAAAATCATGACAACATATCTGCCTGGTTGTCATCAGCTGAACTGGTTTTAAATTAAGAAATACTGACTTTTCAAAATCTTTCATAGGAAATTTATTTTACGCCTCAGTGTTCACCAGAAAATAAAAGAGCCCATTAAAAGAGAGGTGAGCTGATATATAGCACTCCTTCTTACGGTGTGTGATAATATTAAAACTCCATGCAAGACAAGTCATTTTATAGGTCTTGAATACATAACCTTCTTGTCCAGAGTTGCTACCCAGGGAGTTATAGTGACAATAACTATCTATCTGTTTGTTCAGGCCATTTCTTCACACACAAATCTAAACACTGCCAGCAGTTTTAATAAAGTACGCAGAATAGCAGGCCTGAAATTTTTATTTTTTTATGTATATCAGCTACAAGCGTGAGTGTGTTATGGGTGAAAAAATTTCAGAGCAAAGGAAAGTATTTTGGCTTCTTCTAATGTAAGAATGTAAAGCTTTTATTTGCCTGGGACTTTGGTGTGTAATTAAAGGTGTGCATCATTCCACACACAGTCTGTTTTAATTACTGCAATTGATTAGATTTTACAAGTCATTAGGCAAAGAATGGCAGGTGATCAGCAGAAAGAACAATAGCAACTATGAGGAGAAGAAGAAAACAAAGTGATTCCCTGTTCTAAGTCTACATAAAGAACACTTTGCAGATAGTGTTATGCTGATAAATTGTCATAAAACAGATGCAGCTTATACTAGTGGAAGCATGGCATTTATAAGAAAGGCCTGTAGCAATCTGCTAGGCTAGCTACGTTGATACAGAGGAGTGAAAAAAACACAGCTGGCTTGATCACACAAAAAATTCAACTCTTGTTAAACTTGTTAAAAAAATATTTCCTTATGAATTGCCAAATGTTTCTAAAAGAATGTCCTTCCCTGTGTGCTGAATATGAGACCTTTGATTCTACTCCTGATGAAATGAATAGCAAAACTTCCCTTGAGTTAATGATGCAATTGTAACACACTGCAATAGGGTTCAAGTAGCTCCTTGCAGTTCTGCAAAAACTATCATTGTAAAAAGATTTCTGAGATAACTGGCATGCCAGTGGAACTGTTGTATAAAGCAGAGATGAAGTATACATTAGGTTCACACTAAAGTTTAGCTGCTCAGGGAAAGTTCAGCTGAGCCACATCTAATAGCCGATGTAGGATATTGGATTAATTTATGTAAAACTATATTAACAATGCTGCTTCCTTAATTTTTGGTCCAGAGTAGGATCTAGACCATTTAAGTAACAAGCAGTAATATAGGCTGTCTATTTTTCAAATCTCTCAGCTCTGTAGGCACTGATGTTTATCAGGCAGTTACATATTCTTCTCTTTCTGCACTTAAAATGATTAAATTCTTTTAAAATAAATTGTTCTGGTAAATTTTGGTCTGACTTTAGAAAAACAAAAGAGACAAAATAGCCATTGTCCAACTTTTTTAATAATAAACAGACAACAGTTTCTGATAAACAAACAACAGTTTCTGCAGAACTGAATTAAGTCCGTGGGCTGTAGCTACCCATTTCTGATCCTGTAGCTATCTGTTCCCAGGTAGCTGTAGCTACTCACATATTCTCAGAAGTGCTTGCTCTTGGGAAATAGGTGTTTAGCTCTGGATTTGGACAGATAGATAGCTGAAGTTGGTCTAAGTTCCTCAGAGAAACCTGAGAGTTACCGACTGCTGTAACCAGCAGGCCATGCTGTGTCTTCCATACAAGTGTTTTAACCTGTCTTCCTGAAGTTGATCTGCTGGGCAGGCAGTAATGCAAGAATTGTGAGGCCAGATAGAAACAGCAGAAAGAGCATGATGCTTTTTTGACAGTCAGGGTATGCAGATAGGCAAGAGTCCATAAATTTAGGAAAGGTAACAGCCCTTTAAGCAGGAAGAAGAATCCTAGGACTCCACCCTCACTTCCAAACTCCGTGTCCGGACACCAAGTTAGCATCTAGCCACATCTATCTATTACGAAGCCATGATTTGCATTTCTGGCTGTCAAGTGACTCAGCTACAAGGTGCAGGGTACTTTTAACCCAGCGCTTCATAACCGGGACCTTGAAAGTGATAATTCATTTTCTTTTGGGTTAAGTAGAACGTAAAATACACATATCCTGTTTCTGAGTTGTCTGCTTTAACATGGGAGGAAAGATGCGCTTTACAACCTCCTGTTCCACTTTGCTACCATCCTCAGAAGGCGGCAGGCACACTGAATCTCCCTATCTATCTCTGATGTTTTCTATACTGTCAACTGAAGGAATAGATACCTAGCATAAGCTGACTGGACTGCCCTTGGATATGTGCCCTAAACAGTCAATAGGGCAAGTCTGGGCTGATGGGACTGACTCACAAGATCCTTATTTTTTAGTGACTAGTGCTTCCATTAGGCTTTCAAATGGCGCTGACTCACTTTCATCCCTACTCATGTTTTCTATCTGGTCTGTATGGTAAAAACCAACCATCATGTTTTGCATCACTTATGGGACAGAAGAAAAAGGAGTAAAAGGAACAGAAGCCAATACTTGCTTTGGAATGCCTTTTGTAGTAGAGGAATACATTACAGTAGGGACAGGATCAGCCCTATGCTGATACTATCTTCCTAGTACTCGTCTATGGACAGAGATCATTCTGCCAGTGCTAACTGTCTGGCAACCACACTTAGTCTGTAGCAGGATTAAAACAATCTAGAATATTCACTTAGACTGAAAGTGAGTGAGCAGGCACAAGTCGAGGAAACATTTTTGTAAAAAGAAAATGGAAACATGCAGAGGCTATATTACAGCCTCTGTATTATGGATAATTTTCTGGCTGGCCTTGTAAAAGTGTATTTAAATTCATGAAAGTTTTCATCTCTCCAAGGTAATATACCCACAAATATGGAAGATATGTTCATAGGCTTGATGCAAAGCTTATGGAAATCAGTTTAAATCAGCTGCATCCTTTACTGTCAACAGTCTTCAGCTTGTGATGTTGAGTTTGCAACTGAACAAAATGAAAGGTTTTGCTCAATAGCCACCTTGTACATCTGCCTCAATCTGTATGTGTCCTGTTGTTGATGTCTGGGGCTACCTAAAGGGGAAACTGTTTGGAGCAGTAAAGGCAGCACTACAAATTGGGTTCAACAGTGCAAGGACAAGCACATTTTTACATTTGTACAAACTGGACAAGTACAAGGACATTTTATCAGACAATCATAGCACTTAACAGTGCAGCAACATGGCACTGCCTTCAGCAGCAGCACCACTGTTCCTTGTTAGACTCTACAGAATGATGTCATGAGGCAGCATCTCCTTTCCTGGTCTCTTCATTGCCTCCCTTCATTGTCTCCTTGGGACGTCCCAGTTATGAGCATCACCTCTTGCTTCTGCCCCATGGTCCTGCCTTGTGCTGCTCTGCAGAGGACAGCGTTCAGCTCACGCTTGCTTGTTGGCAGTTGCATATTCCAAATGTGTATGTGCATCACAGCTCATATCATGGACAATCTGGCACACTTAATAATGGAAGAATTTATTGCCAGTTATGAAAATTAGACTTATGTACCAATTTAAGCTTATCCTAAAAGTATTGCTGAGAAATAAAAATGACATCACCCTTCAGTCAGGCTATGTGCCTTGCCAAGCTATGTACCCCCCTCCCCACGATCCCCTTTATCACTAGCAGAGCTGAGTCAGTGCTTGCAATAGTGAAGACAGAATTGCACCATACAGTCAGAAAGACTTTTATATCATTCTGCCATAAACTTTCAAAATGGGCATCTCTTGTAATAATGTTACAGTGCCTGCAAACCATCATTACAAATGGAAATTTACCACTGTTTACTGTCCTTCTTCCCTTCCAGAGTATGCTTTTAATCTCTTTTTACTTCGCTAGCATAAACTCTGACTGCAGACTCCTGACACAGGTCTAACAGCTCCACATAGCATAAAATGTGTAGTTTTTGAAAAATAAGATGAAGGAGAGGGGAATAATTTAAGAGAATAACATAAATTTAATCCAGTTTACAGCTTTATTGCAATTGCCCTTTCAGGAACACATGTGATAATGGCTCTGACAGTATGTGTAATCACTGAACAGCTTCCTTCTGCTACTCTTGATCTCTTTCCTTGATGACATTATTTAGAATTCTGACCTTTCCTTTCCACTTTTCCCTAGATCATTACTATTAATTTTTTTAAGGACTCTATTTGAATTTTCTGCACTGATCTTTCAGGGATACTTATTAAGCCTGACATTAACCTTCATGTGTGAAGGCTAAGCTCTTAATGTTGTACTTATCTGGGGCCTAAGTGGTGCACAGACTTTTCTTTTTGTCTCTTTGCACTGGGATGAATGTCACCTTAAAAGCTTAGCACAGAAATGCTCATTTAGTGTTTTTTCACTGAAGACTTCATGACTAGCTCCACAGACACTCCCTATCTTGTCCTTAAAGAAATTGTGCAGACGTGCTAGACATGAGAAGTGGCCATCTATTTTCTTCCGTCTCTCATCAGTAGATGATTAGCCACTGCTCCATCTTCAGCTCAGCTTGACACACCCAAGTTAAGCTAGTGAACTCAAGTACTTCTGGACGTTTATTCGGGGAACCATGAAGTCCAGTGGTGGCTCCACCTAAGGAGTCACTTCTTAAATGACATATGTCCAGGGGTGTGCTGTCATATCAAGATCACCTAGATTGGAAACCAACCTGTGTAGGAGCTAAGTTGGGGGCAGGCAGTCAAAGGGACTGCCTTTGCTTCTGCAAAGCGGGGTCCTTCAGGTCTGTGTCTGAAGAGATCGAGGGGAGGTGACGATGTGCTGCATACCAAGTCAAATATGGATGGGAGACTACTGGTGATAGCAGTGAAGCAGAAAGGGAAAATAACAGGCAGTTTAGGAATTGGCTGAGATTTCACCACCAGGTTACCCAGACTTCTGCCAGCACAGCTACACCTGAGCTAGGTACCTTAAAATTAGCTCCTGTTGGTCTGCCTGAACTGAGAGACTGCTACTATCCTGGCATATTCTTCACCACAGAACTTCTGTCACGAAGCCTATATGCCTAACAGATATCCTTCCTGCTTTACAGTCCTGCACGAACTCCATTTTTTTCACAAAGCCTTCCCATGTCTACTCATCTTCTACTTTTCACTGACCTTCCTGTACCATAGAGTAATATTTGCCTAAGAAGACCTAGATCCTCAGAGGGGGTAAAGCTGTTTAGGATAGGACCCTACATCCCTTGAGAGCAGCCCGGCATACCTATAGTTTAAAAGTAACAGTAATGAAATACATCTCTCCTGCACTCTATGATAGGTGAATTACGGCCTTCTATATTTATTCTATTATGATAACAGCAATAGAATACATCTCTCCTGCACGCTGGTGGACACACTGCATTTACTTAATGTCTTGATTATTCATTTAGGGAAGGAGGATCTTGGGATTTACACCATCTAGAATTTCAGCATCAAGATTTAGCAGAATGTGGGTTGGAGCATCCACTTGTGGCCAAAGTAATTTGGTATAAGGCATTATTCCTGTGGATAATATGGGAAAATATGAACCCTGAGAATGTGGACTGAGTCTGTAGGAATCTGAACACAGGCGCCATTATAATCTATTAGTGGGATGTTAGTACATACTAGAAAATCAAGTACAACATCCCTAAAATTTATAGGACATATTTACCAAATATTGTGACCAGAGAGTGATGACACATCTTGGAGTCTGGACATACTGAAGACAAGTACTAAGCAATGGATTGTGACTGTGGCTATTGGATGCATCTTCAACGACCAGCACATGCCTGAAGAAACCTGCTGTAAGTAATTATCAGCAAGAGATGAGGATGATACTGGGGGATCCTGTTAGCCTGGGTGAAGGTGATTACCTTAAGTAATCACAGAATAAGGTAGTCTTTGTGGCCTGGCACATTTATTCAGTACAGGCTAAATGGAGACAACCCTGCTGAAGTTTATTTAGCACAAAGCTAATCAGTGTTACATTGGACTTGTTAACATGGATTAAAATCCGTATCAAGTCAGTTCTAATGTTTTTTGTTGAATGGCAATAGGCCATCTCAGCTGGAGACATGAAATCAATTATTTCATGATCAGTAGCAAATTGCTCATTAATACTTAATGCAGAAGAAATGGCAGGACAGTCTAATAACCTGATCCAAAATCAGTGGAAGTGAATGGGAATTGCTTCATTTATTTCACTAGAATTTGGAAAAGCCCATGAATCTGTCTGTCACATTATTGACAAAAGTGGAGCTAGTACTAGCTCGTAATTATAATGTACCTAGTTTAATCAATTCAGTCAATATAATGTAGGTTACAGTGAAAAATGAAAACAGTATATCTAGCTAACGCTTTATTTTCTGTATAAGTATGGAAGGGGTTTAATTACACATTATGATAAACACAGAAGTTAGTTTCAAGAGACATGTGAAAGCCTTTATGTAAAAGATACTTTCTTGTCTGTCAAAAAAATAACATTTGACCTCCCTAAATGTTATTTTCAGTTCAAACAATTCCTCAGAGTTTATGAGAAAAATCTTCCAAATTTATCAAACAGTAAATGAGATGTCTTTAATAAAATCCCTGTCTGTCCTCATTCAGAAGTTTCCTAAACTTTTTGATGATCATGGTTGGCATGTTATGTTTAGGTTGTGTTTTGCACTGTCCGTCTGATTTTCAGAAGGAGGGAAAGCTGATTGTTATTACTGCCAAGAATGTACAGGATTCTTCAAAATTTCCATGTAAGTCATGACAAAGAACTTACAATTTCACCTGTTTTGCAGAATAGACCGTAGGTAAGATCTGTTCTGCATTCCTTGCACATACAAAATAAAAACTACATTATCAGGAAATTCAGTTTATTAAAAAACCAGACAGGCTATTTCCAGCAAATAATTATGCTCACAGTCAAATACGAACCAGTTCAGACTAAAAGAGAGCAGAAGCGGCAGCTTTAGCCTGTGACGTCGCCTGGAAACCCCTCCATTGCGTCAGGCAGTGAAGGGCGCCGAAGTGGGGGCGCGGAGCTGTCTGCCGGCGCAGTGCTGAAGGAGGCGCGTTGGACAAGGAGACGCGATAGTTCTAAGCTATCGTCTCAAATAGACAAAGATATGAAGTTAAATAAATGAGGATATGAAAAGAAAAATCTTTTATGAAGATAATACTGGCACAATAAAGATAATACTGGCATATTACTTTTTTTTCTGAGACAGAATACCATTGAAGTAGGCTGGAAAAAATCTCCAGAGGTCAGAGATTTATATTTACTGATGGCCATTATATAGGTTATAAAAATGGCTGGCAAAATATAGTGGAGATAAACAATCAGGAACAATAAAAATTAAACAAAAACAAATTTTTAGCTCTAACTACTTGTAATATGGGCTGTTGAATAGGTATAATATATACACCTGATCAATATAGTATAATAAATATAAATATAAATATATATATATAGTATATATAAATATAATATATACACCTGATCAATACACCTGATGCACAGATTTGTTTTGACATTACTCATTTTGATATCATGACCTGTTGTTCATTTTTATCATTTGACTTAAAATGGAAAGCTGGATGCAACAGATTTCAAAAAGTACTATGAAAAAAATTAGAAATTCATTTTCTTGATTTTGACTGTTCATATTTTCTAATAATTTTAATGGAGTTTGTTTACAGCTGAGATCTCAGATTATTAACCTGGACTGTGCACTCAAGTCTAATTTGCTGACACCCATGTTAAGATTATTGTTAAACTATTCTCATTCTATTATCTTTGCCTATCATTGACTGAGACTGTCTTTTAGAAATATAATACAATTAGTAAGGATGACCTCCCACCTGAAGACTACAGTTAGCTATCGAAGAGATTTGCTACTCAGCCTTATTTTAAATTATGACAGGCACAGAAGTCAGACATCATAATCCTCACTCATACTTTTAAAATAACTTTCCTGTCTTGGCTTCATGTCAATTTCCAGATATATTTCAGAACTGCAGCACTATATAAAACATCTACATCAATGTAGTTTTATGTATAGAGCTTATGCCAATATTTCCCACACTTGTGGAATCAGAGAAATTGTTTGGGAAATGAATCCAATCTGTTGCTTTCTCTTATGCAAACCAATCATGTGTAGTTACAGGCTTGTTTGTCTTAAATTATCTATCTTTTTTTTTTCCTTACTGTAGGTGACTTTCCTTTCTCCCTTTTCTCCATAACCATTTTAGACTTATGCTGAAAATATACATAATGTTATACTTCTTCTCATTACTAGACAAACTCATGTTTATGGTATTTAAAATATTAGCTATAGTTCCAGCAGAAATATACAGACCATTCCTATCACATCACGTGATTTAGAATGCTATCAAATTCTAGCAGACATTGCTTTACTAGTTACGCTCATTTTATGCTTCAAAGATTTTGTCCATAACCATGGGAACTATGGACTTACTTAAAATAAATAGGAGAAAAGAAAAAAAAGAGAGAGAGATCAAACTGAAGACAATAGATAGACCTGCTTATTGGACTTTTAGACATTGCTTTACTAGTTACGCTCATTTTATGCTTCAAAGATTTTGTCCATAACCATGGGAACTATGGACTTACTTAAAATAAATAGGAGAAAARAAAAAAAAGAGAGAGAGATCAAACTGAAGACAATAGATAGACCTGCTTATTGGACTTTTAGTCCTTTGCATTTCCTGGAGGGAAATTAATCCTGTGCAATGGGAGACATCACCATCTATTTATAACCCAAATGGCATAATTCACAATGGGGTTTTCAGCTCTTTGAGTTAATAAAATTTATTATAAATATATCTAAAAAAAGAGCATTGACTTAACTTTAGGGCCAATTCCTGACATATAGTATTTTTATTTTATGCTTAAACCATTCTTGTTCTAAATCATTAAGCAGTATTCAATTCCACATAATTAATATTTTAAATCTTTTTGGTATGTTTTATTGAAAAGATGTTTTATAATAACTTTAATTATTCTATTAAGTACATAAAAATCCTACAAAAACATTCTGATAGCATAGTCATCAAATAATATGATGATCACTTGATAATCCCTTCATAGCTTCCCTGTGGAACTCCTCAACTGCTCAAACTCCTACTGACATTTTAAAGCACTTTTTCTGTCCATGGTTCACTGCATATTACTCTTGATTAAGTTTTTAATTCTACGATATCTTTTCTTAAATAAAACCCTTAGTTAAATACAGCACTAGGGAATGTTAATTCTAAAGGATGGAAAAATGCGCAGCAGTTTAACTAAGATATTAATCTAAATTCAATCGCTAAAGAAACAAAATTGGTTTGGTTAGATGTAGACGTACTGTAAAAATTCCCCACCAGTTTCAGTACCATAAAGACAATTTATTCAGAGGCAAAAATGACAGCTACAGCAAGGGGAGGTGAAGAAACCAAGTAGTTAGTAAAGCCAAAGTATTCTGCAAACATAAAGTAAAAGGTAACATTCATAGGCTATGTCTACACTGCAGACTGAGGTGAAATGTAGACCTATTTAGACTGTTTCTAAATAAACCATCAATACTAATGTAGCTGTGGCAACATGGAAATTGTCTTTCTTACATAAAATATTTAAGCAGCTTAAGTATCAGCATCATCAGAAATCAGATGGAGGACTTGAGTAAGTGCTGTCTGGAATAACACTATAACAGAAAGCAGTCTGCAGTGCTGTCTGGAATAACACTATAGCAGAAAGCAGTCTGCCCTCTATAAACATGAATAAACTCATGGAATTCAACCTTTGATTTACCCCATATGGTCTAAAGCAGCTGAAGAGCTGATTAAATTAGCTGTGTGAGAGTTAACCTAACACAAATCATCTGAGGAACCTGGATGATAAATCTTTTATAATATTCTCACATTATTCTTGTCCCTGTAAGAAAGGGTGTAGTTCAAGAAGAATGGGTTTTGCCACTGATGGCTACAATGACGCTTTGGAGCATTAGGCAGCTTTGTGGAAACAGGATATTTTAAGTAAGGCCTAAACCAGCCACAGATTCAGAGACGCTCTGACAGTGCAATAAATATCCATCCTGCACATCCTGATCCTATCTGAAAATGTAAGCAGGGTACAGTCAGATCTTATTGCTATTACTGGTAGGGAATTAAGTGTCTATTACTTTTTAATCTTTCAACCTCACCAGTTCCTGGAATTCCAAATATTCAGGAAAACATGGAGTCAGATTCTTTGTAAGCTTATGCACAGGATAGCCAACCTTTATTCAGAACTAGGAGCTTCAGAGTGGAGTGCTCCAGTTTTGGACTTGTTTTAACCCTGGGGACACACTGCTGGTAGAGCCTCCAGGACAAGACTGATGGGATGAATCTGGAAACAGCTCTGTATTTTGAGTAGACTTCCTTACCTTCTTTTTCTAGCTTGTCTTTGATGTGGTAGGAATATCTGTTTTCTCCAATGATTTTGAAAGCTATGCTGCTGGGATTTTTATCTCCTGCTATGGCTACGTAGCCAAAATTTGCAAAGATTAAAAACAGTCCTTTGGCCTATTTGAGTATAAGCAATGAAGTAAGTATTGTAGTCTCAGAAAAGATTTATAGATCCATACAGAGATAGTTATTACAGCAACCAGCATGATAGTCAGGGCTGGTAGAGCCCAAGTGATGTCTGATAGCACAGGAAAGATTGACTTACTCCCTTAACTATTTGCATTCTCCTATATAGGCTGAATGTACCTGAAGCTGCAAGAAGTTAGTATCAAGTTATAGCTATGCATTTGTGATTCTTTAGTAGGGTATGTAGAGGCTTTACTGGATAATCACACTCTGTTCTTACGCTAGTCAATGTTTTGATTTTGCTAATTGTAAAATTTTGTTTTAAACTAGACAATTTAGTTAAGCCAGTTAGAACTTGGTATTTTCTAAATGTGTAATAAACATTTCCCAGGTAAAAAATGACCTAGACATGGGAAAAAATGCAAAGATTGATTCTGTGGTGAACCAGAATATGAGCAACAGAGTTCAGATCCAGGATTTCAGTTAGAAACTTCTCCTTATGTTAGATGTCTCTCCAGAATTACTTCTGTAACTTCATCTGTAATATTCCAACTTTGAGCCTTTGCTGAGGTGTGATGTGCTCTGTAACACAGGCACAGTGCACCTATGTCCTTCAAACAAATATTTAAGTGTCCTCAGATCACATTTAGAAAAGTCAAATTGTAACCGAATGAAGATCTAATGCTCAAAATATATTATCTATTAAAATATTACATGCATATTATTAAAAGGCACTGTTCCTCCTGCTGTGAGCTCAAATGAACAACATACTAGATAAAAAATGCCTATAAATTATGTGAACCTTCCTAATTTAGGTCCATATTTTAGACTCAGTTTTTAGCAGGTACAGCTTGAACAGTTCAAGAAATGCCTGTTCTCTCCTAAACTGCGGAGCAACCAGAGGCAGGACTGAATGTACAGTAGACTATAGAAAGGACTAGTTCTGTCTGGTTGCTTATAAATGACTATTATGCTTCAAGAACTCCTAGTCTACCCGTGTCACACAGCCTGCTTTTTGTCTCAGGAAATCAAAGAAAATTTTGCTATTGTCTTCAACCAGAGTGAACACATGGAGTTTGAATATACCAGTAAACTTTATCTGGAGTGTGCTGATCACCAAGGGAAAAAGGTTGCCTATGTAAAGAAAAGCAGATTTCAGACCTCAAGGTGGTGTGCGGAAGTAAAGAAAAGAAGTCTTACAAGCCTAACTCCAGAATTCCACAAAACAATTCAAAGATATTTTCCTATTTTAACCAGTAGATGTCTCTGTTTTATCATGCAGCTGTTGACAAAGATGCAACATTCCTATTGTAACAATATATATTTACTAAAACACATTTTTTTTTCTCTCATGGAATGAGTATATATGAATGTAAAAATGCCTGTATAACACTTTTTGCATTGCCTGAAGATTTTCTGACCAACTGCAGTCCCTGAAAACTTCAGTGAGGGCTCCAGTTGSTCTGCACCTTTGAAAATCATCCTTATGGAAGTATCCCATAGGATTTTAAAAGGACAAAAGAGAAATTGATGGGGTTCTATGGACATTTATCTAAAAATTCAATAACTTAATACAGCATTGTTTGTCATATGGAAAGGCACTCTGAAGCAGCTTACAGAACAGTAGGGAAATATTCAGTTTCTGCTCAATGCCTCAGGAAAATTCCATGATGTGAGAGATCTTTTCTGCTCCATGAATGTGTAAAATAGCATAATTTCTGTATCTATATCTATCAAGAGTAATAACGTAGATGATTTTAAACATTTAAACCCAACTGAAATATATCAATGTGATGCAATACTATTCAGACATTGGTATTTTCCTCATCATTTCAGAAATATAGAAGAAGATATTTATAAATAGCCATGCTAAAATCTTTACAGAAGAGATCAGCATTTTTTGAATTATATTTAAAATACATTATTTTAAATAGATATAGAAGTAAGCTATACTATTTCAGACATTATTACCTCTCGAATTTCAGCAATTGTCTAAGAATGTAGATAGATAGATGTCTATGAATTGTTTCCCGGTTTTATCCTTGCCTGTCCTATGGCAATAGTCCATAAATTTGATATCAGGACCTAGTTTCTTGGTTCTGTTTTCCTGGAGATCTTTACATTTGGGACCCTGGTTTAGCTCATCAGAGAGACAAATCCAATGGCAAATCTAAGCTGGATCTGCACTGACTGCAGCAGAGCTTTTTGTTTGTGAGTTGTTCCATGCAGACCATGCGCCTTCTCAGTTGAAATCCCTGCAGAAATTGTTAGGATTTATGATTGTGCCTCTTAATAATTAAATTGCATAAGCATATTACCTTAGAGGAGAGAAATGTTGCCTAGTTTAGGTGATAGCTGTGCCCACATGAACAAAATCAATGTGTTGGGGCTTTTTTTTTTTTTTGCCATTGAGACCCAGGTCTGTGTTGGAAGCAGAATTGCTCTAGATGGAGACAGCTCTGCATCAAGGAAAAATGACATGTTGCTGAATTCTCCTGTGTGATCACGATTTTCACTTTGCAGACAGTTCTTCTGCTGTTAAGCAGAGCCTGGCAGAGCCATAGGTCAGCTGCTTTTTAGTTCCCATTTACAATCCAAATGCACTGTGATGAGAGTGGTGGAAGGCCAGTCTCTTGATAACCACACAGGACAAGGAAGTGTCATCAGTCCCGTGTCATTAGTCCCATGTCATTACTCTCACTGCCTCACAGTATGGCCATTTCTAGGAGCCAAGCAGAATATGAAGTATTAGCAGGAAATAAAAGGCTAAGGCCTGAAATGACTTATTATCAGACACAACTGTTCCCCAGATGTATGGGCAATGAGGAGCTGATTGCAGAGGAGGAAATCAGTGTTGAGTAGCTGCAAAAGAAGGACCAAAACACCTGCTGAATCTTCCTGATTGCCAAACTTACTGCCAGGCCACAGAAACACCAGAGACTGCAGCTATGCAGAAGAGTGTCTACATCTCAATCAAGCTCAAGCCAAGAAATGAACATGAAAATAAATCTGTCAGGTGTTACAGTTGTAATGCAGCTATTTGCAGCAAAGCTATGTACAATAAAATTCATCATAAAAAATCCCTTGAACATGGAACAAATACATTATACTCTGGCTATGCCTCAGGAAGTATCTTTCGTAGGTGACAATTTCATAATATATATATTTTTTCTTTTAACTGCCAGCATCTGGCAATTTATGATAAAGATTTAGAATGGTTCATTGGAATGGAGGCCTTAGGGGTATTTACACTGCTTATCTCTACACAGAAATTATGCAGAGGCCTACTTCCACTTCCTGAAAGCTGTATGAAAAAAAAAACACCAGCAGCACCAAGAGAAAACAAAGAATTTACTGTAAGGATAGTGGGATCCTATGTTTTGCAACATCTTTATGATGGGGGATAGAACTTGAGAAAGCCATAAAGACAAAATTTGTGTATTTGGAAGTACTAATTAAAACATAGCAAATCTTTCTGAAAAATCTTTTACTGTGGATAAAAGTATGACAAAACCATATGACTTCTAGTAGTTGATAGAGAATTATGGCAATACTTAAGATCCACTGTGTAAAAGCGCAAGGAATACATGTAATATCACTATATACTGTTATGTGTGATTTCTCTGAGATATAAACATAAGCTGTGTTCTTTCTAAAGGACTATTTATTACTGCTCTTGCAGATTATGATTACTTCTACTTTTTCTGGGTGCTTCATGCCTAATGATTTTTCTGTAAATAAAATAATGAGGAACACATTTATGGGAAGATACCTGTTTTATTATATCTGTAAGCAAACAGGCTGATATATTTCACTGCTAATAATAGAAACATGGCAGTGGCACTGCGGCTGTGGTTTGTTTTTTGCAAAATGATTTATCTTAGTAGTCACGGAAGTGCATACTCCTATAATTGTCCCACGCACCTTTGAAGGATAAGAGGTGGGAGGGAGGTGATTTGTTGCCTTCAGTACAATAAGCTTGACATTATGACAGAAAAGTTAATGTTACTCTGAAAGCAAATAAATGGCAATACTGCCTTTACTGTCATACCAGATGCAGAAATTGATGTGCTGTGGAGTTTAAGGAGCCAGAACATAGCAGTAATTGAGGTGCTATTCAAAATTTGGGATCTGAGTTGTAAACTGACAGCATCTAAGAAAACACTCCTCATCTCTGAGCTCCTGTGTATCTTTACCTGACAGACTCCATAATATCTCAACTTCTGCCTTAATTGTAATATTTCAAGATAAATCTAGTTTGACATGAGACTGGGATCATTTAGAAATACAGGGCTATATTAAGTCACAATGATTCAGGAAAATATACCATCCCGCATCAGCCAGGTTAGCTAACATCACAGTCTGTGGGTACATTTATACTCGAATGACTGAGCTCCCCTTTTCCTTTCCAAATTGTGTTTTTTTTCCAGGCTCTTACTGGAGGCAGGTAATCACCTCTCTCTGAGATGAAGCCAGTGTTCTGGAAGATATATTCAGGATAGCAGTACAGACAAAACACTGAAGTCTAAAGCAGGGACAAGGATGTTTAGACCAGTTTTGCACAGACCCCTCCTCTGCACAGACCCCTTTTGCTGGAGGGGCCCCTACTGACACTTGCAGATGGAGGTGTTGTTGAGTGACCTCTCTGGGCACTTTGGGCTGAGCCACGGCGCACATTTTCTTCTGTGTCACAAACACATTTTCTAATATACATATTATAGCTAGAATCTGACACTGAATCTGATTTATGAGAGAAAGGACTCATAGCAACTGTGTGATGTTACTGTGCATATTTAATGCATCGGTTGGGGGACACACACACTATATATAACTCAACAAGATAAAAAGCAATTTCTATGGATTTTTATCAGCAGGAGGCTTGTTTCAGAGCAGCATGGTTTGGGTAAGAAAYTCCCCTAAAGACATGAGAAATCATAAAAGAGTTTCCAAATCATAAAAAAATAGTTTCCAAATCTCTCTCAGTGGAAATCAGAGATCCAAACAGTAAAATGGTGCCAGTAGAGAAAGTGAGTAACAGATGCACTTTAATTTTCTGTTCCTTCCACTTCCACTTAGTCTTTCAATACAAGGAAGAGCATTGCTAATATGAAAAGACGCAAATAAAATTATATTTAAAGTGTTAAACATAAGCAATGTTAGTAGGGTCACTGACTAGCTGCACAGCAAATCTGGAAGCTGGGATGAAAGAGATTAGGTTTGGTTTTTTTTTTTTCACATCAGAGGAAAAGATGACTTGACTGAAATATCTTCTCAAATAGAAAAATCTGCAGTCCCCTCTCCAATACTAACTATTGTTCCTATATTAAATTTCATTTAGTTCTAACTCTGTAGTTGGAAAGAAAAGCAATATTTATTTTGGAGTACCCAATTACTTTTGAATTTGACAAATGACTTAAATTATTTGCTTATCAGATTTAGTTTAAGAATGAATTGTATATTTTTTCCAGAGGCCCTTGCATTTGCTAAACAGATTCATCAATTCTGCATTAATGTATAAGTCAGTCTTAGTGATAATTACTAAAGCAGAAGCATCATATTAACCTCTTGTTATCAGAAGTTGGGCTTACCATATTATCGCTTAAGCAACGTAAGCTTTGGTCCATTGGTCACAAGAGATTAAATGGTAACATGCTGTGCCTGCTGTGAATCAATTTACTATACCTGGTCATAGGTATGTTCTGCAGTGCACAAATCCTTATCCAGATTCACAGAATTCAGTTTGAAAATCCCCACTAGCATCAGTGAGCTCTGGCCCATATAAAGTAGGTGTTAGGAATCAAAATCCTACCTAAATTTAGTGAATCTTAAATCAGTTCTAAAGACTGAGACCATAGCTGTTTCTTAAGTTTCCTTTCTGTGTACTCTGTACAGTAATTACTGGCTCTTGCACCAGGTGATAAACTTCAAGTTATTTAGATGCACTGAAGCATGGAAATTAGAGAAAGATAGACCTACTAAGGCACGTGGTATGCTGCTCTGACATTGCCACAGGAATTAGTATGCCTTTTGTTGACTGACAATGCTGGAATTGATTAAAAATAGCTCAAACAAGAATATATTTTTGTGGCTGTAACATTCCCACCATAATACCACATACTTTTCTGACCCAAAATTTTTGCATCAAGTTATCCTTCAAAAATTCGATCACCACAGTAACTTTAGCTGCAACAGCTGCATTGCTTTAAAGTAAAATCTTCTAAAAAAACTTTAAAAAGTGATTTGGTAGAATTATAGGACCAGATTTTGAGCTGGTGGCCAGCAGTACAGTTTGTTTAAGTGTTATGACTCTGAACCATTTTTTGTCAGTGAGGTATGTGGCCTCAAACAGTTATCATTTATTTTTCTTGAAATAGTATTTAGATGTTACAAGGTAGAAAAGAATTAGCAAATATTTAGGCTTAAACATCTTATATAAAACATCAACGTTTTCTGTGATTTATTAAACATGTCACAAGTTTCATGGGAATAAAGTTATGGAAAGAATTATTCTTTATTATTGTAGCCGTAAGCTTTGATGACCTGTGAGTTATCAGGACCTACAGTTAGGTTTTGGAATTGAAAAACAGGTCCTTAAAGTTAGCCTTTCTAGATAGGAGAGGTTTAATTTTCAAGAGAATCGAAAGCAAAGAGCTCCTGGGGAAGACTGGAATATCATGTTTAAAGCCTCACTTTTCTGAGATACAGATTTCCTATTATGTAACACCTTTATGTATAAACACATAAACTACTGTGTAATAGCTGCCATTTTTACATTACTCTTTTAAGAATCAATTAATTAATGCTTACATTCCATAAAATACACACATCTTTCAGAGATAAGTTCCCATTGAAATCACAGCACCTATACACCTTTTAAGACCTGGTCTGCTATCTTTCTTACACAAGAATAAAAGACGGGATGTCATTGTTAATGTCCTGTCACACAGGCACTCAGAGCTGTGCTGACCACAACCTAAGGATCTGAGCTGATGTTCTTACTATCAATTTTTAAATGGTTCTGGAAATGATACCACACTGGACCAACTGTTAGAATTAACCACATCTGTGCTACCTCTCCAAATTACTGTTTTGCATTACATGATTTGCGGCATTAGATAATTTCTTTTCTTTATAATTTATTATTTACAACTATGTACATTGCATTGCTGGAAGAATGCAATTCACTGTAAAGTGGGCTCTTTACAGACAATTGGCAGACTTGGGATATCAAGATCTAGATTAAACTTGATACAGAATGAGCACAGTAAGTAGTAACGGAAAGATGGGAAGGTGGTAACACTACCTTTGCTGGTCAAAGCTTAGTATATGATCTACTATCTATGCTTTTTATATGCACACCTTCAGAGGGAATACCTTTATGAATTCTCAGCATTGTGTACCTCTAAGTGCCTTTTTACATGTTTACGAAAGATAATTTATTATTTTCAATGATCATTTAGATTTATGTATGATTTATATATGTAAGGCCTCTTTGCAACTATCAGAATGGTAAAAAAATGGCTTTAGATTAAATGAGAATTATGTTATCACATTAATAATAATTTTCATTTCCTCACAATGAAATAAACGTGATCATCAAAGATAAGGGAAAGGCTTGAGATGGATAAAACACTGGGCCAGAGTTTGCTCAGATCAGTTGGTGGGGGTGGGTTATACTGATTCTGTTCACTTTTTCATACATCTCTAAAAAATAGTGGATAACATTTCCAGCAAATGGTTGACTGTTCCTTCCCTTCCCTCCTGAAAGGCACTTGTTTGCAGAAATTCTGCCAAAATTATGAAAACATGAATAATGCATTTACTTTATATACATTCCATGGGAGAAAGAAGCTATAAGTAGCCCATTTGAAGAAAAGCCTATTAACAAACTGGAAATGAAAAAAACTCAACTTTTTTCTCTGCTCTGATACCTGCCCTAGCCAGTCAAGCTGGAAGATTGACATTATTAGTTATTCTTAATGGTGCATCTTTTCACTGCATTTTGTTAAATCGTTAAAATTCCTATTTATCAGCTTATAAGCTACCTCTTCAGAAATGTGCATGAAGACATAATATGCACGTGCATGTGGGTATCTAACTACAGCATCTATAAAAGCAGTCACCTTAATGACCTTAACGCAATCAGGAAAGGAATTTCTGAATCCTTTCAATACAAATGCCTTATTAATAGCTTTTACAGCTGATCTGCAGAATGCTGAGTTGAAACATATGAGAACAGGTGATATTATGCTGATAGACAAGAAGTTAAATACCTACAGGGGCATGTATGTTACTGCTGAAAGCTTAAGCAATTGCTTGCATGCATGGTTATTTATAGTGTTGAGTAGTGAACCAAGGGTTTTGGTATCTGATCCATATCTCAGATACATAAAGCAAACTGAATGCCAGGAGGGGACAACAGATGCCCATAAAGCTTGTCTGGTTGACAGATGTCATTTGAATAAAGTTTATTAAATATTAATGGCCACTTAAGTGGATTTCCTCTGCTAGTTTCTCTCTGGAACATTCACCAAATCCCAAATGATTTGGGCTGCATTACAGTACATGAAATATGCTGCTGCTACTTCAAGGACTAGGGAAGGTCACATCTCAAGCCTTTCCATGAAGAACTATCTTCTTTATATAACCTCCACAACTGTGGAAGTTAACTCTCACTTGGAGCAGGAAGGACTATCCTGAGCAGCTGTAGAACAGGAAACACTGGTCTTAACAATCATGACTTCATGTGAAAAATGAAACTAGCTCCTGATCATCAGAGATACTGGTTAGATGGAAGTTTTAGCTCATGCATTGCTTCTACTGGTTTCCATTTAGCACATTTTTAGGGTTGATTATCCTACTTGAAAAATGGTTCTTGGAGGCAAACATAAGCTTCTTGGTTATGAACAAAACAATAATAAAATATTATACTAGTTTATGAATAGAAGTAAGTAAAATGACTTTGCTTGGTCCAGGAGTTCTTAAATGTAGAACACTTAGCTGCCATGAATGATGCATAAATAGTGTTTGGAAAGTCAATAGCTTCCTTCTGAGCAGAAATCCAACTGGAAACTGCTGTTGCTGCTCCCACCATTACCAAAGAGATGGTACATGAGAAAAATAAAGTTGGGAAATGCTGGAAGCCTTCATGTTTTGTAACACACGAAACTATGCAATTCAGAACAATGGGCAGTATCTTTCCAGGACATATTCAGAAGGCTACGCAATGTAGAAACAAGAACATATAGCTAGTCACTTCTCATAGCAGATTTTGTGGTAACCACTAGTAACACAGTGGTTAATACATTCCCTCAATGTGAGCTTAATTTTGAAAGACATCTGTTTGCAACTGTATGTGAAAATATTTTGCAGTTATAGGGAGCATYTGAATCACAAGAAAGAGGATGGAGTATTGGCTGTGACTACCTGCAATTTCCATTTCAACTCTCTATTACAAAGATTTTACTCCAGATCTACACAGCTGTTCATACATTCATGTGTGTACAGATGAGGACAAAGATATCTGTTCAGACTACTTACCTCTCATAGTCTATCAAAGATACTTAGAGTAATCTAAGAAGTAAGAAATGTACATCTAAAACATCAGAATAGTGTCTCGAGATTACAGATTCTGCAGCAAAGTCACCAAATCTCATATTTAGTCTTACACAAAACTGCCATTTACAAATCCCTAGATTTCATGAGAGCAGCAGATGGTGAAAATACATTTCTAATGCATTTCTGTTCTATGCAGTGGGATGAATTCTTTTTGTCCTTCTAGAATGTTTCTTCTAGAAACATAAGTATCCTTCTAGAATGATTCTAACATTATTTCCAAAAGCCAAAATTAGTTATAAAGTTTTTTTCTTCATTTTGTTTTTGTTTTGAAGTGAAGAACAAGTAAAGCACCACCTGTCCGCATTTATATATACATACATATATATATATACACACATGTATGTATTTATGTACACTTATACAGAGAAAGAGCCCTGTTAAAGATTTTCAGATCTCATTGAAAGAAAAAGGCTTAATTTAGTAGCATTTAGAGTTTTGGGCTACATTGTTGGCATGGTGCTAAATGCAATTTATTAAGCCCTTTATGCAATGTTTTATTATACAAAAATTGCAGATGTGCCAAAAGTAACAAAGCGGATTGGTCTGGAAGATTTAATGAATTTATGTCAGCTATGGGAGCCTGAGTCAAACATCACATTCCTGGAGCTTAATTTGGACTGCTAGTGCTTTTTAAAGTAATTAAGAGCACACAGTTAGCAAATAGACTGGATCTGGGCTGGAAATACTCTATTTGAAAATACAGTTTTGTTACATATCTTTTCCACATTGCGTCAAGTTGAGTTCCTTTTTTTTTTACTGCATATTGTGTTGCCCAAGTACATATGCTAATAGTGCTCAGACCTGCACTTCCAGTTTCTTCAATGTTCTCAGTCCCCACTGTTTTCTGCAAGAATCCCAGCTATGGAAGAATGGCAAGAAGTAAGGACAGCTCAAAAATAACAATGAAAATGCATCTCTTCCATGCTGAAAATTCACAGTCTCTAGGGATTTCAGATTGATATTTATATAATAGATACATATACCCTGATTCTTTGTTTAGCCAATATGATGAAATACGTAGAACCCTTCCCCCACCCCCAGGATCTGTTGTGTTTTTCTGAAAATTCACAGTATCTCCTCATTTGCTCACCAACCTGATCTCATATCACCAGTCCTCTGTGAGGAAGATACAACAGAAATACCCTAACACTTTCAGTTCTGCTCTTAATTCAGTTATACAGAAATATTTTTATATCATATTACAGTGTGACTTATACCCATTTAGAAAGTCAAAACATTATTAGAACTGAGAGAAAGAGGAAAAGAAGAAAATCATTACTAGACCTCACCACTCTTTTTTACAGAAAAACAAAATAAAGGAGTCTCAGGATTGACTGTTGTATCTTAGATTTACCCACCTCACATTGATATGTCAAAACTAGGAGTATCTACAGTGTTTAGAATGATGCCCAGAGGTACTTCCCCAGTTGTTTAACATTCATTATGTATCATAAATACTGGTAACTAGAACAGGTGGGTAAACAGTTACTGAGGAAAATTTTGAGTGAAAGAAATATTTTCTCCACAACTTTTCTTTTGCTTTAATATTAAAAAAAAATTTCTTTGGAAACTGTACATGTCTCAGATATCCATTCCCATGTGAAGTTTTTCATTCAGAGGGAAAAGCTTTTTGAAAAAAAATTCCAAACAGTAAATCTCTGACCATCTCCACTGGATACTAAAAATTAAGCCTTAAGTACCTTCACAAAACAATGAAATACTCCTGGGGTATCTGCATTGCTTCATTGACTGTGGAGATCTAAATCACATGTTGGAATGGCCAAAGTCTGCCTTCCCAATTTAGCTACCACTTTGCCTCAACTTAAGTGGATGAATCTGGGCATGAAAGTTTAATAGATCCATCAGAATGGCCATGTGTTTCAATGTGCAACAAAGTAATACACAAATCCTTGAAAAGAAGACTGTCTCAGTATATCCAGCAAATCACATTCTAGGGCGCTTGCACATGCTCAGGCACGGAGGTACCACCACAGTCACAAAGAAGGAGTGTCTATCTTCTCTCCATATCAAATTTAGGGTTATCCCATTTTGAAAATACTTTTAAATTAGTCCATCACAATTAAGGGTATGAAGTTTAGGTGGAATGAATCTGAATTCTGATGTCCATGACATTCCTAATAGTTCAAATATTCATTATTGCATATTATATATAAAAAGAATAGGTTAAATAATAAGCACAGAACATTAACCTTCTCTTAGCTTGTAGATGGTCTATAGGGGAAGAATATAATTCATCTTTCTAATTGCAAGGAGATCTTGTATTATTCTGTGGGGTACCCACAGGCTAGATATGTGTAATCGATTCCATTTCCACATTATCCCTAAAGCAAAGTTGAAAAAAGCTCACTGAGCTATGTCAGAACTAGCATTTTACAGAATCACAGAATGGATGAGGCTGGAAGGAATTTCTGGAGATCATCTCATCCAAACCCCCTACTCAAAGCAGGGTCAGCTAGAGCAGCTCCTTTGCTGGACCTGCTCTAGTACGTCCAAGTCTCTCTTGTACTGGGGACCCCAGAGCTGGACCCAGGACACCAGGTGTGTCTCACCAGGGCTGAGTAGAGGGGAAGGATCACATCCCTCAGCCTGCTGACGACGCTCTACCTAATGCAGCCCAAGATGCTGTTGGCCTTATTTGCTGCAAGGGCGCATGACCATGGCCCATGTCCTGCTCATGGTCCTCCAGGATCCCCAGATCCTCTTCAGCAAAGCTGCTTTCCAGCTGTTTGGCCCCCAGCCTGTCTTGCTGCATGGGTTTATTCCTCCCCAGGTGCAGGGCCTTGCATTCACCTTTGCTGAACTTCATGAGGTTCCTCTCTACCCATTTCTCCAGGCTGTTGAGGTACCTCTGAATGGCAGCACAGCTATCTGGTGTATCAACCATTCTTTCTGATTTTGTATCATCTGCAAACTTGTTGAGGGTCTACTCTGTCCCATCATCCAGGTCATTTAGGAAGGTATTAAACGATATTGGCCTGAGTATCGACCCCTGGGGTACACCACTAGTGACTGGCCTCCAGCTAGACTTTGCACTGCTGATCGCAACCCTCTGAACCTGGCAGTTCAGCCAATTTTCAGTCCACCTCACTGTCCATTTATTTCAGTAGCCTGTCTATGAAGATGTTATGAGAGATAGTGTTGAAAGCTTTGCTGAAGTGAAGGTAAACAAACATCTACTGCTCTCCTCTTATCCACCAAACTAGTCATCTCAATGTAGAAGACCATCAGGTTGGTCAGGCATGATTTCCCCTTCATAAATCCATGCTGACTACTCCCAGTCACCTACTTGTCCTTAATATGTTTGGAAATGCTTTCCAGTATGATTCGTTCCATCACCTTCTCAGGAATTGAGGTGAGGCAAATCAGCCTGTAGCTTCTCCTCCTTTTCCTTCTTGAAGATAGAGGTGAGATTTGCTTTCTTCCAGTCCTCAGGAACTTTCCACTATCATCACAACCTTTCAAAGATTATTGAAAGGGGCCTGGCAATCGGCCAGCTCCCTCAGCACTCGTGGATGCATCCCATCAGGCCCCTCTTCTCTCCAGGGGCTTATCCCATGGGATTCTTCCAAGCAGATCCTTGAAGAGGCCAAAGTCTGCTCTCCTGAAGTCCAGGGCTGTGATTCTGTTATTTGCCTTGTTCCTGCCTCTCAGGATCCTGAACTCCACCATCTCATGGTCACTGCAGCTAAGGCTGCCCCCAGCCTTCACATTCATGACCAGTTCTTCCGTGTTTGTAAATATGGGGTCCAGCACAGCATCTCCCCTTGTCAGCTACTCAGTCATCTGTGTCAGGAAGTTGTCATCAATGCCCTCCAGAAATCTCGATTGCTTCTGTCTTACTGTGTTGTCCTTCCAGCAGATATTGGGTGGTTTTCTCTTTTTCACAGCAAAGATTTAGCAGTACCAGGCCAGGTTTGAACTGGAGGTATGCCCACATCTACTACAGTAGAGCTAAAACAAGTATGGCAAAGATACCTGCCTTCTGTGCTGGCTGCAGCTGCAGCCTGAGTGCTTCTGATGTGTACTGCACAATTTTATATTAGCAGTGGGTGGACTAGAAATAATGTTTCTTGACATTTAAGTTCTAGACTCAGTTTTTGTAACCATTGGTTGGAAAAGCCGTATTTTTACCTACCAGCAGAGATTTGCATGTAGAACTCTTAAGCATTACACTGAAGATGCAGCGCTAGTAACCCCATGCTATACACAGCAACTTTGGAGAATTGGTTCTTTGGTAAACTTAAACCCACGCTACCATGTCTTCAATGTTATTATCTCTGAATTAACCAGATTAAAACTACTAATATCCTTACACGTTATGATTACTTCCACTACTTTTCAAAATTCCCCCAAAAGCAGGTAAAAGCAGGAGAATGGGATCATAAATAAATAACACATGGAAAGCAGTTACCATAACTTTTTTGTTTTTATTATAGTGCTGAAAAACTTCCACTCTGAAGAGCAGTTTTATGTTCCATGTAAAGAACATCTTGTTATCACGAAGTACTGAGAGTCATACCTTATGACTAGCTAGATATGGCAGAAATCGATTTTAGCACAGAAAGCAAAAAGCCATAGCATAATTATCATAACTATAAATTGTATCTGAAGATGACCATTTTTTTGTCAAGTGATAATACAGTTATAAATTCAAATGCACTTTGGAAGAAAAGAATTTACCAGATGAGACAAATACGTATTGAAAGGATTTCCTGGAACTGAGAAAGGCCACAATGACAATAACAATGAAATAGAACTATAATACAAAAGACTACTCAGGAAATATCTAGTTTTTGAAATTTGCTGAGATTGTTTTATAGTTTTTCCATGCTGTACTAGGCTGAGTGCTAACAAAATTCTTTTCGTTACTGACACCATTCACTCACTTTAGTTATCTCAAAACTGATAAGAAGAATATATTACATCAGACAATGAAAAGTATATTTACCAATATATATTTTGCAAAGATTTGTTCTGAGCTTTTCTAAGTTTAAACAAGAGAATGAAATCCTACCATTAAAAACAAAAAACAAAAAACAAAAAAACTTTGCATGTTTACTTTTCTTAAGTTTTCTTGATGTGGTGGGAAGTAAATCACAGATGGGCAAACCTCAAAAAGATTTTGAGGCCATATTCAGAAGAACACAGAGAAAGTTACCAGCCACCTGAAAATCCACTTAATGCAAACTTTTCCAGTATGCAGACCTGCAGCAGGGATCTTGGGGAACTGGGTTAAAACTGCTTTTGAAGTGAGGTTGCCTGGGTGGGGAAGGTGCAAAAGGAATGAATTTGGTACAAGGCTTCTGCACAGTCACAGACAGCTTTTCCATTTTCCTCCTGCTGTCCAGCAACAGTGGCTAATGCCAGCGGGTAACAGCTATTAACGCAGCCTGGGCTGTGCAGGGGCCTTGACTGCAGTTGCTAAAGGGCGAAGAAGATCATGAGCTGGGAGCAGATGAGGCTCAAAAGAGAAAATATTCGGAAGAGATGTGCTGGGGCAGAGGGGTGGGATATCTTAGAACAATATCTTAATTTTCTTTGAGATACAGGCAAAAGTGACCTGCTGGAAAAATGGGCTTGATTAAAGTACACTCTGAAGCATGGCTAAAAGCTGCCTGCTTACCGCTGTGTTCACTAAACAGCTCCTTTTAGCAATTTCTGGTAAGAAAAATAATTATATGGCATTTCTCAACTGTCACTGGTGGAGTATGTTATTTTCCTACAGCATTTGGACTTATAAATGAGCTTGCTTGCCATTGGCTGGAAGGTACACATCATTTGATAAGCCTTTGAATATATTTACATTGCAGGACTGTCATTCTACAGCACAAACCTAGAGCCCCAAGTCATTAATCATCTGATATGAAAGATATAGAGTTACTGGAATAGAACATTGTCACCAGACAAATTACAGTATATTTCTGACCTTGTATCTTAAATATTTATCATTGGTGTAAGTAGATTTGTGGGACTGCTCTTTTTCAGAATATGAAAAAAACCTGCAATGAAGGGAAGCTTGCCACTTGTTCTACGGATAAACGCAACACTTTAAGAGCCATCAATCCTGCACCTTCCCAAAACATATTTTATGCAGTTGAAGTTAAAWCACAAATAACTCAATTTACAGGTTTGGGATAACTGAAAATTTTATTCATACAAAAAACTTGCTTTACTTCTCTTGCTTTACCTTTAAACTTTTAGGTTCTGGCTTTTGAACTGTTTTTATTCATGCTCATGTCTTGTTTATTTTAATGGCCTAGGATCTAATGCATGACATTCAATTAAGTAATAATCTAATAAAGCCTAAAAATTGTTCTCTTTTAAAATGTTCATGAAGAAACATCAGACAGTTTGTCATCCTGTATCAGAAAAGAATGAATAAGTGCTAAAAGTGGCTTCACATCCTTACTATATATAGAAATCCTATTACAATTACCCTTAACTGTCCCTTGCTTCCCTGTAGTAGTTTCCTCTCTGTGTCCTCCATATCTCCACAGGGTAAACACAGTAAGATGCCAGGCTTTGTCTATGACTACAGAAAGCAGAGGAAATCCCAACACACTTTCAGTGTACAGTTCATTTCCCAGCAAATGTATACTAGCTTCATCACCTTTGTTTCCCAGTTTGTATGTGCAATAACAGTTCTTTATACTATACCTGTTTTTCCATTTTGTCAACTGAACTATTGCTCAGAGCATTTTCCATTAACAGATATCATATTAGGAATACAAAGTCTTCAGAAAGGACTTGGGCAACATTAATACCTTCAGAAATTAAATCTGTGAAGAACTCATGGCCTGCATAAGGAATGAAGGTAGATTTTAGTGAAGGAATGATAACACTTGCCACAGATGGATAACAGTTATAATAATCATCAGTGCATCTAATCACATTTTTAACAGTTCTTTAAAAACCTTTTGTGTTGCCAAAATTTTTTCTTCCCTCACTGTAAGTGCAGAGTCAGTCCCTTTTCTTCCCAAGATTAACAGTCATTTAACTGCTCATGGCTGAGCAAGACTCATTAAAGCAATATTCTCTAATCATCCACAACACTGCCAGTCTCTCCTTATTCTAAGCATATAATTTTGTGGAAACAGGATCAGAGATTAATTGAGTCAATTAGCAGATAGATTTGCAGACAGTTTGGGGGAACTGAAATTTCCCACTTACTGTATTGATTTTTGTGCAAAATGGCATCTAATTTTCCACACTTCTAGGACTGGCAGGCATCCAGTCTCTTCTTATTCCATCTTAATGGCTAAGGAAATGATATGTGATCTTTGCCAAAAAAATACATTTTTCTTATCTTCCTTCTGAATCTAGTCATTCTATTTCAGTACTTTGGGGTTTGTTTAATATATTTTTCAAAAATCAAGATATGAAACTAAAATATATGCATGGCCAATCTTAATTCTAAGACATTAGCTGTAAATCATCAGGTTATGTTGGTTTTCCAACTGGCACTAGGCCAAATTCTATACTAAGTGATACCCTGTGATTTTCTGGTGAATCATCGCTTTTCTCAGAAGAGGATTAACTAACATAAAATTCCCCAGAATGTATATATATTCTTAAGAAGTTTTTTCTTATATACAAGATCATTCCTCAAAGAAAATACACTGTTCTTTTTCCAAGTTTCCCTCTGCTATCTCTCTCCAAAACTGCTCTCTGTTATTCTTTATTTCAAGGCAGAGCTGGCAATTGATGGACAGCTTTCTGCCATCATCAAGACATGGGACTAGTTTTCTAAGCATCCAGGAAAGCACAGCTACCACCTCCTTGGTGTGCTTAGATATATGTAAGAACAATTTCATGAAGCTAAACACTGCCACTCTAAGGGTGAAAACTGCAGCAGAGAAAGTCCTTTCTGTTTGATCTATTGTCTTCCATCCTAATAGTACTTAGTACTTCCCAATCACTAATGGTAGAAAGCTCTCATTACGTCTTTACAGGATGTAGCAGAAATCAACCATTTAATCTGTATGTCTGTTTGTGAAAATAAATGATTGGGGGAGCTTTTGCTTGGCAGACTAAAAAGTTCTGTGGTTAGCTCTGACAGCAGTGTGGCTGCGTGTTCATGGGGTTGGTCCTCCTAGACTGGGTGGGGCCTTCATCCTACTGAACCTCTTCCTCTTGGGCAGTGCTTCCACTGTCGAGTGAGGGTGGTTGTTGCAGGAGAAGTTCAGGGATCCACARCCACAGCTGGCACCTCAGTATCATCCTTGGTTTGAACTGGAAATCCTTGAAAGTGCTGGCAAGCTGGCACAGCACCAGTTAAACTGCTCCTGCTGAACTCTGTGGCCTCCTTTATTGCCTCCTCCCTTCTTCAGCCACATGTCCAAGACACTCTGCTTCCTGCCTGTCATGCCAGGCAAGCCTTGCTGTTTGCTTTCTCTCTCCATCAGGAATTTGCTGCTCTTTTTCCCCTCCTCTGGGATCCTGTTGCCTTTTCCTGCTGGAATTCATGGGCTCCCCTCAGCATTATCGTTGCCACCATCTGACACATAAGGAATAGTTGCTACCTCCCTCTTTTAATTCTTGCCTTTGCTCTCCTCGCTTCCCCCTTTTCTCTACTCTCCTACATGCTTTATGGATAATGCCCTGGCTTGCTCTGCTCTGTCACGTAACCAGCCACTGCAGAACAGCTGAAAGACCCTTCTCCAGCTCTCCATAACCTGCTGTCCAGGGACTCTGTTTTGTTTGGCAAGGTGAGACCTTGTCACACCAAGGAAGACTCAGTGCAGGCCCATCACAGCCAAACCATATTCTCCTCTTACGCAGGCAGAAGGTGTACACTTACTGATGACTGTCTGCATTTCTGCAAACTTGTTTGAACCTGAAATCTCAGGAAAATGGCTTTTGACACAGCTCTTCCTGTAGGCAGCAGAATATTGTGAAAAACAGCTTCTTATGTTAATGAGTAAAGGAGTGGGTGTTCATGTGTTAAGAAGTGCTGCACTACTCGGTTTGTTTCTGTCTTAAAATAGATGCTAGTGAAGAAGAAAGCAAGGAAGGAGGAGAATAAACTTCAGAGGCTGATCCAGATAGCATTTAAGTCATTGAGAAGTGGCTGACTGATTTGAATGAACTTTCACTGGGATGGAGGAACCTCCACTACAGAACTGAAACACACCGTCTAAGTCATTCAGCATGATCATCTGCTACAGCTAGCAACAGACATGACATTTCAATAAGTCACCACGCTCCACTTACACCAGGGCAGATTCTTTCTTCCCACCATTCCTACTAGGATGATGGTCTATCAGAACATTACAGCTCTGATAGAAATGTTCTTCTAATTTCCAGTTCAAATTCACTGACAAGCAGTTCATACCGACTTGTTCTTGTGCCAATATGGTCTGTTAGTTAAAGTAACTGTTTCCTTCCCTGTCATTTACTATTATTCTGTACTTACAGACAGTCTTCAATTTGGAAGGTCTAGCCAGCCTTTTTAATGCTAAGCAAGTCCTTTGGTCTCTTGCAATAAAATAGCCTATTTCTCTGCTTATAATCGTTATCCTTCTTTGTCCTTGTTTCAATTACTCTTACTTGAGAAAGGAATCAGATCCTCAGCATTCGACCTTTTTGTTGAGAAGCCTTTTCCTGTTCAGGTATCTGGACCCTGAACAGAAATTTAGAGTTTTAATTTTCTTGTTTAGTAAGGTTCCTTAACAGCCTTAATATCCACCTCCTCAGTTTTCCATTGGCAGGTACTACTATGCAGCAGAGCTGAGAAAGAACAGAACTAATTGCTTGAAAGACAGAAAACACAAACAAAGCACGATAATGTGAGCTGGTTCATTAGTGAGTTTCCCCCTCATTTCCAAAGTGCAATTCAAAGCTCTGGGCTGGTTATGCATGTAAGTCTTTCACTCCTGAGTATTATTCAGTGGAGGTGGTGGGAAATGTGCTATTGTAAGAAAGCATAGCTTTCATTTGCTTAGTGGGTATAACAGATTCTCAGCTACTTTGCATAATCAGATTTGCCTCTTTAGCTAAATCATGGTATCATGTTAGCTTTAAAAAATATGCAAAACCTTGTTTCCAACCCCAGCAGTTTTCTGCCCTTTCCTCATCTGCTACAAAATATTACATACTTGCGCTTTTCATTTCAGACCTAGGATAGGAAAACATCTTCTGTGCCTGTATCTTTGAAAGAAGCATCTGTAGCTGACTCTGTTTTGTCTCCTGTTATTGGCCCTTATTATCACCTGTCTTTTTGCCCCGTGCCAGGCAGGTATTCTTGAAGGGTGATAAAGCACTGTAAGAGCAGCACTAGGGAAATGGGAAACTTTCATTTAGATGACTAACCCTGAGTCAGGTGCAGCAAAGGTTACAGTGCAGGTTGACGCTGCAGTTGCCATAGGACAGATAGCTGAGTAGCCACCTATTAAAAATTATCATTTTTATTTGAACATTTAATACATGAATTTAAGGAACATTTAATTTTTAAGCCTCTGACTTTCCCAAAAGAGAATCAGCTATTTTATGAAGAGGCTATCTGAAGTCTTAACACTGTATTGAACAACAACAAAAAGCAAGCCTCTTCAAAAATTATATATCTTGTAATGGAAATAAGTGTTCTAATCATTGTAAGTTCCCATGTCCATGTCATATTTATCAGTACACAAAAAAAAAGGTAAAAGTTTGCTTTTCAGCAAAGCTCATTATTTTACATAAGATTAAGGGTTCTAAGGATCAGAAATGCTAAATTCTATTTTGTATAATATTAATGTCACAGTAGACATTCAATATTACAAGCAATGAGGAAAATACCCTTTAGTAAAAAAATTTCAGTGTATGAACAAGTGTTCCAAATGAAGTGCAAATTCCCCTCAGCAGCCCCTTTAAAATACTCACACCCTCTAAAATAGTAGCAAAGTCCTTAAGCCTCAGAGGTTTATAGCTATCTCTTGAAGGGTTATTCATCTTTTATCTCTGTGTTAATCTTTGCCATTGTGCCTCAATGTTAATGGAGTCCCAATTCAGTAAAGCACTTGAGCACATATCCGGTGTGAGGCAGGTGCTTAAGTCCCTCTAGAATCAATGACATGTAACCTTTTTTCCAAAGTGAAATCCACTCAAGAGTTTTACGCAGTTGGACTGTGTGTGAGAGCGGATATTAGTGAGTATTAGTGGTGAATTAGAGCACGTGGCCAGACCCTTTTGGTTCGGGTGCAGAAAGCACCTGTAGTTGGATTTAGGTAGACATTAGTCACAGGAGTCCAAAATGATTAAAAAAATACACTGCTTAACAAACCACGCGGAGGTGCCTAAAACCTCAGTTTCTTCCTTTCCAATTGAAACCCTCTTTGGAGAAACTGCATATGGGCAGCATGACCCTGTGTGAACTGCTACATGCTAAGCTGCCTCTAAGGAAACTAGACAGACCAAAGCCTGAGACCTCCAAAGTCAGGTCTGAACTTCAGGATAAGTGTTGCAACATGTCCTGCAGTCCTACCTCTCCGGCTATCCAGATCGAGACCTACTGGAGTTTTATTTTTGGTGGAAACAAGGCCACAGGAGATGCATGACATAGAGGGGGGGAAGGCTGCATGCATCCTGGTCTCACCCTGATACATAGTCAGGATGCAGCTGGGATGCACACCCAAACCTGAGAGCAGGGGAGTGCTTCTGCATCCCACGGCTGAGTTGTAGTCTGAGGTCCCCGGCTGCCAGGCAGCTTTTCTTTAGTCTAACAAGAGGCATCTCCTCTGAGATACAAGCCATTTAGAGGAGCAGAGGTACATCACCGGGTGAGAACTCCCTTTTTAAGGATCTCCTGTTTACAAACTGATGAAATGGTTTGGGGTAGCTTGTCATAGCACTGATTTGCTAAGCTTAACCAACTACTTAATAATCCAAGTAATTTAAAATTCAACTGCACTTATTCACCCATCTTAAAAAATATACTACTAAAAACACTGCTATGTAAATGAGAGGACTAATTAGCATATCGGACCACAGACAGCCATTCTCCTAAGAGTTGTGTTTTTAGATAAAAATGATTACTCAGTAATGAAATAGCAGCAGTAATGATGAACCTATTTCCTCAGTTCTAATTACATGGGTTCCAAAAAGGTGCAAGCTATGTTCCCTGAAAAGCTAATTATTGTAGCAAGAGCACTTTCTGCATTATAGATAACTTAATCCCTACAGCAATAACTGAGCTGAAGTAAATGTGACAATGTTCTTCCCACAGGGATAAACATTTGCTCCAGAATTGTTAACCTTTCAAGTACTGGGAAAGCTCACTTTACCCCCTGAAAATAAATATATTTTGATAGGCAGTCCAGATTTTGCAAGGTTCTTGTCCTCTCTCTGTGTAGTTATTCATTACGATGACCTTTTTAATCCCTTTCAGTTTCTCCAGAAGACATTGCTTTTGATTTTCTACCTATAGTTACTTATTACCTTTAAAGCATCTTAATAAATGTTAATATGCTTTATAAAGGGGATTTTAAAAATGAAGTCAAATGTACTAAAACTGCAACAAGTGATGGTATGAATAGAAGTTCTTCATATATCCTTAATGCAGTAATAAAAATTAATAAAATACAAGTGATCTGAAGCACATCATTGCTGTGTTACAGTCTATTGGCTAAAAGTAAAGGAAGCGCTTACAGAAAGCTCAAAGGCTCCCCAAAACTGAAACAGAATCAGATCAAGAAATAAATGTTGTTCAAAGAGGTATGCCAGGGTGTAAAGAGGAATCTGGCACTTGTGGTCTAAGCCTTCTGTTTAGAGACACATTGCACAAGACTGGGCAAATTGTTAAGACATGTAAACTAACAGCTACTTTCCAAATGCTGCTCAAAGGTGGGATGCTGTGGCAGAGGGATGTGTCTCAGGTCATATGGAAGACACTGACAAACCAAAGTCTACAGAAAGTGAAGAAGGAATTTTGGTCCCAGCTTACTTCACTCTTGAATACTAAAATTAGATAAAATTGCTAAAATAAGGTATAATAGATTTTTTTATAAAGATATCCTCCATCTTTCAGCTCACATACTCTAGCCCAGCCACTCAAGGGACTGGATGAAGTGCCATTACGTAAACAGCGTGAGTACCCTTGTGCTGTCAGCTAAGAAATAGCCCAGCAGCTTCTTCCAAAGGGTGAGATAGGTTATATATACCTCACCACCACGCCTGAACACTTAAAAGAGTGAAGGCAAAAGAGTGAAATGCAGTTACCACAGAGAGAAAAAGAAACATTTTCTAGTTGTGTGAGTTCAGCATGGAAAATGAACTATGTTCATCCTTTACACTAGTTGCCATCAACCAAGGTGTCTAAGTGTTATTCTGATTCCCCCCGGCACTATTTCTGTGTGGTTTTGGCCATGTCAGATGACATCTCTCTGTTTCCCAGCCTGCAGAGCACAGATATTCATAGATATTCTTTTATCTATGTCACAGAGATTTTGAAAGCWCTGATTAATAAAAGTGTTTAGCAAATATTTTGAAGGTGAGGAGCACAAGGGGTCCTTATTCACCCTGATAGCTACAGTTGTTTTTGTCTGATCAGTTTGTATTGCAAAATGTGAGTCGGACTGTTCTAAAACTGCTCTTGTCTGCAGCTTTGCTTCCTGAGATACTCTATATATCCTTCATCTTCCTCACCTCTTCCTGAGACTAGCAACAACACAGGTGGAAATGGAAGGGGCAAAGTCTCTGTGGCTTCAGAAGACACTACCAGTGCCTCTAATTTCACCCTCATGTTCTACAGTTAGGGAGATAAGTGTATATCATCTGCCATGTGCCTACACAGAGATGCCTACACATCCTAGCAAGGTCAAGGAGAACCGTCAAGCTCATTTCTTTATAAGCAGGGAGCTGCATCTGGGGAGCTCTTCCTCTTTCTAATATCTGCTTCCTTTGTTTCTCAGCCTTGCATTTGGAAGAAACCCAGCAATCTTGGATTGAAGTATGACAGTCACAGATATTGTCTTCTTGTATCTTAAAGGGCTAGCTTATCTTAACTCATCAACAGATGAGTATAGCTAGTTTAAGACAAATCTGAACACAACCAGAGTATGTGTATTTTCTATAAGCAAATATGCTATAGATTTAAGCTAATACTGACAGTATAGGAGCTAGTGTCAAGAAGATTCTTGAGACAAACACACACTGCAGATAAGGGAAGGGGAGCGAGCAAGACAGTCTTTCAGTTTGTTAAAGAACACATTCCCATGGCAAAGCATAGTCATCCAAAGTAACAGTCTACTGTACCAGTTACCCACTAAAATGTAGCCATAATATATTGCAAAGGGGTAAGCAATAATGGGACCAGGATGGTAACTGGCTTTAAATATTTAAGTTTCAACCAACAGGTTGAGGAAGATGATAGCTTATATTCACTGGAAGTGAAGATTTTATATTATCTAATTTGAGTACTTAACATTGTAAAGAGGATTGATAGAACTAATCCAAACTCTTCCCATACAATTAAAGAACATGAAAATGAGAGGACATATGATTTATAAATTATGAAATTATGAATAAGATGACAGCTTTATGCCTAGGGTAATAAGCACAAGAAATACTTAATGAATCCTTCAACCAAAGCAATATTGAGAAAGCACAAAATTAATTTCAAACAAAAAGGACTAAAGGGTATGAGGGACACAGGATAATGAAAACAGTGGGGAAACAAGAGCTCAGTGATCTCTTGCTCCCTTATGTCCTTATGGGTCCATTTGTGTAATTCAGTGTAACTGCCCATGACAAAGAAAAGAAGCAGCAGTTTGCTGAGAGTTTATAGCCTTTTCATAACTTTGGCATAGCATTTTGTTTTGTTTAGTATGGCAATTAGACAAATGTAAATCTTGAACTGAGATGGATGAGACTTTCATTTAGTTTTCTCTTTTATGACCTAATTCCTATTTCTTAACTGAAAAAGAATAAAAAATAAAGATATTAGAACAATTTAATTGCTTCGCAATGCATTCAATGCAGAAAAAGCGCATCTCCTCGGCTAGGTAATAGCTTTCTGGGAACTAATGAATACTCAAGATTCAGTCTGGTAATAATACAGCATAGGAATACGGCAAGGAAAGAAAATACTAAGGGCAATGTGGAAATCAGTGACCTGAGACAAAAGCAGAGGGAATTTTAAAAGTGATGAATATGTTAGTGGAATGGCAGATGCAGGCCTCCTGTAGAAACAAACTCTCACTGGTCAAATTTAAGAGTGTATTTTAAAAACACTTAAAACAATGAAAGTTTATGAATAAAAACGTATTTTGATGTGTTTGAAGCTTAACAAGCTGTTTAGTTAAGACACTGGAAGTTTTTAGGAGACCAGATCTATGAGCGACAGGCCAGCCTCAGCATTCAAGCCTTTGTCACTGACCGGCCCTGACTACAGAAATGCCTGATACCTGAATTTAGCCTGAAGGATGCTGTTTAGGGCAGAACACAAAAGCATATATCCTCAGCATTGCGTGCCACAGCGAACAAGTCAAGCCTGGCCACGGTGCTTTACACTGCTCCCCATACAACGCAGAACCAAGCTGAAGGTCATCTTCAAGGCATCTCCAAGCTGAAACTGAGTATTTAAAAGACTGACTAAAGCACAAGGACCTTTGCTGACAACTTCTCTCCTCTGGTGCAAAGGAATAATACGGCTAAAGGTCTTCTCTACACAGAATAGGGCTGGCGCATCCAGACATTCAGATGAAAGAGTATCAGACACCTCCAACCCCAAATAGAAATCACATTTCCTTCACCTTGACTTCTTACCTGGGTATTAATGCCTTTTAGTTAACATATATAAGTTTTCAAAACAAAACTCACAGTACTCACTTCTATCTCTTGGGAAAGGATAGAAGAACAAACACTGCCTGTCGGGTATTAGGTACACTGCTTAATTCAAGATAATAAGGTATTTCAATACAATGATAAACATAGTCTGAAAACCTATCAAGAGCAGTTTAAGATGTAAAACTCTTGGAAGAATATAATATGCAAATGTATTGGGATAGAGGAGTAAAAGGGCAAAGAGGGAAGAAAAAGAGGGAAAGAAGGGATTAAGGCAAGCATTTTTAAATAGCTTCCCTGTCCTTCCCCAACCTTGTGCTTTCCCATTCATTAGCCTTTTTTTTTTTAATTGATGAAAGAAGCATTTGATTGAGCAGAACATAGAATGGGAGGAGCACAGAAAAGTGCCCTTGAATTATACTCTCAGTTACAAAAAATCACCTACTTCTGTCTTTTGTTTTTCAGTGTCAATTACCAAGAATAAGTGGGTAGTTTTTTTGCCCTCTCTGGTTAGACACGTCTATTAAAAATGGTTTATTCATTTCTTAATGCAGGGCCAGATATCTCTGAACACTGAGCAATGCCATATTATTCTTCAATATGTTTTATTACCAGAGCGAGGCAGATTGGTAGTCCTACATTACATGCCAGCAAAGTCTACAAGTCCAGTGACAATTAGTCCACCTGAATCCTGAAATGAATCCAACCACCTCTTGAAGAAGACCAAAACAGCGGTCATTATCAGAAGAAAATAGGAAGACTCTGTAGACTGCTACACGGCAAAGTACCTAAGCAGCTCTCCTGCAGTGAGGGTTAAGATGGGGCTCATCTTGGTGGGATAGCTAAGGGCAAAGGAAATCACAATGATCCTACAACCTCTTTTCCATGGTACTTACAAGGGGACCAGCTTTGGTAATTAAGGAGAAAGCAGTTAACCCCACCCTGAGCTACTGGTGTGATTCTGTGAATGCCAAATTTCTTCCAAAAACCCAGTTTCTGCAGGGCCATCCAACTACATGCCCAGTGGCTGAGACCTGCAAACCTGTGGAATGAAGCTTTTGGCAGAAGATCATAACGTGCTTTAATCCTCTGTTATGAGAGCAGGTGAGATGATCTTGGAGTTTAGCCAATGCTAACTTCGAAACTGATGTTATTATTATCAATAGAGAAATGACAGGGAATGCAAACAAGATTTATTGTAGGTCATTAATTCTCTTACATATTACTAGGTAYAAAAGGTACTCAACACTTTTTAGGAAAAGACCAGCATCTCACTATTTGGGAAGATCTATGGCATTACACTGCATCTCTGAAGACTGGGAGATAAAAATCTAAAGTGATGAATATTCCCCAACAAGAATTTATCACCTTAGAGCAACAGTTACTGAAGAAGAAATGAAGAAAAGAGAGGAAATTATACCAATTCCTGAAGTAACTTCTTTGGAGGAACTTGTGATTTTTCAGAGGTTTAGACAGGGATCCTGCAAAAATTCTAACTTCTAATTCCTACCAAATTATGATAAAAATCAGATAGTTAAAAGCTTTCCAAGATGGTTGTAATGCAAGAACAACCTCTCTTCTGATGCTGACACATTTTAACTTCATGTTAACACCATACAAGACAGAAAAAAGGTTTCCCCCAGACTTAAGTAACCTTTCATTATACTTTTAGGTTGAATGAGATGAGGGTCTAGTTGTAGTAGAGATTTAAATCCATTCTGGCTAACTTTAACCAGGTTTGCCAAACCTTTCAGCCCAAAGCTTTCAGAAAAGCACCAGCAGAACTGAGGGGGCACAAAGGCAATAGAAATAGTTCACTCACATAATTTTAAGTGTTTTGTTTTTTGCTTGAGATGCTGGAAGAACATGAAAAGTTCTGGAAGGAGAAAGAATGGATCGTGGTGTTGCTGCAAAATAATTATTTCTGTTATTATGTCATATTTTATACATATATATATATATATAAAATTATATTTCCCCCTTGCAATTTTAGTACATAAGTACTTTCTATTACAGTAGCCAGTTCTCTGCCAATAACTTTTCCTCAGATAACTGAGCTGATCGTTTCAGAGTGGTATTCCTCTGGGCATTTTCTACTCTTTGGCTTTTTTTGCAGAGGACCAGAAGGGCCAACAAGCCACAGGAGCAGCTGCAGCACAGATCCTTCAGCCACATTGCTGGGGCACGTGCCTGCTCAGCACAGCCTGCCCTGGGYGCCGCGCTGCCTCCACCTCTGCTCACTCCCGGCTCCTCACCCACCACTGCCATCTCCCAGGAAAATCCCTCAGCGTCCCCACTAGCACCAGCTGCTGGGGAACCAAGCACATTCAGGCAATCTGTTCTGTTACCAGAGATGATGATTCATTTAAAAGCACAGGGGTGAGAGGCAATTAGTGTTATATTAGTGGTGACGTTAAAGTCTGCTGGAGAGGGAACACTAGGAGAGAGAGACATTTTTGTCTGATGTTTTGCAGTTCCCGAGACTATTTCTAGATAAAAATAAGTGATTCACTCTAAGCATTTTTGCCACTGTTATTTAAAGGGAATTATCATGTCTTGGCATTAGCTCTTAGGTGTACTTCACAGTGTTTAATATAATAAATCTATAAGTTTCTTTTGTAACTTATAGATCCATAGAAAGGGCAAGCAGATGGAGGTCCATGTGCTGCTTTGTGATATGTCCAGCATTACTTACTGTAACTACCACTGAAACCCTGAATCTTTAAATCTATCCTTTGTCTTACAAAATCTTGTGAGATTAAGGTCAATATTTAGAAACCAATATCCAATATGAAGCATTCTATGAGGGCCAAGTGAAAGATAAAATAATTGCCCCAAGTCCTCAAAGATGGACTTTAAGTATATTTCTCTTTGGTTACAACAATTTCTAAAATTTCAAGTTACAGGTGTTTTTCTGTACCTCAGTAACCACTTCATAGGAGAACAATATATTAGTTAACATGACAAAATGATGCGATTCACTTGATCATTTCAGAGCGTGTGGGATTTGCACTCAAATTATCTCTAATGCACTGTGACAACAAATATTTGTTTCATTTTTTAAAAACTTCTGCATCTTATAGTTGGGGTACACTGTAAGTGACCTGGGTGGAAATGCACAAAGAAGCAGAAAATTGCAGAAGAATCTCTAAGGGCATTTTCATTGATATCCATTACAAATGCAATTGTGAGTTGGAGACATAACTTGCTCACACATGTTTGTAAAAATCACAAGGCCCTTATCTACATCCTTCTGTGCCTAAATATTTTTATGTATTAAACTTAAACATTTTACAAATAAATCTGGTTTAAATACATTGGTCACATTTTTTGTTTGCCAAAAAATGCAGCAACAGGACTCTTGAAATACTCAGTTTCCAATGACTGTCATTGATATTTAGGTTTCTAATTCACTTGGGCTTAGCAGAAAATCTATATCCTCTTTCTAAGTTCTCCAGGGATAAAAGAAAGTATTGCTTAGAGAAGTTTTATCATTAGTTCATTAGAGCCTTGTGACTGAGGGTCTTAAGTTGAATATGTGGTGTATTTTACCCTTAAAAAGATTACCCCCATATTAATAGAATTTCCTAAACATCTTTAAGGAATATCATTTCTAGAGCTATTATCTCTTTATCAAAGGCAAAGCCCAAGAGTGTTTAAAATGAGGCCAATTTTGCTACATTAAGAAAAATCAGTATCAGCTATATTAAGGATAAGACTATGATGCTACTAATATACTATATTAACTACGTGAGAAGGAATAATAGAATTAACAAGGCTTCCTCTTTGCTGAGCCTAATTATGTCAATATAATATAATTTGATGTAAAGCTCCCATTTTTTAATCTTATGAACCAGAAACTGACTGAGTGAATAAAATTTGGAAGAAAAATTTTCAATGTGATATATGTGTCATAAAGGGGATACAACAAAGTCAACAAGAGCTTCATAAAAGGCTAAACCGAAAAGTATGATCCAACTTTGAATGAAGACCCTGTCTTTCTTCACTAGTAAACATGAGCTGGATTCTGCCGTGCAGCATGGAATAACATTGAGAATATTACAGAAATCATGAAAAAGAAGTAGAGCAAAAACCCAGTCACTTACTAAATGTTCATTTCAGTTTTTGTTTAAGCACGAACATGATTAAGACATAATTATCAGAAGAAACAACTAGAAATGGAAAACAGATTTTGAACCCCCTCAGCACTCTCCTGCCCTCCCTGCACCAAGAAATGTTCTGGGACCAGAAGTCAGCTATAAGCAAAAGTTACAAAGTAGAACTGATTTTTTTTGTGTGAATGTTCATTAAGATATACTGGAGAAATCACCAGAATAACTCCATCCCCAGAATACACATTTCAGCAAAATGCTGGAGGTCTAATACAATACAGAGATGTAGGAGTTTGTAAGTCCTTTGTGGATTTTCTTATGTTTTTCACAAAGGTTCAGATATAATTTGATGGAAACTGCAAAAGCCAAGAGTAATCTGCAAGTCTGACATTTTGACGGCAGGAAAGTCCATAGAGTATAGCATTTTCAAACTTGAAAGTATAAATACCATATTTTCAACCCTCCATTAAAAGTACTGATTTTCAGAGACACAAAACACTTTCATCCTGCCCTTGAAGTTAAGAGGCCTCAGCAGCTCTGAAATTCAGACGAGGGAATTTTGTCTTGGGCTTTCAGAAGTTGAAACATACAAACAGTGACCATTTTAAATGCAGATTCAGAAAAAGATCTCAGCATGGCTGGATTTGAAACCCTTTTATTTTAAATCCCATTTCAGAAACATTGTTCTCTCATTTCAAGAAAGAACATAAGACTGTTCTCTCAATTAGAAAAAAAAGGGATTTAGAAGCAAGTATATCATGGATATTCCATAGGAACAGTTATGGAAAGTTTTCCAGATGGGTCAGCTTTTGGGCCTAACAGTCTTGAAACTGCTGCTTTGAACAGCAAGAATTACCAAACGTCTCAAGATGTTTGATGTAAAGATGCAACTTTTGATGCAAGTCAAATATATACGAATCTCAGCTTTCATTAGCTTTTTAACCTTCACAGTTGCAAAGAACAGTTTTGAAACGTGAGAGTTGGAGCCTGATTCAGTGACCTAAACACAGGTGTCCAGATGCCCTACAGGGCCCTGACTGGCCTCCAGCTACTGCTCCAGAAGGGCACAGGTCTTCTCTTGGTCCAGTGTCACATCTGCGAGACTCATGCAGATGCTCTGGATCCCTGAGGGCATCTCAAATGATACGAGATGACTATATATAGGCAACCGAATGGAGTCCTCTGTGTGACAAGAATACAAGCAAGGGGATCCAGAACAGATTCCTCAAATCCCTAATTATTTTAAAGTTGTTATAATTATGGGAAGCTCACCAGTGATTTCAGAATTCTTCAGCTGGCAATACTGGAATGTGCAAAGTGATTTTTCAGATGTCTGCAATTAATTACGTACTGGAAGTATTCAGCAAAGTCTTCCCTCTGACGAGTGCTTATGGAGAGGACAGTATTTTGGTGCAATCCTTCCACTAGCAGGCTGCTTGGGAAACTGCAGTATTTTGTGAAAATTTTGGACTGACTGCTTCAAAACCTTGACAATATGTTTAGTCTGCATAAATGAGGCAAAACATATTTTGTTTTGTTCAGCGTGCTCTGAACTTTCACAGTTACATAATTATCTGCTCAGATGGTCCCACAGTCTTATTTTGACTGAAAGGGAAATTGGAAATGTTGATAAAATAAACCCAGACTGGAAGCTTGGCAGCTCTGCCATTTGTTAGAGAGAAAGAGACCCAGGTTCAGGACTTTTTTTAGCAGGGGATATTTATCACTGCAAACCTTTCACTGACACAGTGAGAGCTAGCTACTATGAGGATAGAAGAAATAGTTGGATTATGCTTTTCTGGCATTCTCCTGAAGATAGACATTATGAGAGGGTTGAGTTGCGTCCTGTGGGATATTCTGAGACATTGGTCTTTCATGCTGCCCAGCTTCTGAATCAAAATGTTTAATCTGATTTTTGAAATAAAACATCCCAAAGTGTTTCATTACAAAACTTTAAACTCTCAGGAAGTCTCATGTTCCCTTTCCTGGTACCTTGTATGTAAAATGATGATAATGATTTCCTGTGTAAAGTACTTAGATGCTGTTAATGTTATCGGCTGTTTAAGAGACAGGTATGATATGAGTCAAGACAAATATAAAAATAAAATAGAACCAAAATATTCAGACAATTTCCTGTCAAATATTTTGACAAACTCAATCCATGCCCATGAAATGGATTTCAGTATTGTCCTGTGGGGAACTGTTCTGCTGGGAATTCTCTGCAAATTATCAGCACTCGCTTTTTCTGCACAAGCCCATACATTAAGGTGTAGTTGTAAAGGAAACAAAAGCTCTTCCTCTCCAGCTCTTTGTCTTAAGATCAGGTTACAGTGGAAGTGTCTCATTTCATATCAGCCAAAACAAATATGGTCTAAGAGTACAACTGCTTTGCATCTGGAGCCATTTATACCCTGGCAAAGAGTGCAATCTGCCTCTGAAACTCTGGTTGTAAAAGCACTATCTTACATCCATTGTCCCCAGGTCTAAATGACACCACAGCGTCCAAGGCAGCCAGGGCTCACACCATTAATTTTTGATGTGTTCTCCTACATGTCTAGTCCTGCTTCTTACAATTTCAGTGATGGTCTCTTGACAGACAATTTATTCACAGGAAAAATCCAAACCGTCTGCTACTGAGGCAGGAATATTGAGGTAGGCTTTAGGCAAATTTACAAGGGAATACAAACACTGTGTTTTTCCTTGCAAATATACAGTGGTAAAACTGCTTAATATTAATAGATGTAGGAGGTGCAATTTGATACCAAATTCTTAACTTCTAGAATTGCTGAAGAAACGTATTGCTTTTGATTCCTTGTATCTTAAATTTCACAGTGGAACTTTTCTGCTTACTCCAAATTTTGCCTGTTTAATATTTTCTCCCTGACATGCTTATCACAGAGGTTGAATGCTCACAGAGGTTGAATAAAACTGCCAGGGCCTGGGTGCCCTCCCAGCCCTCCCTGTCCCTGCCCAGCCCCAGCCCCAGCCCCCAGCTCAGCCCAGTCCGGGGCAGCTCTGGCTGCAGCAGTGCTGGCTCCAGCCCTGCCCTGGGTCCTGCCCCTCAGGATTGACTCTGGCTTGGACAAAACCAGGCACATTTTGTGCTTTAGAGTGCACTTATCATCCCATAGTACCTGCCAGTAGCTTCCACCCTTCCACAAGCCTTCTGTTTAGACTTATTATTTTATAGACCTGTGCATTTAATATTAATCTAAAGCATCATGAAAATTCTATTTTCAGAAATCAGAATTTGAGTATTTTCCAAGGTGTACATCTGGAACCATACAGTTCCTTTTCCAGTGGTCAAAATTAACCTTGAAGACTAGAATGGAAGCATTTTAATAAGAACTCAGTGCTGAGAGAGCATTAACTGCTTCATGCCTATATTCAGTACCTACATCTCTTTTCCAGTATCACAACCAGAACAATAGGACCATACTTCCTTGCAGATATCCAGTGCTAAAAGGATCATAATTTCAGGCGACTGAGAAGCCCAAGAAATATTCCTCTGTCCCGCTACAGCCTGCAAACTGGCCTTAGTGACTTTTTTTATAAGGTAAGATGTTCTGCAGATCCAGATGTGGTACTTCTGGATTAAAAGCAGAAGGGGCTTACGTGGGCCTGGTTTTAAGGAATAAAGGCTTTAAACTTTCACCCCCTCTTAAATTTCATTGCTCAGTGAAGCATGCACCCTATGTCACATGAAGCAGTTACTGACACGAGGCTGCGCACTCAGGCTGGGAACATAGGTGCCCCAGAATGTTTTGGTGCAGTTGAAGAAAATACATGCTGTTTCCATAGTATAGCAAGTTTCTCTGCACCCAGTACCGCCTGCAATTACCAGATCCACCGACCCTCTGGTAGACTTGTCCAAGACCCCAAGCAGGAGTCAGGAAAAGTTAATGGGCCTTAGGATGCTTCAAATGAAGTTTTTTGGGCTCAATTTGCTTCACTGGCAAGTCCCTGATCAAAGCTCTTTCTTACACAAATGTAGTACCTCAAGGAGTCTCTGTTGGGGCAGTGCCCATCTTCCCCCTCATCCTCGGCCAGCTTTATGCTCTTAGGGGACATCATTAATCCAGAGAATAAGGCTCTGTCCGCTCTAAGAAGTTTTTCTGTCAGTGGGACATAGACACCAGGGCTGCGGGAATACACTGGGTCAGGCCTGCAGAACACTGCCTTCTTCTCTGAACAGGATAAAGTTAACTTTAAAATGCAATCTGTCTTGATACTGCATAATGCTCTTGATAAACATGACTTCCTCCAAGTTTTTAGAGCCTGGGGCAGTTAGCAAGGCCCTAGCTGATAAGTGTTACTTGAATGAAAAGGCATTTTTTTGTTATGCTCCCGGCAATTAAATAATGATGTGGGCAAATCTCTGGCAGCCAGATCCTACAGCTTTTCAAACAGAGTTTTCAAATGGCAAGATAAAAATAGGTCAAATCACTGTTTTTTGGCCCAGAATCATATCCCACTAGGATAAGCTCATTTGCTTATGACTCTTCCATGACACTAAAATTTTCTGTTTGATTTTGAAAAGGGCACTAGAAAAAAACACAAATTCATGAGCTGAAGTACAAAATAGACATATAGACTCTCATATATGGCATGACTGATGAGCCATTGTGTATTGTAATAATGCCTAAGGGCCACTGAAGGAATGATGTCCCATGGTGTTACATGCAGTGAGCATGTAGTGAAACAACAGCATCATCTCAAAGATTTTGCAGTCAGAAAAGGAGTTTTTCACTATAATCACTGTTTCACATCTTGATGAGTTAGGCCTAAGAAGTGCCTYGGGTGGAAAGAGAGAGTAATAACTTATAACTTAGGTTCTAGTGTCATAATTATATTACAAATGCCAATCATGACACAGAATGTTATGTAGGGAACTTCTAACATATATCCAGTCGCTGGAACTGGAAAAACTCTTCTTGACAAGTAGTTTAAATTCTTTAGCAGTTTTAACTTTTAATATTAATCATAATGTTAATGTTAATAAATTTCACGTTAACAGCAGCATTCTGTATTTTAGGGATCTAAATATAGCAATTTCCTGGGGCTCTGACAACGTGAGATATTAGTCTTTCCCGACTGGTGCACTGAATGGGACTTTCTGCTGGGAGCAGTATGAATCATGGATTTAATGTATGTACTTTCTTTAGTGTAAAATCTCTCTATGGTTTACAACCTGTCTGTTTAGACTCATGATCCACATTTAATGTGGTTATAATAAGGAGTTATGCGATATCTTTTATGGTGGTGCACTATGATACCAAGGGAAAGGGTAGTTACATGTTACAGGGGAAAGGCAGTAGTTCCTCCTTGTAACATGATATTAATGAAAATGAAAAGCAAATGCCATTACTGTCATTTAAAATTTCTGAGCCATGAGCTTYCTAGGACAATGAGCAACAAACATCCTTTAATAGGCAAAGCATAACACACAGATCTTGCTGATATATTTTTAAAGTGGTTAAAAGGAGTGGTTAGCATCTTTGAAAATGCAAAATCATTTAAAACAATAATTTAAACAGAAGTGCTTCACTCATTTGTTTAAAATTTCCATTCCTAAGAAATTATGTCTCATTTCCCAGAGCAGAAAAGATATAGAAAAGATATACATGCTGTTTTTTCCATGGTGAAAACTGGGAAAAAGATGACCAAATCTCTGCCTTACACAAAASGCTATTGCCTATCCCAGGGAAGAGCAGACTGTATACTTACTACAATAATGTGCTGTTCACAAAGAGGGGAAAGGAACACATCTGTGGCATGCATAACATGCCTGTGGAAAACATAAAAATATAATGCATAATCTTCAGAAAATGGTCTAGAGTTCAGGAGGGAGACCTAAATTTAATCAGGATGGGGAAGTTAATCAATTCTGGATAAGTTTAGGTCTTCCTTCATGTAATCTAGTAGCAGGATGGTGAGACAGTAGTCTTATGAAAGAACAGGGACTACTCCTCCCAAAGACTTGCAGCTGAAGAACAGGTTTAGTGCCCTCCGGGATGAGGAGGAGATGGGCATGGCTGCAAGGGAAGTACCTGGAACAGCAGACCCTGTGCCCTGCCGGAACACCCGGAAGAAGCGGCGGGTGATTGTTGTGGGGGACTCCCTGCTGCAGGGGACGGAGGAACCTATCTGCTGACCTGACCTCATGTCTAGAGAGGTTTGTGGCCTGCCAGGGGCTCGTGTGAGAGATGTCGTGGAAAGACTGCCAAGGCTTGTCCAYGCTTCGGACTATTACCCACTGCTGCTCTTCCATGTGGGCGCCAATGACACCAAGGGCAAACTGGAGACCATCAAGCAGGATTTCAGAGCT
>NW_020447531.1:757586-792123 GCF_003343035.1 Apteryx rowi
GCTGGAAAGCAGCTCTGCAGAGAAGGACCTGGGAGTGCTGGTGGACAACACGTTGACCATGATACAGCAATACGCCCTTGTGGCCAAGAAGGCCAATGGTATCCTGGGGTGCATCAGGAATAGTGTTGCCAGCAGGTGGAGGGAGGTGATTCTCCCCCTCTGCTCAGCCCTGGTGAGGCCACATGTGGAGTACTGCATCCAGTTCTGGGCTCCCCAGTACAAGAGGGATGTGGCACTACTGGAGCAAGTCCAGCGAAGGGCTACAAAGATGATTAGGGGACTGGAGCATCTCTCTTATGAGGAAAGGCTGAGAGAGCTGGGCCTGTTTAGCCTAGAGAAGAGAAGGCTCAGAGGAGATCTTATCAACGTGTACAAGTATCTGAAGGGAGGGTCTCAAGAGGATGAGACCAGACTCTTTTCAGTGGTGCCCAGTGACAGGACGCAAGGCAACAGGCACAAACTGAAACACAGACAGTTCCATCTGAACATGAGGAAATACTTTTTCACTGTGAGGGTGACAGAGCACTGGAACAGGTTGCCCAGAGAGGTTGTGGAGTCTCCTTCTCTGGAGATATTCAAAACCTGCCTGTACGCGATCCCGTGCAACGTGCTCTAGGTGACCCTGCTTGAGCAGGGGGGTTGGACTAGGTGATCTCCAGAGGTCCCTTCCAACCTCAGCAATTCTGTGATTCTGTGATTCTGCGATTCAAGTAATGAATTTGTGACCACAACTGGAGCTCAAATGCCATCTATGTAAGTGACATTCACTCCTGGATAGTGGTTTCTGTAACACCGAAATTAATACAACAAATCTCAGCTCCAACCTTCTGTTCACAGATCCTAACCCAGGGTGGAGTAGGGCTTCTCACCATTCATTCCCAGGGTGGGCCACCCCTTTCCCAGTGCCGTGCCTGTGCCGCAGGGCGTCAGCGGGGCTCACGCCCTGCACGCCTGCCCCAGAAGTGGCCGGCGGGCCCTYGGTGATCCTCAACATGGAGTAACCATTGACCCATTATATGGCCCTGCTGCAAAAAGCCTATGCCCACCAGCTCTGAAACCACGTGGCCTTCTCCTCATTTATTCCAAGTAGAGAGGAGTGTCTCCATCCTGCCATATCCTTTTTTTTTTTTCAAGAATTTGACCCATCTTCACTGAGTATTTATGGCAGTAATAACAGCAGACACCAGTGGCTTTGCCCAGATGCTCTCTGGAAGACAAACAACGTACAGGACTCCTGCCGACAGGCTGTCTCTAACTCCTTACCCCAGGAGACGCTGTTTGCAGTAGTCTAGAGCAAAGGCACAGCTCCTCAGGTAACGGCGAGAACACTAAGCGATAAGGTCTCAAAGCCCAGGCCGCACAGCCGGGACGACTAGCAGCATTTTGGGGCCCCCTGCATGAAGCTCTACATCAGAGGACTGAGCAATACAAGGAGAGCACTCATTGCTCTGGTTAAGGTATGGACAAAATCTAGATAACAGCCTGGATTTGTTGGGGAAGGATGGACAGTAATTAATGGCAGGAATATGTTTATTACTGTGCAGGTATACAAGATGGCATCCTAGTATCCTGGCTATGCTTCAAGACTCCCAAGGTCTGTGGGTGATTACAATACACAGAGCAGTGTGATCCTAACCACAGGTTTTATAAATTATCCTATTGTATAGTTAGATTAATATTTTCTCTATGTTTTATATTCTATGTGTAATTATATGAAAACTTTTTATCTTATACCAGCATTTTATTTGTACAAAGACAGAAGGAAAGAATCAGAAAATCAGTATCAAGAATGAAGTTATTTTTCATATCATTAATTTTTCCACATTTATCTATTACCAGATTTAATCTATTAGTTATATCTATTAGTTATAATCTATTAGTTACGAGTTAACTCATTCAATACATCAGATTGTATAGTAGGGGCATTTTTATTATCAGAAGAACTTAAGCCAGTTTATTTTTTATCTATTTCATGTATCTCCAAATGTATATATATTTAATAATTATAATTATCCATATTTTAGCTTTCCTGGATAAGTTTATGCACTGCACAGGTGTAGCTGCTTCTTTAGTTCTCTCAAAGTAAGATAATCTAAGCAAGGAAGTTGAAAAGAACTTTTATTTCAAAATAGGGGTGAGTCAAGTTTGATATTTGAAATATTATTTTAGTGTGATCAAAACTTGAATCCAGATCTGTTTTTTTGAAAAAGATCAAAGCTGAACAAATCTGATCTAGAATTGAGTTTTGAGTTCTGAGCCAGTTTCTAGAAATTTCTATTCCTCATTGCTAGAAGTCAATCACAGATTTCCCTTTATTTAAAAAAAGTCTTTTTTAAGACAGAGAGAGAGAGAGAAGCAGCACAAAGTGCTTTTCTTCCTTTCTTCCTACACAATCACCAAAGACATTACAGAAAATAGTTTAGGTGGAACTACATTAGCATGCAAAGCCTTTTTTTGTCATAATCATTATCCTTCCCATAAAATATAGCACTTTGTATCCTTCTGAGTCATACTATGTGAAGTTTGCAGGACATAATAGTGCTACATCAGTCATAACCTCAGTACAAACCTAGGAACTCAGTTTGATCTAAATTGCCTAGTTTAATAACAGCCAGTGGCATTTTGCCTGAGCTACACCAGGAAAAATGTATGCTTTACGATTCAATAACAAACTGTTTTTTCCTCTTCTTTTCTCACTGATGGATTAAAGTGCTTGACAAATAGTCTAGAAAGCAGTCTCTGAAGTACTTCTATAATGGGGTTTGACAGATGTATCTGTGGAATAAAGTCAAGATCTAGTGAAGAGCTTATAAAACCAGTAGATTTCTGACTTCATATGAAAATCTTTCTGTTCATAGATGAGGTCCAGCACACCTTCAAAAATAGGGAGGCTTTGCCTGTAGGCAGAAAATGTGTAGGAAGGGAGGGCCTGAGAGAATGCGATCTGGAGAAATAAGGCAAGTTGGAGAAAGTAGGAGGTCTTGGACAATGAGACAGCTGACAACCTAACTGAGGAATGAAGCTCAAAGTACAAATGTTCAGCTTGAAGTCAGCCTCCAATTATGATTAGTTTGAGCTTTACTGTATTTTCTCAGCTAAGGCTGTTTTATGTGAATCTCTATCAAAGCCTTCTTAAGCAGATGGGGGGTTCTAAAATGATCAAAAGAAGCCCAACAATGAGAAACAAGGACTCTGTATCCCATTAAAAATATATGGTGCCCTCACTTCTATCCTGTGACCGAACACATCTTTGAACATATCACCCTTGACTTTTCCAATGCTGATTTTAAGTTTTAATTTAATTTAAATTTCATTAAACTTTTAAAGTAATTGACTGCAAATATTCTTAGTATCAATAGTAAAAGTAGGTATAATAATGATAATAAGATAGTAATGTATATATTTGAACTGTTGATAATGGGGTCCTGTTATGTTAGGCCGTGCAACAACAGAGAATAGTAAACAATGCTTACTATGAAGTATCTATGGATCTACGCCATCTCTATCACATTAATCACTTGTTTTGAGCAAATAGGTTGTTTTTACCTCTTCCTTCCACTGTAAAAAATAACAATTCTTACAGTGTGTTTTCTYGTTGCAACTAATTTTTAATGTCACTATACTACTGCCATCAGAACTGCTCTGGGGGGTGCCATTGGCCCGATGCTGCTAAGAAATCTTGATCAGTTTCCTTTATTTCAAATTATACGACTGATTAAGAACAGTTCCACGCCCAGTGTTAGGCCCCATAAAGAATCAGAAAGTAAGAGATAGTCTCCTTTAGTTTCTCTCTTAAAGATCTGTTGCAGCCCAATAGAAGAACTTCTGTCCACATGGTTGCTATGAAAACTAAATCTGCATAGACCATACAATTAAAAACACAGCACAAACTGTCATATCTTGGAGGTAGGGACTTGTTTTATCATTGTCCTCTGAAAACATTTTGTGGAAGCTGCCTCAGCAGCAAAGGAATTTTGCCCCTTCTGAGATATGACAAGCAGCTTGGGAATGCAATTCATACACTCATTAACACAGATGCTCAGAAAAACAGGCATTCTTTGTTTTCCAGAACTTTTTATGAGAAGGCATTTTGCTACCAACACATGAGACCTGGGTCCACTGAAATGGATGGGAATCCTGTCTGAATAAGGAGTATTAGCTGGTTCAAAATGTCTCTGCAGTGTCTGCAAAGCAGACTCCTGGTACCTACAGAGTCTCTTTGAATGTCATTCCCCCAACAAATGAGCTAACAAAACGCTGCTCTGCAAAATGAAAGGCAAGCCTGGGAAAGCGGGGTGTTTTCGGGCAGAGCAGCCATGCGCTGCATGAGCATCCCAGCACTCACAGCTGTTGAAAGAGATTTTCAGGCTTTAATCACAAACTTAATGCCTCTTTCCTCTGGAAGATCACTGGCACTTTGCATGATTTCATCAAAAACCAGAAACACCTAGACCAAACACCTTTTTAGCTATAGGAATAGTAACTTTCTTGCATGTTCTTTTAGGCAGACAAAATGGAAGTTTCAGCTATGGGCTTTGGAAGGAAGCACAACCACCTGTGGAGGAGAGCAAATCCAGGGAGAAGTGGCCCCTCCAGCTATTAAGCCCAGCTGGTCTTCTAGCCCAGTAAATGCTTAGTGACTTGCACATTATTGCTACTAGATTCCTAGCAAAAAAAACCCCAAACCAAAACCAACAACAAAAAACAATTGCTAACTGTTAAATCACATTTTGTCTTGGGACAGCTTATTCTGGGATATTACAGGCATGAAGCCATTAATGCATTACATGATGATGGAGCAGTGGTGGTACTGTAGCTAAAGACATATGGCACAAAGTTCATGGGGAAAGATTATATCTTTTATTAGATCAAGCAACACAGTTTGAAAAAAAGGGCAAGCTTTTGAGTGCAAAAATCCTTCTTCTGCGGCTTGAACTTCTTTTCAGCATCTAAGAACTGCTGTCATTGGGAAGTATTTGCCTAAGGCTGATCACTGTTTCTTGGTGTTTGATCATCCTGTCCTGTACCAGTTGTGGTCATATGATAGTTATTTCTACAGATCATTTAGCAATGCATCATATTTTAAAGATAATTGTAAGAATAAACTTTTAATGAAAAGATACAATCTTGCAAACTTTTTTACCGCTTACAAGCCCTGCGTCTGCGTACGTGTTTGAAGAACAGTACGTTTGTTATCTTCAACCTGAGAAAATTGGCATTGATAGGAGTTGAGGGTGTGAAACACTGATCCTGAAGTACTGTATATCTTGCAGAATTAAACCTTAAGACCCAGAAAAACTAGTGAATAAAAAAAAAAAAATATTCACAGCTAAAGGGAGTTTTGCCATTTATCCTGATATTACCAAGACTTCAAACAGATTTCCACTGTTCTTATTAGTTCTAAAGGATATATTTTTAATGCTCCATTCTTGTCTTATCTCAGTTAGTGGTACTGAAGGATCATGAAGAGAATAAAAGAAGAAAAGTGGGAAGATAATCTTTTTTGGAGCAGGGGTCAGTCATGAGTTTGGCTCAACTGTCATAATGAATGATGTCATGTATATCTCACTTAGCAACATAATGCAAATAAAAATATTGCTCCACTGAGTGCAAAATACTGTAAATTGTGTAGATAACGAGTTTTTAATGACTAAGTTCACTTGGAACAGAGTCTTAGAAATGTTCCAGTAAATGTTGTTTACATCATGAAAAGTGCACATTAAGTACAGCACAGTTTACCATTCGGTAATCACTCAGTGCACTTACTGGAACACTATTAGAGAAGAAATTTGAAGAGATGCAAATCCTGTTGGAATTACTTCACATGAAAGTGAAAATTTATATCAACATCCAGTTAAAAGGGATATTTTTGCAGCAAAATAATATTAAAGAACTATGAAGCGGCCTAGAATTTCTTTTGTCCTGTGTTTGAATATAATAAGCTGCTATTTAATTCCAGGTTAAATCTGGAATTGTAGCTACAAAAAAAGCAAAATGTTTCATTTTGCTTGACCTTCGATTCACTGTTATAGAGCTATTCATAAACAGTTACTGCACTTTTTCAGTAGGAAAAAACCCCACATACATACAAACATATGCATTTGGGTAAGAATAATAAACATGGAGAATAAAAGCCAAATTTTGTGTCTCCTCATTATGGCAGTACTTTTTAGCCAGTAATGGTTCAGTCAGTTTTACACATGTTGTTGCACCCTGACTATGATAGTGTAGTATGGTGTCCAAATATGCTTCCCTTGGAAAACAGGAACATTTTATTGTGACTTCGAGTGGATCTATGACCTCTTCCATTCTGAAAATGTTATGTGCATCCTGTATACAGTGTGGTTTGTATAACTTCAATACATTGTTTCAATAGAGTTTCTGCTGATGAAGTCTATTGTAAAAATCCATTAATTTCAGCAATGGCATGGTCAAAGTTCTAATTATACCCTTGACTATTATACAGTGACTTTATAATTGCACAGTGATAAATATAGCAGTATCATCTGAAATGTTTGATTTAGACAGAATTAAACCATTTTGTTCTCATTTCTATTTCTTAGCTTTATAATATATGATGTAAAATGTAAAAAATATGAACAAATTCATTTTGAAATAGAAAATGTTCCATTACTGGAAGGTTAAAAAGAGTTTTTTTTTATATATATATAAATGTATGGTTTTCAATAGAATGATGTTCTGTCTGCAATATCCTAATCAGCTCCAGTGGTAGATATAATACACAAAAATTGCATGGCAATTTTGCTCAGTACCAATGGAAAATTTATGTATTTACTTTTCTTTTTTATATTCACTATTATACTGTTTACAAGTTTTCCAAACTCATCTCATAAAATTAGTTTGCTCAATCACAAAAATATAATCTAGTACTCTAATTTATTTACTGTATGCAGCAGATCAAAGATTAGCACTCTTGATTTTTTCTGTGGAAATTTAGCATGGTGTGATTGTTTTACAGTTTCTAGTATACTGAAGTAAATCAGATCAAACACTTAATCCTAGTTATATTTCTCCCAGTAAAATATCTGCAAGTTTACAAATGTCTTTATCTTGGTTCATTAGCACAAGCCCCATCTTGTGTTTCAATGTTTAAAATTCTTTCCAATGTCCTGGCTCTTCTGATCCTGGTTTTCAAAATTTGGTGTTAGTCTATTTTCGGTAACCTTGTTATCTAGTGATCACAGGTTGCCTTGGTGTGAATTTTCTCCTTTTCCCTGCCAAGCATGTTTATCCTTAGGCAACACTTCACCAGTGTTCATTGCCACTTTGTCAGAAATTTGCAAATGCCTATTCAAGGACTAAAAAATCCAAAGACTAAAATTTTGAATGAAAGTTTCTCAACTAACTTAAAGTTAGCAGTACTGTCCCTACCCTGGCTACACAAAAGAAACTGAGAATTAACACTCTTTTAATTGCTAATGTGTTTAAACATTTTCTAACTGTCCTTTCAAAGCCTGTGAAAGGAGCTGCAGCTCCACTCCATCCCCTTGGTCGCTGCTGGCTGCCGACTCACCCACCCTTTGAAGCCAACCAGCTAACAGAGTAACTAACCACAGTGCCTGGAAACCCCAGGAACTTTGCAACGGTACACTAGTGCCCTTTATTTTGGACCTTGAAATGATAAGCAATACACACACTGGCTTTGCTCCAGGCTTAAAATGTCTCCATTTGAGGACGGACAATCTGAGCCATAAAAGCAATTTTGTATACAAAATGCCTGTATCACCTAATTTGTGTGGAGAGCCATGGCTGCAGCATGGATGTCACCTCTGTGCCTCTGGGTGATTTGGCAATCACCACATTCCCCTTAACAGCAAACTCAAATGTTAATTCATTTTATACTGAACTRTTGTAAAGTCCAGTACGTTGAGAAATTACAACTTTGTATTGATTTCCTATTCATTTTAAAAGGCAGTACCAGGAGTATTAGCATTATACCTTCTTTAAGCTAAAGACATATTATTTTTTATAGACTGCTTCTACCTCCAACATAAGAGTAAGATCACATAAAGAGCACGAACATTAGTTCTACGCTACAGAAGAGATTGTAGTCAATATTTTGACTGGGCCTGTGAGAATAACACAAATGGGATCATACAAAAAGCAAAGGTGCCTCTTGTCAAAGAGGTAGTTTTGTAAAGCAATCCTCAGCAAGTCAAATCCTTCTGAAGCAAAGAAGTTGAAAGAATTGGCTGGGGTGAATGCTTAACAGCATTCATAAATTAGCTGATGCTTAAAAATGTTACTCATTATGCTCTATTTATCAGCTTGTAAAGGCTCTCATTTTAATTTATAATAACATTCCTCCTCAGTCATCACCCTCTGCCTCCTTTCATTACATTAGAAAATTCAGTTTTGTATGCCCTGTTCTTCCACAGTGAAGCAGAAATTTATTTTTCTCATCACCCTTTTAACTACAATATTAATTGCAATTTTTATATGTGCATTCTTGCCAAGATCCTGCTGACTTTTAGTAGCATAATAATTTATTGGACAGCTCCCCACCTCTCATGGTGGGTAATCCAAGGATGTGCTCATAAACAGTGAACTGCATCTTGATTTTTCTTCCTGACAATGTGGAATACTGAAACCAATTTCTAAGATAAAAATGCCATCCAGTTTGATTCATCAAGTGGAATAAAGACTTCTTGCTGAGAAAGTCATTTCAATGCGGGTTAACTGTGACCTGTGCTCCTCTACAGTCCTTGGAACATCTGGCCATATGGGCTGTAAGCAGATTAATCCAGTGCTTTGCACTCTCCTCCTTTAAACAGCTTAAAGGTTGCTGTTTAAATAGCATGGCATGCAATTTTTTAAAAAAAGATCAGCAAATATTAAAATAACTGGGACCAGATGAACAACCCCTCTCCACAGGAAATTTTCAGGGGACATGAAGAAGCAAATATTTGAAAATTACTTGACTGGGTTGTGTTTTTTAATATTAACTTGACATATCTAAATTTAATCTTTCTCAAAGTTGTCAAATCCTATCTAGCCCTACATGATTGAACCAGACATACAACTTCCACTATTCTTGTTTCTGACAGTAGTAATGGACACTTTTAAAGTCTGGCTAACCAGAGAGCTGTAGGAAGGTGGGACCTGCAGTAACACCAGCTTGTCTGGATGAAAGCTTTATGCGAAGATGAAGCAATCCTCCCAGGGTGCTGGTAGCAATGCGATGACTTGTAAGTTCAGCTATAGCTTTGAAAAGCTGCAGAGTCCACCCTCCCAGCCCTGCCCACCCAGCTGAGGCATGTTAGTGCCCAGAACTACGTAAGCATCTCACTTGACATGTCCTTTGCAGAGCAGGGATAACAAGGCCTGGCTACCTTCTTTGCATTTGCTGATGCTTCTAGCTGCAGGAGCAATCATAACCGGATCTTATTGACAACCAAAAGGTGATGTGGAGAACACTGTTGCAGAGATATCTTGACCACTTATTTCACTATGGTACAATAAATATTGTAGTTGGTCAAATAACTTGTATTTTAATTCAACTTTCTTAAAATTTGYGTTTTCTTCTTTTTCCACTGAAAATGGCAAACTCCCCAGAGGTGGAATTCTGATCATTTTTGGAAATAGGGAAAGAACATACATTTTATTTCTTTTAAAATAAAATGTCTTCTACAGAAATAATTTTTTAAAAAGCAAGCCAGGTTGGGGGTAAGTTCCAATAAATATGAAGTCAATACCAGACACTTCTTATCTCCATCCCAGTTTCTGGGATTTTATTTGGTAAATGGAGGAGCTAAAAAAACTCTCACCAAACCTTCAATTTATGTGACATTGTCCTTTCAGGTTGTGCATTGCATCTGCTTTCATGTTTTGCTGTTGTTTTTTTCCAGGCATTTCATCTCCCTTTTTTTTTCTTCTTCATCTTTATTATACTAGCAATTTAGCTTCAGATGACTACATTTTGTGTGTGTAGCTGGATCAGTCCTGGCCTTAGCATCTAGAGGCAGCACTGTAATGTATCTAGTTGTTTCTCCAGGTGGGTTTGAGGAAGTTCTCTTCTTCACAGATGTTGGTGATCATTTCTGCTCTGCAGACAGGGTGAAGTCTTATCTTCATTTGCATAACTACTAATTTTAATGTTGTCCATAAAGATTACTTTTGGGACCAAATCCTGTCAGTTGCCAACCAGTGTGTGTTTAAGAGTGTGTCTCACCTTCTTTAAAGAGAGGAACATCCTTGTATAAAGGTAGCTACTGCAAGGAAACTCTGCTGATACACTTCATAACAGTACTGGAAAACAGCTTGTAAAGTTAGAAGCCTTATTAACATGCAGAGCAGCACATCGCCTATTACTCTGCATTCCTAGTTAATGAGGAAATTATTAGCACACAGCACTAAATTAAGAAAAGGAATGATACTTTGATTTAGTTATTGAACTGGCTCTATTAAAGAAGACTCTGTCATTGAGCTGACAATCCCTGCTCCTCATTCTGTTGTGCATTTCCTAACAGGGGACCTGAATGAGAGCTGAGTGACAAAGTGTCCATCTAAAGCTGATTACCAGAGCATTACCGCAGCTAAGGCAGTGTTTTAGGGACTAGATCGCTCCTCTTGCTGAAGTTATCTGCAATGTGTATATCAAAAAGCCAGCTTGAATCGGAGAACTGGCTGCAATTCACAAACTTTCGGCYTGATCCTGCTGATRGTGATGCTCCTCCAGGCACTTCAGGTCAAATGAGTGTGTGATCCTTGTCTGTTGATAATTAACTTTTCACAAAGTGAACTTTGTGAAACATTAGAGAATCAAGCAATTCTTTCTTTCAAATAAAACATGCAGTATTGACGTATGAATTCTCTCTTGCCTTACAATTCAATTATGATTATTCCTAGAGCCTGATGGAAAATATTTTTCCTGACCTTTAAAAGTTTTAAAAATTTATATTTTTCCCATTCCATTTGGGTTAAAAGTAAACCCTTTCCAATGAAAGTCTAAATCTCAGGACAACCTAAGTGTTTGGGATTTTCATCTAAAATGGAAAATAATCTCAGCTGAACTTCCTTTGACTCCCAATTTGTGCCAGAGACTTCTATTGTACTGGCTCAGCTGGGATTCCTGACTACTAGATTACTGACTCCATATCTTTTGCTGTGCCCTAGTAACTATTCAATTATTTAAACATGGAATAGCTCCAACAGATGCTATTGCAAGAGACACATTCTGTAATAGAGCAGCCAGGGCATTCATCTGGGACATGGGAAACCAAGGGTCAAGTCCTTGTACCACAGAGTTTTAGAATCTCTATACAAAGAATAATAGGAGAACAACTATACCACTGGCTCAGGATATAAGACAGAACATAAGTTCAAATGCCTGTTCTGAATCCTATCCCATTCCTGGAACGGAATGAACTCTCTCCCTTGTTATTGGGAAAATATTTCATCTGTTGAATTTTGGCAGAAGTGAGCTCTTAGATCTTGAATGACTGCATCCTTAGAAGCATTACAGATCCCCAAATTCAGTAATGCAAAGATCTGGTTGGCAGTGTTAGAGACGTTCTGTTATTATGGTATTTAAAACAGGCATTTTATGCCAATACAGAAGTTTTACTGAAATGATAAGGTATTAAAGCAAAGTTTGAAGTGGTTGCCAATAGTTCATTTTTCCAGCAACTTAGAAGGAGGCTTCACAGTGCAAGTCAAAGTGGCAATTGCCTTGGAGCTGGGTCTCAAACCCAAAGTTTTGTTGGGGAAGGGACTCCTCAGTGGATGTAAGACCAGCAAAAGTCCACGCAGGTCAGTGGAGCTTTGTGGCTTGACAGCTTTTGGGAACCCAGTACATAATCTCTTGGCAGTGAAAATCAACACCCTAGAAATATGGCCATAGTAGAAGTAACTTTGATGAATGTGATACTGAGGGAAAGGCATTTGCCTCTAGCTCATGAAGTGACTGCTACCATATTTCCAAGGTTGCTAGGAGACAAATTATTTTGTGGTGTAACTCCCCTCACTTTGATAGACTTGCATCACGTTGATATTAGATCTGCAGGCTATAAGCTTTGTATGTCTCTCCAAAGATGGGTTGGAAGAATAACAGTGGTGCTGGATTGAACTGGCTCTGCTCCCATTCCTGCACATACAGCAGCCCTGACTGCAGCAGAAGCCCTGGGCAGCACTCAGAAGTTATGGACCATCTGTGCAGCTGTTTCCTGCCCCTGGTGCAATAGGGCTGCACCAGTCTTGCCCCATCTGGGGACCTTGAAATCTGCRTGAATTTAGCAGAGCAGGCAGATGGAAAGCATAGGTTTATTCCATAAGAAAAGCAGTGATGCACAACAGTTGGTCTTGATTTCTTCTTTTTGAAATTCAGTGATTTTGTGGTATGAATAATTTTCTGACTTCTGCTAAGGTAATGTCTTTGTTCAAAGTGACATGCTGCAATAATTTATATAAACACTGTAAATTACATATTTCAACTGTATATCAATTTTGTGTCTGTGCCCACTGATTTCTCTCATAAAACAGAGAAATAAAACAACCCACTTTTTAGATTCATCTCCAGCTGCCTGCCTGATTTCTTAAAAGCAAGCAAAAATAGCGTAGGTGACAGTCAAGACAGGCCAGCTTAGGCACTCCCAAATCATATTTACTTTCCATCGCTGCCTTTTCTTCTCTGATTCATCTATAATGAATATCCTCCTCTTTGCACTAGATTCAGTTACTGTTTCTTTGTATACAGTAACATAATCCATGTGGTTTAAAAGCGCAGTCATCTCCCTACCTCTATTCCTTTCCCCTTACCATTAGTATAATTAAGATGAAAGTTTGCCCATGAGACCTACAGATAGAGTTCCCAGTAGTAAGGTGTCAGAGAAGGTTAAAAGTGAAAGAGACCTTTAAGGAGGGAAGAAATGTACCACAATAGCTGTTTAACCAACGTGCCTGGGTTTTGTGGGGCTCAGAGGGGTTGCTGCTGCACAGTTGCACGGGAAGAACCAAAGGGGAAGCTGAAAAGCAGAGTGACTGCATTTGACAAGGTAGGATGCCTTCCCCGAGCCACCAGACATGGAAGCAGGGTCATCTTCTAAAGGCCACATTGCAGCAGACTCTCAGGTACTACTGCTGCTGCCAACAATTTTCAGGCCAGCACTACAGCAATTAGGTGAATCCCTTACCATCCTCAAAAAGATCACTGCAAGGTATCTGGGCACTGCAAGAAAGATGGAAAATGATTTTGGCAAGAGGCAAATATATGACTTCTATGCTCTTTAAAATAAATCATGCACCCCCACAGTGACTTATCTTTCCCAGGATTATTTTTACAGCTATGGATTTCCCTCATTTCTTCCCCAAGTAAGTCTTCAAAGTAAGATTTTAGTTCTAAGACAGATGGAAATTAAACAAATCAAGATTCATATAAACTGTGTCCTCTGGTTAACCTGTCATGTGTGGAAAGCAGCTTAATCCTCAGATTTTAGAGCGCATCCATTCTATAAAAACACGTGGACTCAGAGGAACTAATTGGGAGACAGGCTGAGCCACGACTGGCAGGAGATGTTGCAGCTGCTCAGCAATGCTCACAAAGAGATCCGGGCAGAGCAAAAACCTTGCAAGTCTGTGGTGTGCATCCCCCTCAGGTGCTGATTTGGTTTGGTTCTGCTTGTAAAGGAGAAAGCCTTACAATAAAAAGAGCAACTTTGCACGCTCTGGAGATGAGGAATTGTCATAGCCTGTTGAACTGGCTTTAATTAATGGTAAAGTGCAACTTTCAGGTCTTGTCTCTGACACTGAGGGTTAGATGGGGCAGAATAGCACTTGAACACATGTTCTGGTGTTTGTTTTTGTCAAAAGTGCTCTATTTTATATCGGRGGAAAAGAGAAAGCTTCTGACTGATTTTTTTCAATTTCCTTTTGTTTCTACAACAAAATCCAATATGAACAGTGAGCATCATTTTAAAATTATTTAATAGCAACATATTATACCAAAGTAATGAAGCGGTCCCTTCTTGGCATAATACTGCCTGCTATTTGACTGCATTTTATGGGGTAATAGTTGCCACTATTTTGTTGTAATAAATGAAACAATATTCTATTCTGCTTGTTACAGATAGAGGGGACAACACTGCCTCACTCTATTTCTACTGTGCCAGAACAAACCAAAATGTTGCTGTGCATGTCAGAGGAACATGCCAGAGATTAGCTTAAGAAATCCTTCGTAATATAGCAGTACATGAGTCCTCTGAATCCGTCCTGCTCTGCACCTTGGTGTGGAAGTGGGGCGCAGATCAGAGCTCACAGCCCAGGGAATACAGAGAGCACCAGATAAGAGCACTTGAAAGCCAAGAGCACTGGGACCACGAGTGAGATCGGCTCTCCCAGCTGTGCAGCTTGTCAGGGGATCTTGCCCAAAACGTGGGCAGTCAGGCACCAGAGTGGGAGCCAGGTGCCAAACAATGTGAGCCAAAGCTGGGAGCCAAAAATGCTAAGGGATGCACCAGTCCAGAAAGCCAGGAGGAAGCAAGGATTAGAGATCCTGTTAGCAGTAGGGGCTAGGGCTAGGATCAAAGAACAGCAATGGGGGGAAGGATGAGGAACAAGCAGCAAGACTGGTACTCAGCTGAAGCCAAGAGAAACTGTGAACAGATAAGGCCTGTTGTGGGGATGGCATCCTCTGCCAGCTGAGCAGGGCAAACATTTTAGCACGTTGGACACAGCAGACCTTTTAGCTCAAGAGCTGGGCTGCCAGGCTCTTAGCTCGAGCAGAGCCTGACAGAAGCTGATACCTGGCCTGGAGCATGTGCTGCTTTAGCAGAGCACTAATGTGATAGGGAGGGAGGAGGAACAGAACTTGAACAGCTTAGTTTTTCTCTGCTAACTCTGCCCTTGCATACAGATAGCTGGAACTTACAATGTTTTGGCAGAAAATTGATGAGATTTTTTGGAATACTAAAGCATGTTTTCATAAAGAGTAATTACCTCATGAGTTTAGGAACACAACCAGAAAACTGGAAGGAGTCCGAGGGTAAAACGCAAACGGCCAAAGAGTTCTGTAAACACACAGATCTGGCTGGACTCGGGCTGTGAACAAGCCAGCCAACGCCGCGACATCCTCCAGTTTCTGCTGTCCTTTCTGCAGTTGTTCAGTATGGTTAGCATGACCACCTGTCCCATCCTAAACGAGGCTGCAATGCAATGCGGCCTTAAATGAGGCCATATCACAATTAGCTTTCAGAAAAATAAACTGGTATGTGGACAAGCATCATACACACAGATTAGGACCACTCTTTAAAGAACTTATTCAAACACACCTACATTTGTTCCTTCTTGACATCTAACAAAGCTCTCAGACCCCTTTCAACTCTGGTCCCATTAAAAATATTACAATGCAGGATGAACACAGGAAAAGAAAGATGCCTTCTAAAGTTCACTACAGAAATCCTGCATAAAATGCCACATTTTGTTTTTAGTGTAAGATTTTAATGTAGTGGAAAATGGCTGAATTACATAAGCTCTATTATARTATTTTTCACATTTCATGGAAACACAAGTACAAAACAGCACATTTGTTATTCATGACATGAATCTCCATAAAACCCCAGTCTTGTAAAATGTAATGTCAGGAAAAATCTGATTAAATGGTACTGCCCTCCCTCAGGGAAAACCTAGTTCAATTAGAAGAAAATGTGTTAGTCTGCATTTCCTACACCATTTCATCTTATTTATCATTTCAATAATTTTCTTTATGTTAGACTAAAAAGGATGCAAATGTCAGGGAGTGGCAGGTGAAGATATTATTTAAAAATATACACATTTATTATACTTCTTCAGAATTGCTGCTATCTGGTTCTCTAGTTTCAAAGCTTAAGTATGTTATTTGAGTTTAGTTCTGTCATCCTGACATTTATAATAATCTAAATATAATGCTAAGTCATTCTCTGGCTTACTTGGAGCTAACTGCTTTGACTGGGAGTAATACATTTGGCCAAGAACAGTCCTTGGATTGGGAAAGTCAAGGCTAATTTGAAACTACCTTTACGTTTTCTCAGGTAGTAAGTGAAGAATCTGACTCTTGATTAATAAAAGTCTTGGTGATTCTTCACATTAATTTGCATCAGTATTCATAACTTTGATTCAGGAAGACAGTTGCTGCATTTTGAGTGATTTGATGATTACTGAGAAGATATTTTAAGATTATCAGCTATAATAGATAGTTTGTCTTTTCTTGCCTCTTATTTGAGTTTGTGTCTATCATGCAGCTGTGAATTTCAGTGATTATGTTCTTATTATTCAAGTGAATATCGTTACTACTCTGTTTAGTCAGCGTACAACAATGGGCTTAAAAAACACTAGCTACATTCATACCTTAGACCACTGATATATATATATATATATATATATATATATATATACACATATATATGGCAGAGGTATCGAGAAATGAAGCGTGACAGTTGACTCCTTAAAGTAATGCGGTTCACTGTTTATTTTCTATTGCATATGTTAGACTGCATGGGAATATCTTGCATTGTATGAAGTGTATGACATCTGCTATGGTTAACAGATATCAATGAGGCTGCACATCTGTTCTCATTTGATTCACTGGACTCATTGCAAAATTGTGAAGGCTAACTCAAAGGAAACTTTCATCAACCACTTCATTTCCTACGCGCTGAAAGAAGCTAGGGAAAGATAGTGGAGCAGCTCAGCCAGTCATCATATGAGTGTAGTAGTCTCAGTTAGTCTGCCCTTCCCAATTACATGGTGTTCTTTACTTCAAATTTTGTTCATGTTTTACTGATGATCTTTTTGGTTGCCTTCCATGTAGTATGATCAATCAACTGTAGAAGGACAAGGCCCAGCATTACTTATATCTGTGTAAGTAAGACCTGTTCTACAGCTTTAGGTGAGAATTTAGGTGAGAATACACAATTTAGGGCAGTGATTCTGATTATTGGAATTGTTTCTTGATTTGATGAATTTTTGATAGATTTTCAGTTTCTTTTCATACCTTTTTGAACAGCAGGGAAGGACCTTATGAATAAGACATTTTTGTAAAAGGTTGAGATGTAGTTTAATCAAACACTTCTCTTTCCAGATGATTTTTCAATAAATAGAAAACTACAAAAAAAAAAAAAGACTAATGTAACACATTCACTTTTTCTATCCACAGATTGGTAAAGATAGGAATTCAATAGGAAAGCAAAAGAAATTTATTATTCTTCATTTCTGAGTTTTAAGAAATTAAATTCATCACACACAAAGAATATGGTGTTTAACAGGATATCACAATGGAAAATGGAAAATGCAAAGTATTAATCCTTATACGTTCAATAATATTGTTTGCTCAAGCTTTGATGCAGTGGAGTGTAATGAAAACATTGTCATTCTAGATGTTGAGTACCATGGATGAAACTTAATCTAAGGAAAACTTTAAGGACTAGAAAAAGCAATTTTTAGCTGAAAGCACATCCAGATGCAGTGTCAAAATGGACAAATGGAAAAAGTTCATAAGCAAGTGATGAAAAATAAAAAAGAGGAACAGAAGAATTTCAGGACTGGCGCAGACCCATTTCTACACCAAAAGTGTCYAATAATGATGTGACAAAGACAGAAGCATTTAACACATTTGTTCTGGTTCTGCAAAGGAGCAGGATGAAATATTGTAGGAGCACACTGAAGTACTTTCTAGTACTTTCCAGAGTAATATCAAACAGCATGCATAAGGGTTAAATATTTTTCAATCATTAGCCCTGGAAAAGTTGCATCCAGCAGTCTTTGTAGAGGTGTTTAAGAGATATAAGCCTAACCACTGTAATTTTAAAGATATATCCAAAGTCTGGAAGTGAGCTAATGTTGCAATAATTTTCATTCTAAAATGGCAGTGGATGACCTGAGCATCTATACAGATATAAATCTTGGAAAAAAAAAAAATATGGACTTCAACAGGCAAGGAATTAAATGATAGGGAATCATTAAAGCTAGTCAGCATGGCTGTATATCAAACAAGTTCAGCACATGACCAGATGAGGATTAGAGGAGTATTTTGCTACATTTTTAACAGCAAATGATGGAGGAGGAAATAGTTATTTTGGGTGGAGGAGGAGTTAATTCACTTCAAATATAGGAGATGGGAAACATGTTGTTCAGTTGTGGGAAAGCAGCATAATCACGGGGATAGCAAGGAACCATTTGAAACATTGCTGAACAGTGCAACCAAGTGATGAAACATTTTCCTCACGGCAGGTTTGCAACTGAAGACCCTTATTTCTTCTGGAACTCAGTAGGGTTTTTGAAGATCAGAGAACTCATCTGCCTTTGATCAAAACTGTTATTCAGTTAGTACTCAGTGACCTAGAGTTTGCTTAAAATGCTGATTCTATAACTAGGCAATATCTCAACTCRAAATAAACACTGTTTTTGTATCTCATTAGCAAGTTATTTGGCATGATAGGAAAGGATCAGTAGATCAAAGGACTTGGTGCTGAGGCTCCTACATCCTTGCTAGCTGTAGTTCAGGGAATTTACTTTGAACTAGAGTTTGTCTTGTTCCTTGGACTGAAGTCCCCACCATGCAGGCAGCCCAAAGCCGTTCAAAGGCCCAGTTACTGTTTTGGATTCTCCTCTCGGAGCTGGCATGCATTTGGTGAGCACCTGGTGGGGAGCTTCCAGCTTAGTTTCCTCCACAAGAAATCTAGTTTATGTGTACCAAAATTGTTTTTCAAACCAAACCAAAACATACTAAATGGAGACAATAAGGGGATTTGCRTCAAACTAATCAAAGCCCTACTACTGATGTAAGCATTCACCCAGAACAACAGAATTAGGGCAAAGAGTTCCTTGCTCTCCCACCATCCATATCTCATCTGCACTGGTTCAGACTAAATCCTCCCCTATGTCTGAGATGGAAAACTCATAATGCAAACAAATTGCTGCAAGAAAAAAAATCAACTTACATCACTGTATCTTGCTACTGAAGTTCTCCAGAGGATTAACACTCATTTTGGCAGTGTTAGAAAGCTACAGTTAGCACCTTGTCAGCTGGTAGGCTGATTAAGCAGTTGTGAAGGTGTCATGTCTTATTCCTCAGGTAATCTAAATGAAGGGGAGATCAAAAGCTACAAATCGTTTTGGATGGCAGACAGCTACAGTACTTCAGTTATGGCCACTGCTGGAATGCTTTACCACCTGAGAAGAAAACAGCAGGGTATGAAAGAATAAAAAGCAGGAACTTAATGCAACTTCTTGAGGGCTAAAATGGTATCTCATATCTAGGAGCTCCTGGCATCAAGCATCCTTAGTTTCCCATGGAAACTAGGCTTGTGTGAGTCAAAATGCACAGCTGAATAAAAGTAAATACAATTGAAATTTTTCATTTGAACTGATGCAGGCAATCATTTTCCAGCATGTTCTCYTTTGGAAAATTGAAAAGAATATTTGAGAACTGTAATAATTTTGGGCCATTTATGATGAAAGCATGGGAAATAAAGAAATTCTGGACTGCTTTCATAACAAGATTCAATTGTCTTTCAAACACCAAAGAAGATGCAGTCATGCAACCCATTCATGCTGCCATTATGCTCTGTAAATCAGGTTGGACAACAACAATCAGGACATTTCCCTGGCCAACTGGAGAATCCTGTTCAAATTTTGTCTCACCGATTCAGAGCAGTAATTGGAATTTAGATCTCTCTTCTCTGAAGACAAGGCTCCAGCCATCAGACCATATGTGTAGTATAGGCAACAAGTAATCTCCCTTAGTCTTTCTGGTTGAGGCCGTCTCATTTTGGCTAAATTATTGCAAATCAAGCTAAACTGAGTCTCCATTATCATGCAGAGAAAGAATAATGGTAAGCCTGTAGCTAGTGTGCTACTAGGTAGGGGCCACCACATTTCCAGTTCAAACTAGAAGGTTTTGATTAGTTTTGCTAACAGCTTTTAATGAAAATAAGCTTCCACAGATGAAAACAAAGTTTTTTCTTAGGGAATGTTTATCATTTCTTCTACGTCTTCTGACTTGTCCATAGGGGACATGGATGCAACTTCTTCACATGCATTTCTGTAAAAAAATTCAGGTTCATGAGCTTTCTGGGAGTACAGCCATCACATACATGCATGCAAAATGGAACATGCAAATTACAAATTATACATCTGTAAGATAACTGTGTGATAAAGATGGGTAAGCTTTCTCAGGAGAATTCAACACTCTTGGGTAAATTATGCTGAGTTGCAGTAATTTATATAGAAATGTCTATGTAGGTGTGTACGTATAGATACACACACACAAATCACAGTCCCAGTTCTACCAAGGTGAATATGCAAATCTGATCTTATTACTCACAGTTATGTTAATAAAACCAAACTAAAGAAATTCATGTCATTTCACATTTATCTTCTGCGCAGCTTGAACAGTCTCAAAACTCAACTGACTTTTCATGCTTGCACCATTGGCTCCCARGTGGGAGACATTCTTTCACCCTTCCACCTCAGCAGTTCTCATTTCCCCTTGCATGTCCCTGGCATCTTGCTATGTCTCAGCACATGAAGAGCATATTATATTTGAATGTTTGTCAGTCCTATGGGCAAAACGTTCTTATACAGAGAAATCTTCCAAAGGTCTGTTCTGTAGCTTGAAGGCAACTCTCTGGATCAGGAATGAAGACTTCTCTTTTATGTGCTAGTCCCTTCCATTTTAGACTCTGTATATCACAATATATTTTTTACTGATAAAGATCAAATGTTAGTTTTTTTATATACAGGCTTTCACCCTGTGGATACTATACATAAAGAAAATAACCTTAGGTGTGACCTAGCCTTGATATTTCACATTTAGTACCATATTATTTTTATACTCAATGATCTGGCATATTTTTCTTCAACTATATGGAATTTAATGCTACAGCTATTGCCAAGTTATTTTAAAGAGATTTATAAAGACATCTCATAACATCTTCAGAGGCCGAAAACCTGTTATGTCTGTAGGAGGGAAAGAAAGAGAATCTGAAAACCATTTTCTGGAAGGGACTAATGGCTAAGAGCACGAGGAAAACCTGAGAACAATTTCAATGATATTTACAAGAATGCATTTTTCATTTAGCTCTTGGAAAAGGCTCTCACATGGGTCAAATGTGTCTTGGCAATTTGTCAGGAAAATGCAATTTGAGTTCGAAGCACTTTATATTAAGGTTTCCAGAGTCTCAGTTTTGGCCTAAAGGGAAAGGTTTCATTTCAGTAACTGCAGACCTGATTCACTACTTTCTTTCTTAAAACAGTCATGTCTCTGACTTACTGACTACAATCCCAAAGTGATATAAAAATCAGTTGCTGAATGTCAATACTAGAGCAGCTACCTTGTAAGCAGTGTAGGAATATAATTACCAGGACAGCACAACACAGAGCAATGGGTGAAAAATGGGGCTGTCCAGATATCTGCCTTGTCTGCATTCAGGAAAGGACAGAAGAAAAAGTAGAGATGAGAGCATCACTCATTAGACACAGACTTTTACTCTGTGACCCTTCATTGTGGCCTAGGCCATTTTGCTCAGTTTTGGATTAGTCTCTGAAGGCATTTGTGCATGAATAACCTATACCAGCTGCTCAGAAGAGCTCCCCGCTGAACAGATTGTRCTAAGTAATGACCAGAAACAGCTAACGAAGCTGGTGGCACATTGGGTTGGATTAAATCCAGAAGCATTTAAATGCTGACAGGAAAATCTTAAAAAAATCCTTCTCGCAGAGATGATCAAATTCTTTACAAGCTGTCTGACAGCTGGTGGTACATCTACTAGCCCTGTATACACATTCGCTTGTGAAACAGCTGCTTTACAGTCACAGGGAGGATGTTGTCCAGGGCGTAGAGAAGACTACTCCCTATTCAGAGTAATTTTGGGGAACTCTTCTGAACAACACAGACTGTTGATGTACATCGATGACAGCATGAAGAGTTTCCTACATAAATTCATAGCTGTATTTTACAAGCCTTCAACACAAATTAGGTGCCATTGCTTTTTTCCTAAGTCAAAAGAAATATAATGTAATCCTGGTTTGAAGAAAGAGCAGCCAATAAAATACAGTTGCTATTCAGACAGAACAGCATGTGACTTATGTTTCTTTTTGGTTCCAACAACAAGAGCAAACGACGATAAAGTCTCCATGGGAGACTTTATATGTTTTAATTTCCATTTAACAATCTTTATCAAATTGAAAATAATTTTGCACTATCTTTGAAAATTATAGCTGGCTGTCTAAACCTCAGATAATCAGGTCCTTAGGAAAAAAATAGCAATGCAGTAGGCAGGACATAAACTGTTATATAGCTAGGGAGAACACATTTAAAGTGCTATTGTTTAGGAAAAAGACAATCTTTGTTAAAAAGGAATAAATATGTCTCTGCATGTTACTATCCTACTATATGGAGATTTGGTGAAGAAAAGAAATATTACCCTAAGTTTCAATCAGGCACTGCTAGGAAATACATCATTCCATGAAATATTGCAATTACATAGAACAATGACTTTCATAAAAGTCATTTTAGATTGGTCAATTTGAGTAATTTATGCCTTCCATCACATAAGCAAATAAGATGAAGAACTCATTTTGTGGTTGCTAGCTGAAAGAAGATACAAGACTATAGAAAGTAATTGCCTGGATCAATATTCTATTTATTTTTTCCTCATCTATAAAATGGGCCTGTTGATGCATGTGTAAAAAYATAAAAAGGGAACAACACAGCACATTGACTACCCAGTGTTGACAAATGCTGTGTTATAAAAGGATTCTATAAATATCTATATATTTCCAAGTGGTTAACTGATAACATGCCAATAGAAAGCACTAAGAATAAGTAGCAGATTTTCTGTGTTTTGTGAAATCAATAAAACTCCTGACTGCACCCTGCAAATGGCTTCTTCTTTGCAGTCCTCTACCTGGAACTCTTCTTTTGCACTGTATAGAAATTAAAAGCTTGCCCAAGCTCACCCACAGATCACACTTAGAAAACAAAGGCCTTCTATGAGTTCTTGAAAGTTCAACAACTCAATTTCTAATCAATACACTGCTTAAGGTCAGGAATTCTTTAAAGCTTGTTGAGCTGTTGAGATGCAGGGACTCACTCAAATAGAAAAGAATTAATATGTAACAAAAAAAATTAAGATTGGTCATAGAATGAAGGAGGATGAATGCGAGATTCATAGGAAGACCTAGAAATTTGTACTTAATAACACTCCCATGTGAGTATCACTTTCTACAGTACTGATACCTTTCAAGGCCTAACGAAGTCCAGCACGCCTGTTTTGAACAACATAGACCAACACAACAGAACGGGTTGGAGAGGAAGGAAAGAAAAATATTATATCCTTCAGATAAAACCACAGAGAGAATTACATAGATAGAATGCAGAAAAGCCAGTTGATTAATATCAGCTAACTAGTCTGATGAATTCTACAATATTTTTGAAAACTTTTTGGCATTTTTCGGCCCAGCTTAGAGACCTAGCTGAATCACTCACAAATATGTTTCTGAATATATTTTTCAATGTGGTTCCATGACATTTTAAGTAATATGTACAATGAATATGTTTGTGCATTTCTTACATAACTCAAGTAATTAACCAAATTTGGAGCTTGGCCAGCACATGGCAACTAACAAATTTACTCTTACAAAAAAATGTCATGGCGTTTTTAATGACCCAAGAATTATAATGCAGCTTCCACTCACTACTTTCTGGACTCATGGGGGGAGGCTAATTGAATCCAGGCAGAGAGAACACGGTCTAGTGAATGAGCTCAAGTACTGTCCATGATTAGTTCTTGGTAACCTCCATCCAAGTTCCAATACAACTACCTTAATGTGTGAGAGTTGGTGGGACCTCAGTGTGAAGCGGCAGCAAGAAACATGGGCCAGAATAGAAAATACAAAATGGGGAAGCTAGGTATGCCTGCACGCTCCTACACCCTGCTTCACTGAAAGAATTTTATAAATGTAAAGATAACAAGCAATAAAAGCTTAGGAAATACTAGAATTAATGTTTTCTATTCAGCATTTGTCCTTAATTCATCCTTCCTCCCTCAAGCATTCTAATAGTTTTTAATGACTTGAGCACATATGATTTTTTCCATATGCCTCATATCTCAGTCAGTGCACTCACTAAATAGCACTTCATGTTCTGTTTTCTCCTTGTTCAATATATTGTGTACACTTCAGTAGAGAAACTCCCTTATGAATATACAAGACATCCTCCTAGGTTGTTCTGGGGAACTCACAGAACTACCAGTTGAATTTATGTATTTTSTCAACCTGTAAGGTGAAGGGATAGGTATCAGCAGTTGGGGAATTGAGGCAAATAGAGATTAAAGTTAAAAGTACCTACTAGTACCTACTAGTTTTAGTTGCTTATTTGGAGATAACCTAGAACTGACTTTTCGGCACAGACAACATTGGTACAGTGATTAATATATTCTAAGAACAGCTCTGTTAAGTTCAGCTGTGGCTAGCATTGCCCACGCTTCTCCAAATTAGAGCCATGTCGTTTTCAAGCTAGGCACTAACATACAGAGGAATCCACACTTAGCGACTGTGTAAAGTTTGGTTTATGTGATTTGACCAATAATGCATAGGAAGCAGCAAGAACTAAGGAAAGAATCTTATTTCCTTGGACCAGAGCTGTCTTAAGCATGAGAATATCCTATCTCCTCTAGCACTCCCCTGTCCCACACACAGCCCATCTCATAGCTTTTCCAATGGCAGAAACAGTGATATACAAACAGCAGACTTCTTAATGACACTTAATACTCTGTTTGAGTACCGGGCACTAATGTTCCCTTATGATGGTCCAGAATGATACCCTTCGAAATATCATGAAATTTGGAGCACTAGTTTGAAAAAAACTGCAAAACTCATTTTCATTAAAAATATAAAATAAAAGGACTTTGAACAAGGTATTCTAAATCTTGTAATAGATACAATTAATATAGTACCTGATTATCTTATTAAGTGGACAGCACACAGAGGAAGGGAACAATCTAATTTATGCAACTTCTTTTCAAAGTGGCAGTCATCTGCACTAAGTAAGGAATATGTGGTTCATACATCTATTTTGACAGTTCTCATTAGATTCCTAATATGATCTCCAACATATGTGGAAACAAGCCTCACCCAGGTGGATTCATTAGTTCAGAGCATGTGAACTGCCACATTCATCTCAAAATTTATGAAGACATGAACCAGTTGATGTTTACCACTGACCCCTAGAAATTTCCCTATTTCAAAAGCAAAAATTTTTTAAACTGTCTAATCTAAGCTGAGTATAACATAAAAGTTATCTTTTAAAATATCTTAGAACTGTTGGGAATTGCTACCAGCCTCGTTTTCTATGTCTCACAAAGCATCAGTAGAACTGTTTCCTGAACCTCATCCTTCCCTAACATTAACAGCATAAATCAAAATATAAGCTCAAGAATCACATCCACAGTCTTGGTACTGCAGCTTACCTAATTTTTTATGTGATACCTTCCTGAGAACATTATGTTTTTCTAAATATACTGGCAGCTTATTAGACCTGTCACATAAATGAGCTTCTTTTACCCTATGAGATGAATATTGCTCTAGAAGTAAATCAGTAGAAAGCCTTGTATAGACACCAGTGAAGATACTAGAGTACTGCTCTTTTTTTCTGCTGCAGCATTTTATTCTGAAATCAATGCAACAACTTTCATAGCTAATGGACTGTGCTGGTAAGCATCCCTCTGTTGCTGTAAAAAATCTGTACTTAAGTCACTCCAAATAGGGCTGGTAAGAACAAGCAATGTAATATGTTTGTGAAAGGCAACTCTTATTCCAATTGACATTGCATTCTGGTGCTGATAGCTGAAGGCTAACATTCTGATTAATCCATTTTCCTTTCATTATAAACACTTTTTCCCCTGAAGGCTTACCTAATCACCCTAGAAAACCGATGGTCCTTGGCAATACTGATTATTCTGATGTGGTCACTAAATATGCAAGAGGGCTTGACTTCTAATTTCTCCCTGAATTTTCAGACCTGTCTGGACTTTGCTGAATGAGGGAGCAAAAGCACATGGTTTCAGCAAGCCAACAACTGACGTATTTACAATGATGGGCAGTTCTATTTTCTTATCTGTTTTTTAGGTCTCTGCACATGCAAACAAATAACTTAAGTGGGAGTTTTGCCTGTGTAATGAATTTAGAAAGGCTTCCAAACTAGGAATAGGATGTGTGGGCAGCAACGGTGTGATAAATAGCCAGGGTTTTTTTTTCAACTATCTGCAGAGAACGAACAGAGATAGGACTGAGCAAACCAAATTTGGACCCAGATTTGTTTCCAGTCACCAGCAGAATGAAGATATTCTGATGTAAAGTTTATTTCTGACCTCTGTACACCAAAAAGCCAGACATACACTTTACATACTGATAGAAAGTTTCCACTGTTTCCTCTGAGCTTTAGAGGCATTTTTTAGAGTATTTCATTTGAATTTTAATTATTCACAGCAGGACACAGGAAGGTAGACTCCTATTCTGCAAATGACAGGTGGGTGTAGAATTTGTAAAGCAAAACTCTAGATGTGCTGCTAAATCTTCCCTGAGTTATAACCATATTTTGTTAATATTTACTAATACCTAGATTGCTGTCTTTTTCTGGGGCTTGTTCTCTTGGGTTTTGCTGCTGAAAAAATACTGTACAGTGAAACTGTTTGTTAATCCTGGAAATACATTCTTGAGGAGAATAATTTTGGGCAAATGCTGATTACCAGATGGAAAATAAGAAGCAACATAAATTGGCTTGAGACAGAGTAGGGGACAGAACTGTAATCTCCGATATCCTGAGCACAGACTATAATTACTTGGCTGTTGGGCAAAAAGAGCACCTCTGTCTCTAGTACTCTTCAGACTCCAGATGTTTTTCCACAGGCTGTACAAGCACAAGAAAACCCATGCTCCACTTTTGGCAGAAAGAAGAGTTTCCTTCAGCTGGAAATGAACGGAATCAGGGACTTTGTCGGAGTGAAAAAATCTGAAAAGTTTGTCTGTCATATTGATTTGACTGGTATTTGGTTTTGATTTGGACACTGAACAASAACAAAAAATTCTGTTATTTACATTGCTTTAGCGAACAACATTTAGATCTGACTAAGGAAATGCCTACCTTGTTTAATGCCATAATACCTAGGGAGGTGCCAATGAATTAAGGCAAGAACCAGGTCAGTGCTAACCATGTCACACCAGCATTTTTGTGCTGATAAATGATGTTAAGATGCAGGGGCAAAAAGCCATGTTAATGTTGCTAATCCGACTGCAGGCCTTGGTGAAGCTCCCTGCACTGTGTCACACAGATGTGCCCCCCAAGCTGCATTCTGACACTTGTGTGCACTTACTCTCCAAGTCGTACCTTTCTCTGTAAGAAACTTCATTCATTTTGGTAAAATATTCCACAATGTGAGTCAAGCTTTTGCACTCCGTCCCTTAATGAGATAGCTGCTTTAAGCAAGAATTTGATTATTTGGAACTAAGACTTTTTGCCAAGAGTGTATGATTCTGCCCATGTACATAATAAAATGCTATGTCCAATCTAAGAACACATTATCACACCCACTGAGCAGTTTTCTATTAAGTCTACTATGAACTACTTGGTAATATTTTTAAAATAATGATGCTGTGAAATAGAGTAGGCCTTAATTTTACACAGGTCTGAGGGACATCTGAAATCTCTCTAAAGTCAGTGCTCTGCACAAACACATACTGATTTCAATATGGCTTATGGAAATATAACCTCATATGAACTTTGGTTAACAGACAGATGGGAATATTTGGGATCTGCACATTTGGGGTTTATATGCCAAAATACAAATTACAATGAACAGTGTGCCAAGTGCTAACAAGGAGTTTAGGAAGCAGGGATACATTTATCTTTCCCAGTTATATATCATTGGGAAGGCTGGACAAAGGACTAATGTGCTGTCTAGACATTTATACAGGAAGCTGATATGGTTTGTATGAAAGTGAGTTATATAAACTAATTACCCTGTGTCTTATATGAACCATCTTTGACTGCAGTATATTTTATTGAGATGAACATATTAAGAGGCATAAACTTTATATGGTAAAGCCTGAAAAGTCACATGTAACTTAATTTTCATAGATAAGAGATGCACAACAGCCTTTCCAGTGTACTGTGATTTTCTTCAGGAAGCAAATCCGTTAGGAAAAGAAAGCTTTCTAATGCAATGACAAGGGAGCACAGTCTAGTCATGGCATATAGGGCTGGGACTCACAGATTATTGTACCAGCCTTTTTTACCACCATCTTTTATCAAGCCGTGTGGGAGACAGCATAATCATGAAGGCAGGGATCCATCTCACCTAACGTCAACTGTGGAGAGTGAGGCAGATGAAAGTTAGAGCTCGTCCTCTAGGCTACGCTTACAGTCCATAGAGAGGGCACCTGTTTGAGATACCTGGCATGGGGTTGGGTCAGTGACCTCTGGAGCCCCTCATCTCTCACTGCATTATCAGGCAACCACAGACACCCGGCTTAAGACGCCTTAGTCTTAGGCTGCTGAAGTGAGGTGAGCTGAATCCCATATTTCTCTCATAGAATACTCATGTCAGAGGTGAACCAATGGTTTAACGTTTGGATCTGGAGCCTAAGTTTTTCCCCAAACCAGGGCTATTTGGTGCCTGTGGTTTTGTTCTATCCAGTACAGAGAGAGGATCTCGCAGGTGTTTAGTCTGGTACTAAGCTCAGTCTGGACAAACTGATATATAAAGCACAGTTGATATGATTGATTGAACCTGAAGGCAGCTGAAAACACAGCAGAAACTAACACAAGGTTTGCAACTTTGCTATTCCAGTAGCCAATATTATACACAAAATATGACACGAGAACAATGGCATCAACCTGCAGACAATAAATTTTCCTTATTTTCAGCATGAGGTGTTCAAGACTGAATATCTCCTATTTACCTGACACTTTGTAGCACAATTTTGAATCCACTGAATTACTGAAATAATAATAAAAAGGTCTTCAGATAGTTGTTTAGATCATGCTGGACTACTCACAGCAGAACTAAATGAGAACATGATGAAGATGTTTAATTTAAAAGTTAGATATAGTTTTCCACAGGAACTTGCCAGAATCACAGTCTCATCTAGACTTCCTTAAACAGTCTCCCACTTTGGTGCGTTCAAAATTTGCCCTTGAAACCAAACAGGTTGAAAGCTTCCTTAAAAAAGCAAAGAATCAATAGCACTCAGAGATRCTGTGGTTCAGATGGATAGCAGTGCAGGATACATAATGTTACATCACCAGCTTCAATTGTTAAATAATCATTAATTCATATACAAAATATAAGATTATATCCTACAATACTGGTTATGCCAAGTACAGATCAGGTATTATTATTCCCGAATAGAAAGCTCTGTGCATTAAAAGAAGAGTAAATGCATACATTTTACTAAAAAATATTGGGAGTATATTGACCAACCTTAGTAAAATTACAGAGCTTCACCTGTAATGTTAGTAAAGCTGCCTCCTCAAAATGCTAATTCTTCTCTTACATTTTCCACTTTCCTTTCCCGCAGATCAAGTTAATCCAACTATAAATAGTTTAAAATATAATGAATAACTGCTGTGAGGTCAGAAGTGGGTCAAAGATGGATAAAGAAGGACTAATCTGAAGGCCAAGGGACAGTGTATTTCAGATACAGAGGTTTAAAGGTGGAGCAGCTCCATAAACTATAAATGGAATTTAGCAGGCTCAGGCTAGTGTGACTGACATCATATTCTGGCCATCACAACCTGAATCCAGTCTGGTGTTATGGGTGTCCACCTGTGTTAGAAAAACCACTGCAGTGAAAACACAACATGCTATATGGGAATTGATTTATTGTCATCATCCACAAGAAATACATTAATTCATCCAATTTTCTGAATTAGTTTGATTCAGGTTCATTGATTTTCCTTAGTTTTCTGGGCTAGATAGTAGTCTCATTTCATTATAGTATGCCACAAAAGTATATCCAGGTATCRTGAAACTACATAAAGACTGGTTTCATCTAATATTATTCTCCAATTCTGAATAATTGTGACACATATTTTTAAAACAATGACAACATGTACAACTGTACAGTATCAGGAACTCCTAATGTGGTTCATCTACAAAGTCCTAAATACCTGCCAGCAAAATGTAGCAAACGTAAAAATTTTATTAGGCACGGACAGAGAATCCTTCTTTCTGACAAAGTTACTACAGCCCAGTATTAGCTGCCTTGCAAATGTGTTAGCTCTCCTTCTCAGTTTGCTGTTTGTTTTCTCCCATTTTGTACTAGATATTCATGCTTAGGACAGTAACAGAAAATAYGATGCCAGCACAATACTGCTGGAACGCTGCTTACAGGGTCTGTGCAGAGGACTAGCCACAGCAGGGTATTTTACTCTAAGCCAATTGCTGCAGATTGATCCTAAGAAAGAGCATAAAGGGAAAACTGGTAAAAGGCTAAAAATCCAATCTGATGCTTCAGTACACGTCCAAATATCTGTACTTTAATGACTTCAATGATGGAGGAAATGAGTGCATTAGAGATAATGCAGCCCTGGCTAACACAGTCTCTTCTTCCTCAAAAAGGCATTGAATTGACTTTCAGGGCTGYGAGATTTTTACATTATTTGGTGTCCTGTGCTTTACCTTACAAATGATTGTAGTGGATCTTCTACTTCCTCTAATAAATGACTACCTTAAGTTTTGTAACTATCATAAGAAAATTTCATAAATTTACCTACTTTTCAACCTTTCCCTGCCATTTATCAGACTGAACTGCAATCACATTCAGGGTCACATCTGGAGCAAGCTATTTCTTCTGCTTGGTTTTAAACCAGGTTTTAGAGGCTTAGCCATCTGACTGAAGTCACTGGTAATTGATGATGATAACGGGCTCTGAAAATCTGTCCCCAGACTTCAGCACATAAGCGTTTGAACTTTATGTGACAGAAGTACTACTTCAGAGCTGTGGCCTGATACTATCCCTTGGCTAAGACCATCCTTTCTGGCATCTCTGCTATCAGCTATCAATCAGGAACACTCTTTCTTTCGCAGCTGAGAGGATCCCATCCATTTGGAAGGTCTTTCTAACATCAACAGTGAGTAGCCAAAGGTAAAGCAGTAGGTGCCACTGTTTGTCTAGAAGGTGAAGAAGACAGTTCTGTGGCAGAATATATCCAAAAGGCCAGGTGTTGGCCAGATCCTTCCCAGGAAAGTTTACTGCCTTCTTAATATAGTACTACCAGACACAACAAAGGTGTCTTCAGGTCTACAGCTGGCTCCTTTCTAGCCAGCTTGGAGAAACATCTGTCTGCTCCAACCTGAGTAGCCAGCCTGATCTCTGTGGGACCAAGTTTCCTCTGTGCAAGCTGTGAGGAGAGGGAACCAGAATTTTATCAGCAATTTGATAGGCTTCAGATTACTGGACTGGTTCCTAAGCTGGTAAAAATCAACATTAACCAAGTTGATACATTTTTTGGTTGATTTACACCAGCTGTGTATGCAGCCCGTTGTATTTTGCAGTGTTGAAATGTCTGACCTAAAAGGATTAAAGGATTTGCTATCTTGATATCTCACTCAGTTTGATTTGCTGCAGAGTTCTGACAAAGTCACAGAGACACTTTCCTTTGATCACTAGGTGACAGAGATAAGAGCAACTTTAATTTTAAAAATGAAGATGAAAATATAAACAATACAATTAGTTCTGAGAATTTGTATAGCGCCATGGATCATTTCTCCTGAATTCCCATTTAGGATTTTGGATTTGCTAAAGTTGAATGAGCCCAGGTGCACTGGCTAAGGTCCATTTGACTAATTACATTCTGCTCATATGAAATTCTCCTTTCAGTGGAATAATGTATTCACTTTTCACCCTGATGCATTGTACAGTGGTGGTGCCTATTATTTCAAAGCTGCACCCAGTCTCAGAGACAGCTGCACTTTGGCGATAGCTCAAACAACCCTTGTGCCTATAGCTTGTATTCTCTTTYGGACTCTGCCCCACTTCACAGAACAGACTCACAGATGACGTGTTGTTTAATGGTGCTTACTCTCTTTTGCAAAGAGCTTTGAGAGGCACAGAAGAACAAGTGAATCACCTGAGCAATGCTAATTCCTTATGTGACTGTTAGGGAATGAGAAAGCCTAAGGGGAAGGAAAAGAGATCAAGATTATAATGGCCAATGTCTGTGTCCATATCTCAAAAAGAAGAGAATAGCTCACATCTGCCCCAGCCATCACTCAGTGAGATGTGCACAGAACCTTATAATAAATTATTTCTCCCAGAGACAACAAATTTCCCTCAGTACTTTTGCATGTCCCCTGTGCCACCCAAAGTAGTACAAGGTGGCATTCTTACAGTCCAGCCTACCCCTGTGTTAGGCAAACTATGTCAAGAAGAAGTACCCCTAACTAATATGTGAGTACCTGTGGGGATAGTATCTGAGGGAAGTCAAAGGGTAAAGTCTCCACTTCGATTTGTCACCCTCCCTTCCCTTTTTCTTTGATAAGCCAGAGCTTTCTGTCTCAATGCTATCATTTCTTAACTTCGTTTTATTATCAAGGGTGGTTGGCTTCTAAATCCCTTAAGTGTCTTAAGATGTATAGTCACAGCACGTGGAAGGGGGCATTTTTGTTTCCCTGTGGAAGTAGTAGCACGGTGCTCTGGTGTCCGACTGCCGTACCATTTAAAACAACAGTATGCCTCTATCATCTTCTTTGAATTAGTGTCCTCCCCTTTTCAGTGTTCTGTTTCATTTTCTTTTGTCTTAATTCATCTCTGAACCTGGTTCAACATTTTGAAAATTATACCAACACAGAACCAAATGCTATTCTGGTACTAAACCGGCTGCTAGTAAATCGTGGCATACTCAGTTTTTAGTTTATTAGTACTTTGCTAGGCAAGCTATTATTAACTGAAGTAAGGACTCGGGGGAGACATACAGGATCTCCAACACTGTTTTTGCTTTTGTTATCTTCTCCCATTCCATCTTTGAGAAGGTTTATATTATCAAAAGTTGGGGTTCTTGAAGGAAAAGGGAACAAGTTAATTTGGGGTGAAACCCCAGGAGAGATGACCATTTGTCAAGATTTGGTCTGCTGGTATAGTTCTTCAACAAATTTTAATACAGAGCATGAAATTCAGATAAATACCATGATGGGGCAACAAAAGCTTTTACGACAATAAGGCACAGCAAAAGTTGTTCCTACACAAACACCACAAACATATATATTTATTTTATTACCATTCAACATATGGGAGGGAAAAATAAACCCAACAGTGTATTTGCCAAAAGGAAAAGGACCAAACTGGTTAGAGGGGAAAAATTATTTTCCAACTTCTGAGAAGATTTTTACAATTAACAAAGAAATGTGAAATTAAATTAAACAAAGTATAAAAATACATAGTTGTGCTCTTTTTGCCATCATTGTTTATTTCTCCTAATGGCCCTGTTTACTCCTTTTCTGCCTCTTTTGATCTGATTCTCTCAAGTTGCCACCCCTTTCTCTGGTTTTCATTGTAATCTCACATTTGGCCAAAGAACAGAGAAACTGAACAAAGCTGTTGATATGTAAATAACAGCTTTGAAGATAGAAGCACCAGATTGTTCCTGAAAAGAAAAACTGCAGTTGCTTTTTTTCTTCTGACCAGATTTAAAAAATCCTGATGTATAATTCAAATACTGCCTGAAATCAAAGATTCCCTTATCTCTGAAGGATAATCATTTCAGTTACACCAGGCATTTCTAGAGTGCTGTGGAAATTGCATTAAGAGTGCAAGAAGCTACATTCTAAATGTTGTTGACAAAACTGTTTTTTTCAACCCTATTTTGGTTTTCATGTATTTCATTAAGAGCACCTTTGGATAGGAAATTTTAAGAGACAGGGTGATTTTCCCCTACAAAGAAACAGCTGAAGCAGGAGGCCAGATCCTGATACCTCAGCTCCTGCTAGGTGGTATCTGAATCCATGCGTGGTTCCTCTGATCCCAATGAGACTCCCCTCAGAGCACAGAATTTACAATGAACAGGCTCCGAAGTTCACTGAAGTCAATGGGCAGTAACTTCTAACTTCTTGGCTTTGAATAGGACCTTGTATAACTAGAAAGAAGAAATTCTCCTGTGGCTGTGGTCCAGTCCAGTCTGCATTATTAAGGCCATATTTCTGTATGAAATCTGTTCATGGAGCCATTTTACATGGAGCTTAGGGATAACAGCTTTCCCTTTCCAGTGAGATGTGCTAACATTTTTGTCCAAACATACAGTTGGTGGTGTGCAGATAATATACAGATTATGAGGTGCACTTCTGACCAGATTTAAAAAATCCTGATGTATAATTCAAATACTGCCTGAAATCAAAGATTCCCTTATCTCTGAAGGATAATCAGAGAGCAACTGGAATGTATTGAGCTGTGCCTAGGGGTGGATGAAGAGCGAGTCGAGAGCTTATGGGTAAGGATCAAAGGGCAGGCTAATAGAGGTGACACTGTTGTGGGTGTTTACTACAGGCCACCT
>NW_020447531.1:794348-806492 GCF_003343035.1 Apteryx rowi
TCCTGTGCAATGTGCTCTAGGTGACCCTGCTTGAGCAGGGGGGTTGGACTAGATGATCTCCAGAGGTCCCTTCCAACCTCAGTGATTCTGTGATTCTGTGATTCTACTAATGCTGCAGAATGAGCCCTAATAATGAAGGGGGGCTAAAAATTAAACTGCTTCAAGTGGGAATAATTGCTGCTAATACACACCGGCTCCACATCTAGCCCCAGCAATTCCCAGCTTGCCTATGAAAGCTGTCACCTCCGATGGAAAAATATATTTTAAGGTAAGAAGGGACTATTTGCAATTATTTCATTTACACTGAACAAAGAGAATGCTCGTGTCATTTCAACATCAAGACCACTTCAGTTTAATGGTGATGCCTTGACACTGTGGGAATGRGGAGTATTTATGGCGTCTAGCTACAGGTACCTAAATCTGGTTCAAAGCCATGGCTGCCAATCCTTGCATGCTGAGGGAGGGCACCATTTTTGGTCATATTGGCTGCCTGAGCTCTTTGCCTAGCATTTACAATTTTCTGGCTGTTACACAGGCCGGGCTGTTGAACATCCCAGATGAATGGCTGATGCAGATGTACAGATCAACTGCAGTAAGAACAGAGTGTCTTGGATGTTTTGAAGTGGGTTCAAATTCACTGTACATAGCACTTACCACTTTCAGGCTAGCTTGTGTTGATTAGTCTTCTCGCATAGTAAAGGGACAAAGGCAGGGCTCTGTAGAGGGCTGTGAGGAGCAGGACTGTACCTCTTTCCACTAATACACAGTGAGCTTAGGACATCAAACCTAACTGGGCATCTAAGTTAGCTTCCTCTTGTCTGGGATTGTGAACATTTCCGTGCTCCTATGTCTGTGGCTCCCATGGTAAAAATGTGGCCCTGATTTCTTGCCCTAACTTGCCAGGTACAACCTGGCAGGTAGATACTCCCACACTTTTCTGTGCACCTACTTTGTCAAAACCATCCGTGTTTGCTTTCTTGCTATCTCTCTCCTGTAGTAATTTTTGTTGTTGTTTATGAGTCCCCATCTTTCTATTTCACCATGTTTTTTGTGATAAACTGCACCCCTTTTCTTTCTGACCCTGTACATTCTTCATCTACTTGTGCTGGAAGACTGAAAAAATCTTTTAATTACTTTCCTATTAAAAATAACATTGAAAATAAACATTACCTTGTTGCTGACCATGACAATGCTGTAGTCTAGCGCTGCTAAGAGAGCCACTAAGAACAAACAAGTAAGAAAAATCAGACTTTAAGTAATGTAGAACTTTTTTTCTCTACATCTGCATCTTAATGAACAAATCTAGTTATACAGTCTACTTGCCAGATATGAAAATGCAATCTTATGTCCCTATTAATTCTGAATTAGTGCCAATTTCATCAAGCAACATGAGCTATTTATTTTTATTTACCTTTTGTCTGTCAGGCACCTCAACTGTTTATATTACTAGTAATGATCACCCATCATTTATCATCAAGCAGAACTGCAACTCTTTGGAAAGCAGAAGGCACCATTACTTAGCCAGTTTTCAGTACATGGACATAATCAACAACAGACCAAACTGCCCCATCAAAGGGTCAGAAGAGGGAAGTTGGGCTGTTTAGCAGAGGCCAACATATATTCTGTGAACTCCTTGGACCTAATTTGATATCCTTATTAGCATCCCCATAGTTTCCTCCAAAAGGTGAAAATTTAGCTGTTTTTGAGCAGTGAGAAAGGAGTCTCTGGCACACGCTTTCACCGATGTTATGTAACTCTTAAAAAACAGATGGCTGCAAAAGTGGATGCACTTGTTTTCCAATGGGGCTCAGTGCAGACAAATGTTTGTTCCCTGCTGGCCGTTCCTAATACAGGGTGATGACTGTTATTCTCATGCCTGGGCTGTGCTCCACTCCTCCAAGACTCAGGTAGGTATGAAAAAGTAGCTAGCCTGTTATTACTGACRAAGTTTTATTGTCAAAAGACAGTTGCTCCTTCTACTTTTGGGTACGATGATTTAAAAGTAGGACACCTTATCTAGTTTGGATAGTTCAAATAAATGATTTTTGAACCATGTCCATTTTTACTTATAGGGAGAATCAACAGTGCTCTCCCAGCAGCCACCAGACTTTTCCCCTTCTTCTACAGGAACTCAGTGTTTTCTCTCTGTCATATCCTCTAGAGCAGGTACTGCATCTCTACCAGCATCCAAGACAGTTTTGCTTCCCCCATGCAGTGCAGAGATTTGTAATTCACTGCAAACTTCTTTGACCCTCTGTGTTCACCTACTGCAGCAGGTCAGGAGGACACTCCATTCCAACATGGGGGACAGCACAAGCTGGAAACTACCATGTGTATATTCTGCAGGAGTCTGTTTGGAACAGAGCATCAGATTACAAAATAACATATTTAAGCCTGAAGTTGCTGCAAAACCACATGCTAAAGTGCTAGGTTGAATCAGTGCCTGAAATGAATTCTCCATTCGAAGCAATTCAGTAACTCTCTAGTGGGGTGTTGGGTTTTCTCATCTTGTCCTTGTGCTATAAGAATGCCCTTGGCTACTGCCAAGCAGTTTAGAAAGGAGCAAACAGCTTCTCACCGTGTTCATTTGACTGAAACCAAAATTAAATGTTATTCTTCTCATCTCAAAAATCCCCGGTGGTGCCCAGCTCCAGTATAAGAATGAAGAGTGTGGAGTCTATGCTTTTCAGGGTAGATCACAGGGAAAAAAAAAGAAATTGAAGAGATTTCAATGCACTCTCTTCAAGCCTGAGTTGAGTTAAAATAGGCTTAAATCTCTGAACTTCAAACTCATCTACTCCTAGAATATATATATTTTTAATGGCATATAAGAGCAATAATCCCATTTACCTTAAGTAAACTAGAAGATTAAAGCTTATGTCAATCTGCTGAGCAAACAGGGAGGCTGCAGCATCACACATGCCCTCTGTATATTCCAAGGCAAACAGAGCTTGGTTTTAATTAAAGCACAATTTGGACAAATAACTTACTAAGCCAGTTATTAGTCAAGTGTTAGTCTGCCCCCAGAAACTAGACAAATTAAACTGAAAAAAATGGTGGATTAATGAGACAGAAACTGTACAACCTCAGGCAGAGGCTGTATCTTTTCTATGTTTGTGCCATGCACAGCACAAAAGAATCTTAGTCTGGATGGGGCTTTCCATGCTACTATGAGATTAATATTTACCACTACTCTGAATATCATTTTATAATTATTTATTTTGCTTCACCTTAAAGATCTTTCTTTTATGGAGGCTAAGGTTTGCATTATAAATCACTAGCACCATCATGATGTTCCCATGTTCGCAATATACAGCGGTTTGCATTGGAGGTTCTCAAAATACTTACAATAGATTCATCATAATACTTAGAGTGTTTTTAACTGTTTATCTGCAATTGCACATCTGTAAGATTTTTGACCTTGACTAGAGAGATTTTTTTGGTGTATCTATCATTCTTTTATTCAGAGAATAACATAAGTGATTCTAAACACTATACTTGAACTTTACACTTAATTTTTCATAAGGAATCCTTACAAGGATCAAAAATTTGACTTACTCTTATTTATTTATTTAATCTGATTCTCATAAGTGCAAAAAATGGGAGCAAGCCCACTAGCATCACTTAACAGTTGAAGGCAGTCATTTGTGAACCTTGCTATTAAATTGGCCATGATAGTAGGAAGCAAGTATAATTTGGCTATGAATCATAGAGCTATTCATGGAAGGCTCTTACCAAAGACAAAGGCCCTGCTGTCCATTATAAACCTTTGAATTGCCTTCAGATAAATGCAGCTTGTCCTTCGATGTAAAGCTACTCATCACATTCCACCCAGCAGCCTCCATTGTTCACCCTAATGAAAATGCACTCCGTAACGGAGAAGCTGTCTAATTCGTTACAGCAGAGATTATTTTTTCAACCAACTGCTTTGTGCCGAAAACCATAAAATCCCCAAAGCAAGCAGAAACAGATTTTTCTATACAATATTTAAGCTTCATTTGCAAATGGCAAAAACTCATTTTTTCTTTTAAAATAAGTAAATAATAACAGGGTTCCTATTGTGTGTTTGGCAGAAAGAAGATAAATCTCAAAGAGCTTTCCTCTATACCATCGTTAAAAAGAATCTCTTCTTTCTGAGTYTTATGTATCTACAGAGGCTTTAAACAAGAGAAGGCAATTTCTTTGGCTTCATTTATCTTCCTTCCAGCTCCTTTCAGTTAATATTTGTYTAATATTTGTTAATTGCTACTAAAGATGCTGTTTCAGGTAATGCATTTAATTTACCTACTGAGTGTGAAACCACAGGATGCAAAGTGTATCTATGGATATGCCACTGTAGAGTAGCAACAGTAGCTTTGGGCTACAAGCTGCTAAAAATAACTTGCTCTGCACTGCAACTCAGGTATGAGAGATTCAGACCATTCATAAGAACTGTAATTAAAAGCATCAAATGGGATGGAAATATCCCCTTCTATCACTCTGGAAATTCCTTTTAGATGAGTCTGTGCAGTGGTGGAGTTTTCCTCCTGTCTTGCTTGTTTTGTTTTGCATGAAAGGCACACTATCTCTTTTGATTTCTTTGCTGGGAACCAGACTTTTTAGGGTTTAAACAGAAGTAGGCATCATTTTAATTGAAGACAGATAGCAGAGAAAAAGGAAAGACAGCTTTTCAAGGCAAAATGATGCTAGACTGTTGGCATGTTTTTTAACAAGGCAATCGAAACAGTAGCCTTCCTAATAACATTAGCATTTACGTAAAATCTGGCCTCCTGTATACATTTAATTAGCATATTTTGCTTCACATGGTCTCCAGGAGCAAGGCTGATCTACTTACTAAAGGGTATTTGCTTGATAAGTAGTTTCACTGAAGCTGAAGAGATTGATCATGCAAGCAAATCTCTTCAATTTGGCCTCACAACAAATGCTATAAAATGGCAGTCAAATGAACAATTGAGACCCTGCATGATGTTCTTTCTGGAAAAAACTGACCTTTAGGAAAGCAAGTGAAGTGAAAACCAGTAACTCACATCACACACTCTTTACAGCCCCAAAGCTGACAAAAGTGGCTCTGAAAAACTGAATAGTTGCATTTTGACAGCAGAAGATTTCTCTACGTTTCCGTTTTTTTCAAAAAGCAACCCCGAGATGCACTCTGTGAACACAGAACTGGCACAACCACTGATTTGCAGCAGCTTTGGCTACTTAGTTTACAAGGAGACGTGAACAGATCCTGGACATTTTCCTGCATTTCAACAAGCATGAACGTACATGTGCAAGAGGAGGTTGATGTTACGCAACAGCTACATGGCGAGGGAGCAGCCTGGAGCACGTCAGGGAAGCTGTCAGCTTCGAGATTGTGCAGAGGGCTAACGGAGAGCTTAGGTACAGCTTCCCACGCACTTGCACAGAGACTAACAGCACTGCCAGACAGGCAGGCAGAGAACCACACTGCAGTTTGAATTACAGTCCGGTTCTTTGCACTGGAAGGAAGAGATTTGCATCAGCTCCATCCTCATACAAGTTATCTCCTCCAGTGCTCAGACTCTTCTTTACCTGCTTTACCTATTGTTTGGCCTCTCTCTCTCTCTCACTCACGTGGGAGAGAGAGCATCAGGATGATGCTGGCAGCTGGCTTTCTACTGTTTTGCTTCATAGGATATGCACTGTGTACAGGGGGAAGGGATGCCCTAAGTTAATAAGCAGAAACGTATGCATAGGCTCAGCTGTCCCACTAAAGCCAATGATCTACACAAGGAGTAAGAGTGCTAATAAAAAAAAAAAGTTTTTCTTCCAGTTAGAACAAACTGAACAATATCTTTTTTCCATTTTGTCCTGCAAAATAAAACAAAACAATTTGCTTATCAAACTATTTTTGCATCAGAACATCTCTTTGATCTGCAACAAAATGTTTCATTTTTTGGCACGTATACAAGGAGCAAAAGGGAGTTAAGGGCTAGCTGTACCTATATCACTGCTTCCTTTGCACAGAATAGCCGATGACTGGGATAATTCTGGGAAGCGGAACTCCAGACTCAAATCCCAGCTCTGCCTAAAGGGGTTTGAATTTGCACCTCCTGCAAAATGACCTAGTCATCATGCTATGCAGTTCTCTCTCTCGACAGTTGATGTTTTAGTATTAATAAAAATATGTTTCAGAGCTGTAAATATCAAGGGAAACACACATCGGGATATTTTTTTCCCCAATGGTAAGACTCTCTGCTGAGGTGAGAGAATTATCGTTCAAATCAGTGTAGGCAGCATGAGAATCTGAATCTAGTTCACCCACGGTTTGCTTGACTACATTAATCACTGGACTCTGGAAAAGCAAGAAGGGGCCTTATCTGTTTCTCTGTCAAGATATGTACAGTCCTCAACAGCCTAAACATGTTTGCAGCTGAAACTACTCAGCAAATTTGATTGACTCCATGTAAATTTTGGGCTGTACGAAACTATGTTTTGGCAAATTTTCTATTTGTACAACTCTTGAATTTAAATCCTGTTTTGCTATGCTGTTGTGCAGGAACAATAATTTACAAGAAATCATTCAAAAATAAGCAGTATATTTATTCTTACTTTTGAATATGAAAACTGAACRCATTTTGCATGTAAAATATTTCCTGTGTTAGACTGATTATCACAGTGCTGTTTTCTACCCAAGTATCTCCATACTAATCAGCACCCAGTATATTCAGCATATTCAGACATATACAGGATGATGGTGATTTAGTACAACCACTAAATTATTCATGCAAAAACATATGTTGCACTAACACTGCCAAAATGTTTATAAGCAATATGTCCATAAAAAAAGAAGAGAGAGAAGGATGATCCCCAATTCAAAAACAAGACATCTTGTAAAATTATCATTAATAAATGTGTCATAAAACATAGTAGTATGCTAATGAAAATTGCTGATGACATGAAAACAGGAGGCATTGTCCATCGGATAAGGATCTAAATATCACCCTGGAGGAAAGAACCGAATGTTGTTAAATAACACAGTTTGGACAAATGGAATATGCCAAAGCTGAAGGTTATGTTCACAAGTTATTTATACTGCTAAATAAAAAAGGGCCAGATACCAGTCCCTGGTCTTAAAGCCAAATGACAGCTCTTTACTCAATTGACACCACTTAATTCCTCTCTATAGCGTATCTGTCTTGGAAAGAGAGAGCGGGTGTGGGCTGTAACAGAGGCAGGGAGCAAGGCAGCTATAAGCAATGACCACAGCAAGTCACTTCCTCCTATCCCTCAGGAAAACAGGAAGTTTCCCCCTTTTTTAATGTGATTAGCAGCACAAGCTAAATTATTCTCTGTTTGTAATAGCTCAGGCTGAAATACCCTTCCTATTTGTGTGACTGTGCTGCAGATATGGAGCCGCACTGTTCTGAGCATGATTTAGATGTATACCAAGAGACAGACCCTGTTCAAAAGTCTGATTTATACACACAAGAAAGAAACAGTGGGTGGAATGAGTGGCACTAAGCAATGAAATACCATGTCCAGGCCTGCATCGTAAGTCAGTGGGAGAAACAGGAGCACAGGTCTATGTGGCGTTAGGCCAGGGAGCTCAGCTCCGAACACATCTTTTGTGGTGATCACAATGCTATTATAGGACAAACACAGTCTCCTATAGATGGCATTGTATAGTCATGAGCTTCCTGATCAGGAACTGTTCTTAGGCAGGCATAATATTTTCATTACCTTCAAGAGAAAAAAACATAGACAGAGGTCACCTCTTCTTGATGGCTATTATGTAGGCAGGGGCCATGGCTGAGAATAGTTTTTCTAAATTCCGTTTTGATCCATCTTTTTCAAGAACTTTTAAGGTCAGCAGAGAGTAACACATGCAGCATGCAGATTTAGTGGGCAGCTTAGTCAAGTGATCTCAGCAAGGCAACAAAATGTGCTGCTCTTTCAATCAGCATCTCTTTAAATCTCTGTTAACACTGAGATATTTGCTTTGACATAGGAGTTTGCTGCAAGAGTTTCCATGGTAATTCTTAGCCTCTCCACTGTGAGGACAATTTTAGGCAGACCCTGAGGGCAAGAGGGCTTAAGGATATCCTCCCCCCTGACTTCAGTGGCAAAATGTCAGAGTGATGTTTAATATAGAAATTCTCTCCATGTGTTTAAGTGACACTACAGCAGGAAGGAATCTGGCCCTGCAGTTTATGTGGTTTTTTGCTGTCCAAACTATTTGCTGCACAGACCCCAAGAAGAGCTGCCTGCTGTCCCCAGGTGCGGATGGGGAAGCGGGTGCTCAGTACCGTCTGCAAGATGTGAGCCTTACGGTGCCATGTGGTGCTAAACACGAGGGGTACAAATGTTCCTTCCAGCTGGCAAACATTTCCCCAGATTGGGTGCCGACTAGGCTAAAGACAGGGAAGACTCAGGACCATGTTTCTCCCAGGATGGTGCTTGTAGCTTGAGTGCAGCTCTGAGAGCAGCAGCTGGCTGCTGGCTCCAGCTGTGGGCTCCAGCTGTGGGCTCCAGCCCATCCTCCGCAGGCCTCCAGGGACCTAGGGAAACCTCTGCCTTCCTCTATGGACGGCAGGAAGGTGTCAGGCCATTTGAGCAAAACCCTTTCTTCTTATAGCTGATTGCCAGTGGCGCCCACCATGAAAACTCTTGTTCACCTTTGTGAACATCTGAACAGCATTTACTAGTGTTGTTCCCTGAAATGTTTTACAGTACAGCTATGTACACACAGCATCTGGGCACTCATTTGTGCAACTAGTCTGGTTATACTTTAGACACATTTTTAACCTTGCAGTGATTTACTTCCCTGTAATTGTAGAAGAATTGCCAATATGATTATCTTATCTATAAATATTATGTATATAATACTAATGCAAAGTAAGTATTGCACTTATTTTAAAAAGCATTATATACCACATATATGTTATATATAATATTATATATCAGTGGGCATACATCTATGTACATATATACACCTGTATACATCTATATAAAAAAGATTATGGAACAGACTATGGATGGAAAAATTCTTGTTTGCTTTAATAATGAAGCAAGCAAACGCTTCCTTTACTAATATCTATGACTTAGGGTGGCACAGGAATAAAGATCCTCCTTAATAAGTCTGTAAATGTTAATGATATGAACCATCTCTCTGCACCATCGAGCAGTCTTATAGCAGAGTGTCATCATGACATATAACACCCCCAAATTTCTATCAGTGTATTTCATACTGAATTTGCTTATCTGTCCATCGATTGCTGGTGTGTAATACTTGCTCTTTCTCTTTTATTCTATTGTTTAGAATTCAGTGAAAGAAAACTCAGAACAAAAGGCCAGGGTCAAGTCTGCACAAATACTGGATGCATGCTGCAGAGAACAGTTCCATTTCGCTATCGTCAAAGCTGCTGCCAGTTAATGCACATTGCAGGATACTTATTACCCCCAGCACAAGCAGGCTTTACGCATGCAACCTTCTAACTCTGACAGGTCCAAACCACAGTTTGGTGCAATGGGACAGTTCTTGATTCTTCTTCTATTTGCAATCTCCATCCATTGGCTTGATCCTGAGGCTTGCCATGCAATATAGAGAGAGGCAGGAACTCACACAAGTGCCCCTCAAAGCGAAATCTGTTCTGACACATTTACCAACTGGAGCACAACTACAGTGTCATCAGGCAGAAGCGGCTAATTACCGTGATGCTAAAGAACCAGATCCACATTGTTTCAGCTGCGTTGGGCATGAGCGGCCCCAGTTTGGCTCCCCGCGGCCCCCCAGGGTTGCCCAGTGCTGGTCCCATGGCCATGGGCTGCTCGGTGAGCTGGTCCCTGGGGAAGGTGCCTGGCTCAGCAGCGCGAGAGGTGCCCGGCAGCCCACCAGGCACCTGGAGCAGATGAGAGCAAGGAGAAAGATTTCTGAGGGCTGAAATTTCTCTGAGATTCTTCTTTTTTGTTCCTTTAATTCTRTTAGGAGCAGATGAACTGTAATTTGCTTCTGCCCTTCACAGACTGTCTTGAGTAATACATTTGTCTGAAATATAATCAAATATGTCAGCCAGCAGGGCTTTCTGGTTCTCAAACAACTTGCTCTGATTTCTTTTTCATTCATAAGGTAAATACCTTATTTTGTTTTTTGGAAACAAAGACAAATTTTTCTGTTATTCATCTCTAGCCACGAGCTACCACATATTACATAAATATTGAGTCTTAAAGTCCTTTCTGAGACAAATCTCTTGTAGACTTCAGTGTGAGCTCTGTATAACTCCTACAGAAATATTAACATACTTGGAGATTGAGTTTTGCCTCTGGTTCTAGGTCCTCCTATTTAATTTAACTAGTTATGTAAAATGAAAATGAAACTTGCAGTGATCTTCAAGTGAAATCTTACCATCATGTCAAGATAAAGAGTAGCTTAATATAGCACTGAAGCAATAGGAGGAAATGGAAAAATGAAAGTTCAACGTGCACTTGAAAGATGATTACACCTGGAGAAATGATGTGAGGAAAAGCATTTGTCAGGAAGTTATGCTCTAAGAAGACCTATTACAGACAAAATGAGTTGCTCCTGTTCTTTTTTTCCTGCTCAGAAAGCGACAAGAATATTTCAAGTTTTGAGATGTACCATAATTTCTTACCAGGACTATTTTGACTAATAACTTTTCAATCTACATAATTCTTTTTCGTGTTTGGGAAATATTCTATTTTAGTTTTGCTTTGTTCTCCTTTGTGTTTCCAAGACTATAAAGAAACAGAACAATGAATTTAGTTAATTTATCATGTATGATTTTCTCCAGAGATAAATGACAGGCACCAAGAATAAGCACATCAAATTTTAGTCTTTAATCATATTGCTTTTAATCCTTTTATCTTTCCATTTATTTACTGCCTGTTTAGATTTTTCAAATGTTTAGGATAGGAATACAGTTTTCCTTCTCTATGTTAACTTCAGACCAAAAGAATAATTAAAACTATTACCAAAATGACTAAGTTTAAACAGAACAGTCTCATCAAATGGGGAAGATGGGGCAGAAATTGTTGGGTAAAGTTTTCATATAACATTACTCTGGTGGAGGTAAGTGCTAATAACAAGAGCACCAATTCCCTGCTCCTACCCCTTCTTTCTATGGTTGTTTCCCTCTCTGAAAGAACTCAGAAGGCAAGGCAACCTTTACCTGGGAAAACACCTGGAGATGTACCAAAGGATGAAGAGGATTTGGTCTCTGACTACCTGTGCCGGGCTGCTGAAGTGGCCAGCAAGCACTTCTGAGGAGCAACTGTGCAAGAGCGCAGTTTGGGGTTGCAGTAAATTATGCAGAGTAGGATATATTCCTGAAGACGTTAAACCTGTCTGCCCAGTTGTACAAATCAAAAACTGGTCAAAGTCTCTCTGTATTCCATTCAGTCACATTAATCTTCTTCTTGCCAAATTGATTTGCATTCTGAAACTGTACATATATTAACAGTCAAATTGTTGTTGGATTTTATCTAGCACTGTATTAGCTTGTAGCCTTTTAGATCTTTATGAAGACCAACATTGATTTAACATGTATATGTGTGTAGTGGGATGTATGCAGGTTTATATATAAAAGTGATCTTTGACCATGCTGTTTAAAGAGATTAAAAAAGTGCGAATACGTGGTCATTTGAACATATTTATGCATTTGTATTTAAGTGTATGCAACGTGTTCACAAGCAGAAGTGGAAGATACAACTATTTCAAAAAGCCAATACATGCACCAAAAGGCCAATGCCTTTCAGCGGCCATTTCCATTTTGTTTTGTAACTGTATATTGAGCAGTAAAGAATGGTCACAACACTGATTGGAAAAATCACATTTACTTTAAAGGCATTTTAATCTGAAAAAAATATCAAACACTGCTTTGGAATGATGGAAAGATTCAGCGGAGGATCATATGAATATAATGGTAAGAATATGGATAAAAAGGAAGACTGGGAGAAGAATGGTACTAATAGAAAAAAATTCTCCCTTTCTCGAGATTCTAGTATTTGTCCATAAGAGGTATAGTTCACTGAATCCATGGGACTGGGAGAGCCACAAATAACTCCCTGAGGAAAAAAAGAAAGGAAAATAAGATGAAAAAGGCTTTGGCAAAAAAAAAAAACAAAAACAAAAAACACAACACACATTTCCTTGCCTTCCCAAAT
>NW_020447531.1:806506-896854 GCF_003343035.1 Apteryx rowi
AAAAAAAAAAAAAAAAAAAAAAAAAGCTGTCCCCAAAATATCATAAGCCTAAACAGTTCCATGTGTAAATATCATATCCGTATTATTTCTTCAAGATTATCTGCATTTTTGTGCAGGATTTCATCCTTAGGCATGGTATGCTTTTCTGTCCAGATTTCTAAAGGCTCAGTCAACAAGTTATCAGATAGAACTTCTTTTAGATTCAAACACATCTTCCTGGAGATAAAGACAACCTTGTGTAAACTTTTCAAATAAGGCTGATGAAAATATACAAGCCTTATTTAATTGTGGGCTAATTCTAATATTGGATACCATAGGATTTAATGAATAAATACAGAATAGTTTCCTTCCTGAAACTGTAATTTCAGGGCTCTGTTTTGTCTTTGAACACAACACATGATTAATCTCAGCGTAGGATTTACAAAATCCGCTTTTATGCATAGGATAGATTCAAAAAAGAGGAAGTAAAATGTGACGTGTGCTAAACTTATCAGCTCTCACAATTAATCAACTTTATTCATTGATCTAGTCAAGTGAAACAGTTTGGCAGATAAGTATGGGAATTGTTTCTGCAATTTTCAATACTAACACATATCAAGCACAAAAAGCTTTAGAACAAAGAGGCCAGTGTGATTTATTTGTAATCCCTTTAGTTGCTTTTTTTGTTGTTCTTTCAGATTGCAGAGACTAAAAGAATATGATACTTACCCAAATCCTTGGATTATTTCCATGCAGAAGATTTGATCTTAATGCTCTATCTACATATRCAATAAAATCAGATGGGTTCTAGTGATCCCAGTACAGTCATTCATTCTTTATACAGTCTACTTATTTGAAGCACGCAAATGTAGTAACTTATGCCTGCTCTTCTATGCCTGCACATGATTGGGCTCATATTGGCCTTTAATAAAGGATGAGAGTGTGGCATGTTCTCAGTTTATCCTGGGAGCATCTTGCAGGGGAGGAAGCTGGTCAAGGTCCCCTTCACTGCCCTCTATGTGTCTAAGCTGTGTTTGATCTCAGCATCTGCCTCCAGATATATTTCAATTAAAATTAAGTGAGGAAGGGACGTTAGAATCCCACATCATATATTTTTCAGCAAGTAGGGAAGCAAATTTCAATATCCCATTGGGAACAAAGCCTCAAGCCCAATGCATGCCTAAACAAACCTTTGTCTGCTCATATCACAACCTCACTGGCCTTTCCTTCCTCACATCATCATTTTGACATTTTAGAGCCCTGAGCTGTAATCCTCAGTATGAGATCTCTGATGGGGTCACACTGAGGAAATACACATTCCCAGTTACTACTGACATTTCTCTCATCTACTTGGAGTTGAGTACCAGGGGCTCTAAAATGAATTTCATGCAGAACAGAGTCTGAGCTTTTGAAGAAGGAAGACAACATAAAGTAGATCGCTGGAAATATGTAGAAGGAATGCCATTTTATTTTTGTATAACATTAAAAGTGAGGATGTAAATGAAAATACTTTATAATGCTAATATACAGTGATGGGAGACCCCCATAAGAGATTTGACTTTAAAACATGATGTTAGAAGAAGGAAAGACCCTCAAGTCTGAAGCAGTTTGAATCCTAGGAAAGACAGACGTAACCTCTTAATAATATCTTCTGCATATGAGAAGCAATCATATAATGAAGATGCTATTCTATGTTTAGAGTACACTTTTCACCAGTGGACCTTCAACTGTTTTACAAAGGATGTCAGCATCCCTGCTCATGTTTCACAGGGAATATGAGAGACCAGAAAATGAAACGATTTGCTGAAAGTCACTTCAATTGGGCAGTGGCAAAATTGGGCCTGGAACACAAGTCTCCTCAGCCCCAGTCTAAGATCTGACTATTAAGGCAGAAGTAGGACCCAGATTTCAGTCACAGTTTCGTTATGGGCTGAAGCTTTACCATCAGTTAAGTCCTGAAGCGTTTCATTTTTTGTCTAATTTGGCTGGAGGCTCTTAGCATGCAGCAAAATGCAATTCCAAATTACATCTTCGGACACTAGGTACAACTGTATCATCAGAAAACAGGGTTATTCCATTGAATACAAGGAGTCTTTTGCAATCTAAATTACTGATGAATGCAACTGCAAAATCCCTGATTTTCCTTCTAGCTTTTCAGTTTGCCTAAATCCAAATGCCAGCTCTTCCTAAGGACTGTAAGGAGTAGTAGCTTTACGTTTTTTTCCTACAACTAACTGAAAAATCTTGAGTTAATGAAAAAAAGATGGAATGCAATACTAAAAGGCCTAAGCCATACTCCCGTGGATTCCAGTTCTTACACAACTGCTTTACGGCTCTACCGTGTCCCCTCTGCTTGTGACATTATGATAATATTTATTAACATTACCTCCTGCTCCATTCTGTTGTTCTTGTCATCCTATAACCTAATATGCAAAGATACACTGAACAAATAAATGAAGTACTTAGGATCACTTGGCTACAAGACTGAATAGTAAATACTTCTGGGTAACAATGAAATGAATGGCTGATAGCCAGACCAATAGCTGCCTGGCAGATTAACAGTTACTCAAATTTATTTCCGATTAGGGATATGTCGAAAAACCCAGAACAACTCCAGATGCAAAAGCTTGTCAAGGGCATCACTAATATCAGTTGCAAGGTGAATATTGTCAACATTTTCTGAAATACTGGATTAAAAATCAGTGAATAAAAATATCTGGGAGGAAAATCAGAAATGATGGCCAACTTTGGATCAGGTTCTATAGTTTCAATATTCCTGATCAATTCCAGCCATTCTAAGCTACCCTGATCTCTGGAAAACCTTATGTTCCAGAGATCTTTTGTTCAAACTTGAATCCCAAATCCTTTTGTTTTTCCCTTCCAAATTAAAAGCAGCTTTCAAGAATAGTAATTAGCCAGAACCAAGAAACATTGCACTTTGAACTCCATTGCTCAGAAATGGCACGTCAAAGCTGAAATTAAATATTTTTATTCTTACTCTTATTCATATTAGCATACTGGGCCTTGTGTTTTTTTGAATTACACAAGGTGACAGAAATCCTGCACATAGCACAGTTCTTTTTTTCCCCACCACTTGGATTAACATTTATACATGCTCGTAAAGTATTGCTAGATTGGGGCCTGGATCTTGGCTATGCATGGTGAAGGCATGAGGTTTCTTTTTAGATTCTGTGCCTCAGATTATTATTCCCTTTATACTAGATAAAATATAGAATCTTTCCAAGGTTATCCACCAAAAAGAAAAAAAATATTTGTTGTAAAAAACAAAAATAGTAAGCTAAATAGCAGGAAGTAGTGCATCAGCCAGAAAAACCATCATTCCTTATAATCAGACAAAAATATACAGTGATCAGAAAGCCACACTTGCTTAGGTAGATAGAAGTGAAGAAAGAGATGGATTCCATAAAGACATTGGAACTAGTGAAATTTAATTCAATATTTATTCAATATTTTTCCACTCTCTGAAAGCTACTATTATTCTTGCAAGTGATTAAACATGGAATAGCTGCAGTGTAGGTCACTGTAAATCTAAACAGAATTGGCAGAGGTCATTTAAAATAATTGGTACAAGTATTATGAAGAATTGATATTGCAGCAGAACAAGTACTTGCCATTGATTTAAAGGAAAGCCCTGTTGTGCTGTATTATCTTGGACTTAATGCTTTTCCAGTCAAACTCTGGGCATCTCCTATAGTTGCTCACAAGGTTTCTTATGAAGCCCAATAGCAATGCACCACTTTAAATAATTCAGAAGTGGCTACTTCACCTCTTCCATTGCAGAGGGTTTTAATATATGTATATATATTATATAATACTACTGGACAAGGCCCCAGCAATCGAAACTAGTCTCAGTAACTCCCCTATATAAATACTCCTGGTGTGTCCCAAAGGACTGAGAGACAAAAACATGTAGTTCCCTTCTATAGATACACTGAGGAAATGTCACCTTGCTCTCTTCTGAGTGAGAGGAACACATACCGTTTTTTTTTAATCATCTTTGCTATACATGTAGGTGGATTAAGGTTGAGGGACAGTAGCTTGGGCTCTTTCTGGAATAGATTTACCTGCTGAGATTTTTTTTCTGAAGTAGCAGAAGTAAGCGTGCAGATTTTGGGCCTGGTGCAATTATTATTAAAATCAGTGAAAAGGCTCATTTTTCATGAAAGTTATGTTAGGGGCTATTGGAAGGTGATTGGCACACTCCTTTTGTCTTGTAGTTTGGGGTATCTGAGCAATAATTTGGGGCTGAGCAATAATGACTGGGCAAGAATTCTGCACGGCTCCTGGATGGGCTGCTCTGGCTTGTGCGGCTGCAGTCAGAATTGTGCCTTAAAACTTGCATGGGCATACCTACCCCTGCCGCAGGTGTAGTTTGTTACCACCACGAGTCTTGACCTATTCTTTTGGCCTGAACAACCTTCCTGCCTGCCTACACACTCTCCTGCTTAGGTCTGGAGCTCGGTCTTTAATTGCTGCAGGGATCCCCGAGGAGGGTTGTCAAGCTTTGCTTGATGAGAATAGTAGTCAGCAAACGATGTCAACATGGCAGCTGCTCTCTGATTTTTCTGTGTCTGTTAATATTAAATATTAAAATAATTGGTACTAGTATTAATATTATTATTTGTGAGACTGCATTGCTGAGAGATGAGACCAAGTGATTTCTTTTATTGCTTTGCATTTGGTAGATCCTGCAGATAAAATTCTGTTACCTGAGAAACTACATGGGCAACTTTGGGACAACTGGAAAACTCATAGAAAAGTTGTTTTTACTAAGGTGATTGAGTTCCCTCCAGCCAGTGCTTGTGATGGTCTGCTGTACAAGCTGGTGTTTCACTACACAAATCTAAGCTAGATAACTGGTTAAAGTATTTAGATCATATAATTGAAAGAGTTACTAAATGATATCCAAGCCCCAGGCCCAGGAATGGGAGGCAGCTGCTTCTAAATAGAGCAGAGAAATATTTTACTATCTAAAAACAGATCTAAGTCTCATAAAAGGGAAAAATAAAACGGTTACTGGACATCATCAAATAACTCATGAAAACAAATCAGACCACTGACAGAAGCTTCAGAAATATGCCAAAAATGCTGAAAAATAAATGAGTACTTTTATAAAATCTTTAAATCAGTGCTACATTTAACTATGATCTGTGAAAACAACAGATACTTACAAAAACACTTCTACTCAAGGCTACTTTCATGGTTCATGAATGGTACCATGTGGGGAAATTCAGTTATCCTATACATACTGCTAATGTTATTTATCACATTCTTTTCGTCAGTATTCATAGAAATAAATAAATCCCAGAAATTCCAGTATGTTAGTATTCAAACATACTAAATCAAGTTAATCTGTTCAGTAACTTCACTGACATCTCAGGTTTACATCAGAGACATTGTAGACTACATTGTAGCATATAAAAGCTTTTATAATTCAGTGGTAAGCATCCTTCTTAAAAATTCTCCTAAAGCACCAACATCAAAATCAAGAGGTGAAACTGACCCAGAACAAAACTTCAGGCTATAAAAATAAATCAACAATATAATTATTTTGGGGAACAACTGCAATTAGGAATGACTAAATTCAAGGGCAGAGTAATGCATTTTATGACTTTGCTAAAATTCAGAGGTATAACTAGCCTGATTTACTTTTTATGTTTGATTAGGTCATCAGATAAATAGCATAATTAGAAATAATAATAAAAACCCTGAAGTTCAGAAAAGACACCAGCCAGCTTTCTTTCACAAAGAGAAAACATATGTGCCTTTGAGCAACCCATAACATAAAATACATTTCAGGTGCCATGTTATCTTTCCTCTTTGAATCCTATTGCAGAACCCATATCCTCTCAAAACTTTTTGTCACCAGTTCCTCTTTGCATCAGTCATACTCACACATTTTTCATTTCTAAATTTGCATTTTGGAGGCCTTTTTTTTTTGTGAGACATGACAGGGTCATAAAACCAATTCCAATCAGCTACACCAAATTAACAGATGAAATGGTCCATTAGGTTTGTTTTCACCACCATCATCATTAAGTACAAGGCTGGCTCATTACGGGAAGACAATGTTTAATCATCCTCCAAATTTTGCAGATGGATTTATGCCTGTGCACATGCTCCTCTGTGATGCTCAATAGCCAGGCACATTCTGTTCCAACAGTCTGTAAACAGGACCCAGTTCAGCAGCCTGCTCTGATTTAGCAAAGCATTTCAGCATGTGTTTATGTCTTGTTGGTGTCGGAGGAGTTTAAGCCCATACTTAAAACTAACAAACCCACACTAAAGCCACATGCTGGCAGAGATTGGGCTTGTGCATGGGCTTTGATGCTTTTGTGAGCTGGAGCCCCAGTTCACCATGAGGAACACAGGGCTATATCTAGATACCTAGATGAATCAATCCTGATGAATGCGTCTTGGTTAGCCAGTGCTAGTGCTGCAAATAAGAGGATGATAAGAATGAAAAACAGAAGAATTCCCAGAGCATCAAAAAGCAGGAATGAATGGCAAACAGCCATTTCCTTCACAAGATTAGAAGAAATCCTGAGCAGAATTAAAAATTGGCATATCAGCCAATGCTTACCATTTTCTTTTCACATTCCTGGCAACAATTTGGGATTAAATTATACTTCAGGGAATCTTATCTTGGTCTAATTTTCAAGCATAACTGTTTCCCTCCTAGATGGGTGACAAGTGGAGGTGACATTGCAGAACTTTGATGTTGTATCCCTTGGATGAGACAAATGAGCAATGACACCCAGGATTTTGCCAGTGAGACTCTATTCCAGGCTTGCCCTTCAGCTTCTTGGCTGAAGAAATCATGAAAAGCATAACCTGGCTCCTCACAAAGAGTAGCCACAGTGATGCTACATCCAGCACTGAAGCTAGTTTTTGAGTTTTTCATTGACTGGTAGCAGATTTAAATAGATTCTTCAGGAAAACATATCATGACTCCCTGGACCAAATTGTTGGCTAGCATAATTTTACTAATGCCACAGAGGTATACAGTGCACAAAGTTACTATGATGTATTTGACTGTGTTATTTATTCAAAACTTTTTTTTTTAAAAGCAGCCAGTTGCTGGGTGAATCAAAGGTGGAACATCAAGATGAAGAAGCCTGTTCTCTCTCCATTACTGTGTACCCAACACTGATGGGGTTTAGCACATTGGTATCAAAGAGAGAGCATCAACTGCTAAATATCATGACAGAAAGAGGATATCTGCTATATGGTTACTATGGGCTAGAAATAAGGGGCCAGAAATCCCAAGCCGTCCAGAGAATAGAAAGCAAACTACAATAATGAGGAAAGAGACTCAGGTCTAGTAGTGCATCAATTACTTTTTAGGTCAGTGAGGTCCAGGCAAAGTGTTCATATGAAATATTGGGGAAAAAGATGTTCTTGGGCCATTTACTACGCAGCAGATTTCTCAAATGTTTTATATTTGAGAAAGCTATTCACTGAAAGTTAATGCTTTCTTAAAAAAACATGGAGATATACTGTTAGCCACTTTGTGGGTTCAGAAAGAAGAGCTGATAAAAGGTGAGCTAATAGCAATGTGTGATGATGGAAAAAAATCAAATAGGGAAATATAGTGTCTAAAGGTAGATATCTTCTCTCTGAGAACTCACATATACTCTGTTCAGTATCTACTGTGAAAAACAGTGAATGACAGGAAGAACAACAAGGTTCACTTGTTTGGGGGTATTACCAAGAAATAAAAATTGCAACCGCCATTTTTTACCCACAATCAAAGGTTATTTCATAACCAGGGCTACAATATCAGAGCTCACTGGAAACCAGTGGTGTAGAACATGTTGTCACTGGTGGCAGTAAAAAAAAACACGGAGAACTGTGGATCAAAGAACCGTAAATGAAATTTTTCCATAAATGAAAAATGTATGAAAAACATTCAGTGGAGAAGACCAAATAAATGATACACTATTATTTGTATCCTTTGAGGATGTCAAATATGGAACGCCCCAATGTAACCACAGAAATCCTAGATGAATGACAATAAGATGATACAGACAACTCTGACACTGGTACTGTTAATCAGACTTCTAGCTCTATGGCCTTGCACAAACTTACTGACAGAGCTGTGAGCCAAAGCACCTTCCTCCTCAAATGAATATTAGGAAGAGAACAAGTTGTTATTCTCCCTTTCCTCCAAAATTTTTAATATAATCTCCCATGTATTAAAAAAGGGGATACTTTCAAGTGGGTTATTTTTTAACACTCCTGCTTCCAAGTAACACATTTTGAGGGCTTTCTCTACAAAGATAAAATTAAAGACAATTATTCTAACTTTCTTTCATTGGACAGTCTACTTTTGGCTTCCTGTCTCATCTCTTTCCCCGTATTCTTTAAGAAGAGATGAGATACATTTTATTCAAGTTGTAAAACTTTACAGAGCCTGTAGGTTTTCTTATTTTGCATTTAAGAGACTTACACATTCATAATCATGCTCTAAATACAAATCAGCCAATACATAAACAATGATGCATTATTATTTTATTATCATTAATAAATAATAGTAACAACAAGAAATTTTGCCAGAGTCAGAACTCCATGGTTTGACTCCAAGATTTTTTGAGTAGGAACTGAAGCAGTAATGATGGGATGCTACCAACCAGCATCCCAATGAACAATATGAGAGGCATCCATCCATTCATAGTGATAAGCTCAGTTTTGCCAGGAGGTTGATGCAGTACAAGAAGTGACTTGATGCAGGAAAGCCAGGGGCATATGTGGGTATAGCTGTGCAGTAGGTTCACTGTTGTGGACATGCAGAAAAAGCGTGACTACAATTTACACAGAAACAAACAAACTCTTCTACTCCCTCTCTCTCTCTTCCTAGGGAAAAGATCATCATTTAAGTAGACTAAAAGTGGACTTTTTCATGCTGAGGGCAAACTCACAGCAGTCAGAGACTAATTAATAATATGGCAATCTGAGAAAAAGGTCTTTTTATTCAGCTACGGACAAAAGTACGGGATGGGCAACTTCCATCTGGCTGTGAGTAAATAACAAAAAGGGTTAGCAGCCAAAGCACAAGCTAGGAGCTGAAAAGAGGATTAATCTGATGTTTTTCAGCAAGAGGGCTTTTTCCTCAAGCTCTAGAAAAGATACAGTAAGAGTAATCTCAGCTTTTATTTCTAACATAGCCAGGAGAAAGTTTCACAGCCAAGAATCCATTTCTCATTGTGTTTTTCTTTCCTAGAATCTGCCTACGGAGTTAGCATCTCTTCAGTATACAGCACTGACTAGTGCTTTGCAAAACAAGTACCAGGTTATCCGTTAGGAACAATAACCAGAGTTATTTCTGAACAACCACCATATTTAATCATGAGATTTGGAGGTTGTCCCTACTGTCGTATCAGGGCAGGAGAGAGCTGCCAACTCCGCAACTGCTCCAGCTGGCAGTGGTACTGTTCAGGGGCGGCACAGGCAAGCTTGCTGTACTTGATCCATTAAGGTATTGTCAGGTTTTGCATACAAACCCAAAGGGTGAGGTGCTGCTAAAACGGCTTGGCAACACACCTACCCGCAGCCCCTAATGGGTCAAACAGCAAGTCAACTGTGTCTTCATGTCTGTCCTGAACAAGCGCAGGCATCTCACATCTCCCTTAGAGGGAGAGCTGCAAAAGTGATTACCCACGTGTGGAAATAGTGGGCACCGTGGGGCAGATTTCCTGGTGGGAACTGCTGAAGAGTTTGTGTAAGTGAACTGGGTCACTTGGCTGGATGTAGGCAAGGAGGTAAAGAGAGGGTTGTATTTGACATCCTGGGGGAAATATGAGGACTTAGAGGGTGAGAGTCAGAAGTCAGATGTAGCTGCACAAGTGTGTGCCAAGGCAACCTCCAGGYGTTTCAAGACAAAAGCCTTTTATTTAACTCCCACACAAGTTTGCTTTGCAAAAGGGTACTCAGCAGGCTATGTTCAGAAAGCTCAGATTTTGCCTGGGGCGCTTCTTTATGCTTACTGTTAACAGCAAAATGACAGACGATCACGTAGTCATCAAGGACTGGGCATGGCTCAGGAAATTGCCAGCGAAAGTCAGTCTCTCACCTCAGCCCTCTCTCAGCATGGAGTAGTTCGGACTAGAAAGCGTTCAATGTGAAATTAGCTTTGAGGAAAAGGAGTCTGCTTTCCACTGGACAGATGTTCACTTCCCCAAATCCACTCCAATTTGGTCAGATTCCACAGACAGAATGACCTCTGAAGACAATTGTTTTTGTCCCTGCAGGACACTGCATGATGTCGAGGCTGCTGTCTAGCAGCCCTGATGAAGATATGCCATGTATACAGGACTCCACGCAACAGGACTGATTCAGGCATGTTCCCAGGCAGATGCATAGCAAAGTGCTTAAAAATGAAAGAAAAGAAAAAGGACTTAAAACAATATGATCGGGGAAGTTTGAGCTCTGGGAGTTTTGAACTGAATTCCAAATGCTCTATGAGTCGGGATACATTGGTGCAGGGCCATTGTTTGCTGACAAGTACAGACAATGCACTTGCACAGAATGAATTTGTTCTCTGCATACCAAGAGCTTTTTTAATAAAAAGAAAGAAAACAGAACACACTGGGGAGCTTAGAGGAAACTTAGAGGGGTTTCAAAACATCATGTTTACAATATCATTTCTGCATAAATTCATACCAAAGACACCAAAATGGGAGTAACAGGGAAAATTGATGTAGGAAGGGAAAGGAGTACTGATAAAATTAAGTAGATTCTAAAACAGTACACTGATCTTGGAGATTTTCCACATAATAAACACAGAGGTTTAATGCAACAAACTATAGTGCAGTAATTTCATACTGTCCACAAAGAACAAAAGTAAAGACATGGATCCAATAAAATGATCATATCACTAGTGACATAAAACTTAAGTAGTAACTATGTCTACATTAGAGGATGTGATTTAGCAAAATCAGGCACAAAAGCTGGATGCAGAGCAGTCCTAAAATGTTGACTTGCAATTGAAAAACAGAGTGCAGAGTCAATTAATTAAACATTTTATAAGGTTAAACTACAGTGAAGTGACTGCACTGTCTGATTGTGGCAGAAACCACGTGATCACTACTGCGCTGCTGTCCTTTAGCAGTTTATACAAGCAAATATCACACTCATATCTCAAAGGGGCAGATGGGCTGGGAGCTGCCCTTCTTTCACAGCGATAAACAATAATTCTCTTCAGACAGCTTTTTCAATGCTTCCTTGGAGAAAATGGCAGGTCAAGTTTGGAACAGTTCTAAATATAACAGTATGGAAAAAATAAAATGTGTGTGGGAATAAAAACATACTTTGGTATGGTATGGTTCACTTTCTATCGCATTTTTCCCAGGGCTATTAGCAGTGTTAGATCTCCAACTGGTTTCTCAGAAGAAACCCTCCTGCACTCCACGGCTCCAGTACTGTCATGACAACCTGTCACCAAAATGCTGAGGGATGTGTAAGGGAAGGTTTCCTTTCAACCAGCCTTCATGGTTCGACCTTCCTACGCTGTTCCGTATTGTCACCAGAGACACTCAGATTTGAATCCCTGCACTCATCCAATTTGAAACAGACATTGATAATTAATTTCCACCAGGGGATATAAACCCTTTCAAGCCTATTTTTAGCAACTTCATTATAATGTTTTGATAGACCATGTGATCTTTAGGCAGCTGAAATAGCCATGATTCTTCCAACTCAGCTGAACTGTACTCGTTTGTCCCGATGAGCAATGTAGCAGGGCAGCTTCCTCCCATGTGCCTCTCACTGCCTCATGTGCGACTGATGCTGTCAGGCACAAGAACGTTCCTCATGTGCTTCAAGTAAAATTAAGGGATTTTACAGAGGATTTCAGCTACCCTCCCACACTAAGCTGTGAATTCTGAAATAAGCTCAGCTACAAATCAAGAGAAATCCAGATGGGGAGTCTGTTAAATAAACAGGAGGTGGGTTTGTGGTTTGGTGTTTTTTTGGTAAACAGCTTCTATTGGTTTCTGCAAGTCAACTATCAAAATAACACATGAGATTCTTCTAAGAGGAGCCAGCTAGACTTTTTAGATTGATTTTTTTTAGACTGATTATTTGTGAATACTGCAAGTTATTAGCCTAGTTCTTTGAGAAATTTGTCATCCTCTCTTAGAAAAACATTAAAAGATGTTATATGCAATAACACATTATGCTAACAATCTCAGGCTGACTTCGAGAATGGCTTTCTTTTCTTAACATGAACTGAATTTTATAAATGTGGCCATTTTCTTCTTTAAAATGCAAGGGTCCCACTGTTTCCAAAGAACATATATTCTAAGTCTTCCAAAGCTTAATGCCAGAAGTATTCCACCAGGGTCTTGCAATGACTTAATAGTATTTAATCATTTCCTGTTGTTTCTGACTTTTCTTTAGTGCAGTAAAAATTTTGCTTTCATTCAGGAAGTCTCCTCCATTTGTTTTGATGTGATTTATTTAAACATTATTAAAGATGGAGTATTAACAGTAAAGAAATAAGATACTCGGGGCCAGATTCTGGTCTCTTTACTCACAGGAGTAAGTCCACTGGCATTAAAGCAGCTAACACGGACAAAGTAGATGTTAGATCAGGACCTAAACTTCAGCGTTTCTCAGAAAGCCTCTCATGGCATCCAGGACTCCCTGTCTCCATCAGAGCTTCTTCAGTTGTGTCCTTTTGACATATATATGAGGAGGTTTTGACCTACTGAGGATGAAGGTCTGTGCATTTAAATAGATAAAGGAATTTTGTGTCATATTTGAAAAGCTTATTTGCAACAAGGCTCAAGCTACCAATTCCTCTTCCAGTGCTGTGGATTTTTGTTTCTCGTTTTGACTCCTAATAGTGTCTAACAGGGCTTCAAACTTTCCTGAGCCTTTTCTCCCTAGAAAGCCCTCTCTCTTGGAGCCTGCATGAAATGGCTTGCCCTAGATCCTTCGGCTCAGACGTACTTCTGCTGTTATCACCTGAGCTTGTGTTAGGTCCAACAAAATGTTATTTCAGTGGATGTCAATAAAAGCAAAAGGTTAATAGGTAGTCAGGAAATGGGAAGCCTGCTTCCCTTCCAAATACAAAATATAGCTCAAGAATTGGCTTGCATCCAGGCTAACTCTCATTTCTTCCAAACAAATCTTCCCAATCGCAGTATGAAGCCATTCTGTTCACAGCTCCCAAGGGTTTCATTAAAGAATGACAAGATCCTTTTTCTAAAATCATAAATGCAATTCTAAGTCCAGCAATCAGAGCTGATCATGCTGTTCTGACTCCCCTTGAATATATACTTGTGTTTATATTGGGTATACCATCTCCTCAGAGAAGTAGGAGATCTTTTTGAGGGTCCTTTTAACAGAGGACTGCCAACATCTTCCCATGTTTACTGAAATGTTTGGAGGTTTTCCAGTGTGGGTAGCAGTTCAATTGTGCTAGCTAGCGAGTCTTTTACAGAACTTGGCAACGCTGTCACTAACATGCAGTGGTATGGAAGAAACATTACTTAAATGTAATTCAGAAGCACTGTAAATACTGTACCACATTGTTTGTAAGCATGTCTCAACAGGTAGAAAGTTTGGACCAGGTGTGAGCTTGCTGGACTCACTGCTCCAGTAAACCTGGAGAAATTATTCTGGGAAATAATGTTTGTGACTAGCGAGAAGGTTTCTTCTCTGTGAATAGGCCTCTTTCAGCCTGCAACTCCCCTCGCTCTCCCACCAGCCCTCCAATGACTTCTAGGTCACTAGAACTAACGGTTTCTCTTTCATCTGTTCTCCATGCCCTCTCCTCCCCTTCCCAGGCTGTTTTTACTCTCTGATCTCCTCAGTTCTGGCCTTTTTGCCCCCTTTTCCCACCACAAGGTCCCTCAGTCATCTCACTACCAGCTGCTCCCTCTGCTCCTACTCTCAAGCCCCACCTCTTGTGGGAGTCCTGGCTGAAATTCATCTCACGTGGCCTCGGCTGACCCACAGACATCTGACCCACACTGGTTACCTCTGCACCCTCTATTGGCAATGGAAGGGGAAGCCAAGCAGGTGTATTTGATTTGGTACCCCAGGCATGCGCTAAGTGCTCTCTTCATGTCTCTTTACTTGATCACTCTCTGACTCACAGCTAAACACCTGCTTAGTAACTGCACTGTCCTTCTACAAATCTCTCTTTACAAACCTCATTCACCATAATCCAGGAAGTAAAGAGACCAGTGCTTATTGAACAAGATTATGCCATAATTAGTTGTACTCTCTTCCTGTATCTATCTTAAGGCATATTAACACATACTGTTTGGATCATCTTTCTCTTATCAGCTCACTGACTGCACTGACACACTACAGTATAAAAAACATTCAAGCAAGACATCCATGAGCAGGACTGTAGTTCACCTCCAAGTCAGGCACATACATTTCTCAAAGCAGGATACAAAGTGTGTGGAAGAAGCAAATCAGATCTTTGTTTCAAACCACTGCCCAAATGTTCTCAAAAGTGCTTGCTGTCCTGCAGACAAGCCTGGCTCATGATAGCAAAGATGTACTTTTATATTTTTCTTTTTCACAGTCTCTTAACTATTTGGTTAGAGAAAAGAAATCATAATTGTCTAACATGATGTCTGAGTTCAAACTCTGCTGCTAGGCTATTTTTTATATGAGCTATTTGTGGGAAGTTTAGGAAAAGGTAATTTTTGCAAAAAAAATTACATTTGTTTTCCAATTATAATTCTTTTCTTGGAAAATGCTGTAGTAATAGTAGTGCTGTAGCAGTGAAGGACATCTGTGCCCTCAAGTACATCCAGTTTTTCCAACTATCATCATCTGGTATGATGCAAGACATGATGTCTTCCTACAATTCTGCCTGCTCTTAAAAGAGTTTTTATTTTTCAAACATATCTCCAAAACACTGCACCAAAAATAGAGTTGAGGAGAAAAATKTTATCATTTACTGAAAGTTTTTTACCACTGAGAATATGCTAGGACACAAGCTTTTTTAGGACAGTTTTTATACTGAGACAGGCAAAACAAAGGCTGAACAGCTCACCAATAATGATCTTAACTGACATTTCCAACAACACTAAAAGCTCCAGGACTCTTACCTTGGGTTTGGGGAACAGCTAGGGCTTTTTTGCTTGGCTAAGCTCCACAGAAGGCTGCCAGGTGGGATACAGTGAACTGAATCATCCCTTAACTGGCTTTTCCCTTTGCATGCCAGAGCCACCTTCATCCTGTGGTGGACTCCTGTGGAGCGGGCACTGCTCCCTGCCAGCGGCTGCCAGGGAGCTTGTAAGGGATTTCTGCTATTTGGTCCCTCTCCAGTAGAAGTCCTGTGGTCAGAGCCCCAGTCTGGGGCTTATCCTGATTTTTGCCATCATACAGCTGTGCCAAGTCTAGTCCTCTTATTCCCTCATCTAATCTTTTGCTACAGATAATATCCAGTCTTCTGGTGTTAATATTGTTTCCTCTACTCCAGCCCTTTTTTGTAATCATAACAAATGATCTGGAGTGAGGGTTGCTCAGCCTGCTGACCAGCAGCACTTACCTGGAGGAAATGTTTTATTTCCTCTCCATAGTGGTCAATATATATTTACAGGAGAGAGGTTTCCCTCAAATGTCTTTGCCTTCTTTTCCTGCCTGACCATCACCTCTGACACAGCACCTGGGATGAGTGAAAACTGTAAATGCTAGTTTTGATGCTTTTACAGGAATTCCAGATGAAGATAAAATCAGTAGTTTAGATCCATCCTTTGTGAAAAGCTAGGTGGAGCAGCAAGAGAGTTGCTTTAGCACTAACACATCTGATAAAGTTGGGCTACATGAAGTAAAGTGTGCGCAAACACTGTTAATACCATCCCTGGTGGCTGTTAGCAATGGATTATCTTCCATAATTCATTTGTTATGGTATGTGAACACATTCAATGTATTTGTGCTTACCTTAAGCTTTTTTTTTTTATATATTCATTTCTCTTCATAAAAGCTTGTGACTATGTGCAGTATTAGAGCGGGCTACTTTGGCATTAAAAAAGTGAGCAGATCATTTAAAAGAAAGCCTTGAAAAACAGAGCAATTTTGGTCCTGAACTGCAGCACTCTTGGGCACAATTATGCATTTGGACACATATGGCCACTGCTTCTCTGCTCGAGGACCCAGCCAGCCAGGTGGGATCCAGCCAGCGCTGGCTGCATGGCACCAGTGAGGGCAACCCTTCCCCACATCAGTAGACCCACACGAGTCCAAATGGAAGATCGGGACTTCCTTCTAAAGTGCCAACATCAGAAAACTGAGCTGCATGTGACAGCCTTTCATTTGCCTTCTCCATTGATTAGTTTATTAAAATGCTCAATGTTTACATTTGATACAGGGATGCAAATGGCATGATGATGGCTTTGAGTTTGATAGTGATTATGGCCAGCCTAAGAAATAAATAGATTGGATTAATGTTAATGGTAAGTCCATAGAAAAACTGTCAAAAGTTGTTTCAGAACAAATGCCAAGAAGGATCAGAACAAAAAACAGAAATCTGAATGGGAATGAAAAGAGCAGAGAACATCGATAGGGCTGATGTGTTGTGTTACTCTGGATGCACAAACACTGGGAACAAAGACGCTGACAAGCAAATTAAGATGTACAAAAACAGCAGCTGCAGCATTTGAAAAGTGTCATCATCTGAAATAGCTGGACACCAAGCCTCAGCATGAAGGGAAGGCTGAGGAAAGGTGTTGCTCACTTTTGACAACATTATGACAGGTGTGAGATATTGAAATCTTTTATGTTTTATATATACTTTTTTACCAAACAACTATAGTGACAGAATCACTTAAATTCAACTGAATTCTGATTCTACTTTGTATCTTTCAATTTTCTATACTGTTTATTTTATACTGTTAATGCCAGCAAGCGCAGCATAAAGGTTAATAAAATCAGACGACATCACCTATCCAGAGAACCAGCTACCAGATATCAGAATGTTAACTAAGACTTGCAAGAAAGGAAATATGGCCTAGTTTTCTACAAAACAAAGCAAATTTAAATACATCCTTGTGTCTGCTAAAAAGTAATACTTTAAACCAGGAAAGACTGAATATACGTTCTATAGAATTAGTATGTTCTTTTGAGTTTAAAAAAGGCTGCCGATCTGCAGAGTGGTTTCTACATCAAGATTAGAGCCTTTTATGTTTGCCTTAGAAATATTTCCTAAAGTTTAGATGGGTTGAACAGGTATTTTATTTTACTACCCCTTTTTTTTAGCCTCTCCTTACTTATCGTTCTCTGGCTTTCTGTTTCCAAAATTTGCACATTTTTACATTTAGCAATAGCCACATATCAGCTCTCTGAGAGCTAGATTTTTGTCATGGGACACAATCCATAACACAATCAGTAATACAATACAAGTCAGTACAGGGCTGCTCAGCTTCAGGAGAGTCCCTTGAAAACTGGGTCGCTTGGACTCCAACCAGTCTCTAGCTATGTGTTTCAGCAAGAGGGCTAGTGGCATGCCAAACATACATATTCCTGTGTCTCTGAACTATGGGTTTGGAAGTCTGAATGGTGATATAAGGGTACTTATTGTCTCATGCTTAACTTGTAGAGCTCTGTAATCCATCCTACAACTTACCCTATGGAAATGTCTTTCTTTAATTCATCTTATTTAGTCATTCTTGAGTATATCTCCATACACCTTACTGTTTAGATGTAACATGTCTACATTAAAAGACAAGATTTCAAATTAATGTTATATTTGAAGCAAATTTCTGGGTGAATCAAAATATCCAAAGGCCAGGTTTTATCTTTATTGCTTCTATTTAGGTGCCAGATAATCTAATTCATCTTTTATTTAGAAAAGAATACTTCAGCTGGGTTGAGGATGCCCACAAACAACTTTATTTCATTAAAAAAAAGAGGAATCACATCTAATGACTGCATTGACATTAAAACATGTGTATATTGACCTGATCAAAAGGCAACAGAAAAACTCATTTCAGATTAAGGAAGGTGTATATTCTCCTTTGAAGGCCTTCACGTAATTACTGTGGATTTTAATTACAAATCAATTGAAAGGAAAATATGGATTGATTTATAAGGGAAAATTAAACACAAATAAATTGCTTGACCAAATAAAGACTAAGGTCTCTGTGCCTGCAACCACTTTTGCAGGAGGACCATATTTAACGGGTCTGCTTTCAGGCTTAGAATGAAATGTGTTTATGTGCTTGCAGGTTTGGATCTTAGGATCTGATCCCGCAAACCTTTACACAGGTATTCTCACTATAATCAGTAAGACTACTTCCTGATATGTGAGTCTCCACAGCCATAGTCCCTAGAAGAAAAGAATAAGAAATGCTGACAGCTTTTGGAATGGAATAACAATGTGGAAGGGGATTTTTAAGAGCTCACGACTAAAGAGTGTGAATAATATTTGATGTACAACAGAACAAATAAGCAAATATCTAAGTGATGCAGAGGATTAAATTCCATCAAAAATCAGGGGGAACTGAACTGTTATTTCACTTGCCTGATTCTGAAAACGATAATATAATAAAGTATATGGCATTTCAATTGGACCAAAAGCCATCAGATTTTCTTCTGCTGTCAGTGCCTTCAGAAGCAATGTAACAACACAGTGCTAAAACAATAAATAATATTGGAATATTGAAGGCAACATAAGAATAAAGATGATGATTTTACAAATCGCATGTAGTTCAGATAAGTACCATTTTTTGAAAATGAATGAGAATTATTAACAATTTATTTTAGCTTGTGTAACCTGAAGGTTAATAGTAAAGAGCTCCTTAAAATGTTTATGTTGACAAAGATATGAGCATCTATGACATCTGACTGCTGCTGGGTGATTTTCCGTGTTCAGAGATGGAATTACTACAATTCTATCATGGAAGATCCCTTTGCTCTGGCAAAAAGAAGGCAGTTTTCAGGTAGCAAGCCTTTCTTACTCTTCTTCTAAACTTGTCCGCTTAATAATAAATGGTAATAATTTTGCTTAAATTGAAAAAATATTAAGAACAAAAGTTACATTCTGTTCATGACAGATCAATGTATATGAAAGTTTTGATGCTTGCTTAATGTCTTTGGAATGACCTCCTGTTTTTGACTACAGAAGATTATGATCATCGAAGGGACAGAATATACCAACTGAGCAGACTAAACCAAAGATGTACACACAGAAACAGTCTGTTGCAATAGATGCAAATAGCATCTACATACATACAAAAACTTTATTCAGGTTTCTCATATTGGTGTTAACTTCATTAAATCCTAAATATAGCCTTGCAAAAACTTTCTTCCTACAGGAAACTAAACAATACTATGACTGTTCTATTATGGGCAGTGGTAGGATGGTGCACTGGTACAATCTAAGAGAGATTGGTGTGGCCTTTGAAACTTGTTCTATTGTAAAGATCCTAAAACCCATTGTTAATTTATGAAATAGTATTCTCAAGAAAGATAGAAACTAATAAACAGTTATTTAACCCTTAAAACACTGGCACTTCCAGGCTTTTAGCAAAATCAGTGCTTTGGAAAACCCATGTTGACATCTACACTACATACTTACTCTCCAAAGGGTTACTCTAAGTATTATTAAGCAAAACTGTCAGTTTGAATGATTGCAGCTTTAACAAACAGGTTCTCCTTGGCAGCTGGAAAGCCCTATATTTCATGCCAAGATGACATCTGCCATTTATAATCTCTTGAAAAAGACAAAGAATCTCCACTACAGTGCTGTAAACTCATGACTTCTATCTTTTACTCTTATATCCTGCACTTTGAGCTTCGAAGATATTTTCCTTTCATATATACAGAAAGGACCATATCTAGAAATGACAAAGATAGACCTTGGCAAGGTGACAGTGACATTTGGTGCTTGCTCTTTTGCTACCACTTGCTGCATTTTTAGCCACTCAAAATTCTCAGGATTAAACTGCATAGGAAGTGATGTCTTCCAGCCAACAAAACGGTACAGTGAATACTGCCTTAATATATTGACAATATAGCCACAGTCTAACAAACTCTGACAATACGTGCAATAGTGTTGTTTTCCATTTGACTTTTATTCATCAAAAATATCTCACAAAATACATCATTTGTCCTCAAGACACTTTAGCAGAAAAATGAGATAAAAAGAGGTACCTGGACTCATCCATATCTCTTCATAAAAATAAGTGTTATTCTATATTGTGTCAGCAGGAACTGGAAGAAAAGGAAACCCTTCTTTTAAAATACTGTATGTATTGATATCTGCATTCACAACAGCTCTGGAGGCTTCTGCACTGCAGGTGGGACCTTACCCAAATACAAATTAGAGAGGCCTCAGTTGCCTTCTTTCACTCCCCACCTGCCATTAGGTATAAGCCTAGTTAATRCATACAGCCCCTTGCCTACAGCCTCTACATCACCTCCTGTTCTCAGTGTAGAGCTGTCTTGGCTGTATAGAGGTCTAAGCAAAATCTTTCTGCCACTTTTCTGCCAGCACAGACTTTCCTTTACCTGCCTAGAAGCAGCACAGTTATTCTGAAGAATCACACTGGAGTACTTAATCTGGTTCCCTGTATGCTAAAGACGTATATGATAAACTCATGTTACTGTCCTAAGAAGACTCAATATCAGACTACAACAAATAAATGCATGTTAGAAATCCATACATGATATATATTTCTGTGTAACCTTGCCAAATAACTGTCGGTGAAACCTATTATTTCATCCTGGATTTCTCTACAGCTGCTTGGCTGAAGTTTTCTCCACATCTTGCTTTGACATGTTGTGCAAGGTTTCTTTGCAATTAAAAAACTTTTCAAAGTTTACCTAAGGGCTCCTTATAGTGTGATGAAGTTTTGTGACTTTATACGAAAAGCTCTGGTGGTTTGTTAATTGTGTGACTGCCCACTGGATCCCGGCACTCTGAAGGACTGTTACAGAAGTGGTTCTCACTGGTATTTCACTGTCTTCTTCCATAGGGGGCTTTCTGCAGCAAGAAAATTAGAAGTATGAATGAAGAAGCCCAGCATTCGTTGTAGCTATGTGTTACGTACCTGCATATCTGAAACAGATTGGCTCCAGGAAGAACTGATATATGAGCTCAGATCCTGGACGCTCTCGGATTAGGGGTTTGCTTCCAACAGAGGTTTAGGTTTGGGTCTGTGTCTCATTGAGAGGTAAACAGCCACCACAGAGACAGCTGTGACTGCTTTGTTTTTATTCAGTTCAGTGGCTGCTTTTACGAAAAGGTGTATTAGTCAATTTGCAAAAAGCAGGGGTAATCTTTCTTCCAGTGACTGTGATTTTGTTTTGAAATTACCATAAAAAGAAGCCTCAGACTGACTTTTTCTCCAGGGTTTTTAATTTAATTATAAGATCTGAGACCCACTGAACTTTCCTGTAGCTTCCATACAGATGATAATTCATTTCTATTCTTATTTGCTCTCCCAACAACACTGGGTATGTGTGTGTGTGAGATCTACAGTTGCTGGAAGCTTGTACACAGCCTGAATTCTCATAAAATAATAACAACAAATGAAAAATGCAATAAAAGACATGACATGGCTTTTACTAGCTAAATCTAATTTATAATCCAAAAGCTTCCTTTAATATAAAATGTCATCGCAGTAAAGACACAGTTATAAAGCTAATAGCAAATGCAATGAAAGGAAAGAGAATCCAGAGCCACATTGTTTATATCTAGCCAGTCACTTATTCTCTCCACAGAATTATAGTACAGCATAAAATTAATATTTATCCTAGTTTTGCTCATGTTACATGGAAAATTAAAATATAAGAAAATTTAAGAGGTGGATTATTGGCTTATTTTTTGTGGAAGTTCACACTGCTGTTAACAAGGGGAGGGATTCATCTTAGCACCAAATCACATCCTGTATAGCTTTCATAGCCATAGAAAGTCAGGAACCAAGTCTTGAAAAGAATGTGGGTGCCCTAAACAGGATTTAGACAAATTTCAGTTATCTAAATCCAGAACTGCAATGCAAAAATTTCCCTTTCATGGACTGTTCAGGTACCTGTACTTGCTAGGCACCCTCCCTTCAGGCACATACCCAGTACTCTCTCTTTTTGAGCAATGAGGCGTCTGGCTGCTAAGCCCTGCAGTGGCACAGAAAGCAAGCAAGATACAGAAACAACACCGAATAGCACCCCTAAGCTCCCCCGGAGGGATCAGATCACTCAGCACAGTGCCTGGGTCTCCAGAAACCTGGAGGCTGTGGCTGGCTTGTGCCAAAGTATGGCCAGAAGGGTAGGTTGCCCTCCCTCCTGCATCAGTGCCTAGCAGGTAAAGCACCAGCCCAGGACGGGAAGAGCTGTGTTCAACATCTTTCTCATGTGAAAAGCATTCTGGTCCGTGTCTCCCACTGTGCTGGACTGAAGGTGCTGCCGATGGGCTGACATGGATGAAGTGCTCTCTGCTCTAGCTGAAGAGATCATGACACCTAAATCTCCGACTCCGTGACTATTCCCTAGGCTAGGCTACAATTCGAAGATACATCTCCTAGGATTGTTTTAAAAGGAAAAAGGAAACAAACTTTTTTTTTTAAGAGTAGGGACAGACCCTCTCCTCAGGAGAGAGGCCTGAACTCTGGCTCTTCAGCAGAGCCAGAGGCTGTCCTGACTCGGACACCATAAAGGAGCGTGACTGATGCCAGTGCTACTGCTGAGTCCTGAATCATCCCCTGTTGGATATGTGTGCATTTTGCATTGTTTTTCCAGGTGTCTCACTCCCTCCACCAACTCTGGATGCACGTCAGGGACCTAACTCTGGGATTTGGAGTCCACTTAATGGACTAGGCTGAGTACCAGCCTTCTAAAAATGAGGAGTGGCACCATCTGCTATGGAGGCAAACTTCTTGGAGGATTCAAGAGGCTTCAGAGTTTGTGGGTCATGGTTAGAAGGTATGTAACTGGTTTTTGCCTCAGTTTCTCGTCTGTGGGAAGAGGCTATGAATATTTATTTTCTCCTACTTTTTTTCTGCTTTATCTWTTATGTCCCATAATGTGAGGCTTTTACTCAGAGAAGTGAACTGTGGTACTATATATATCTCTGACTTTACAAAAACTACCCATCAAACTCCTCACTAATGTAAGGCAGAGTTACAGAGTTACAGAGTGTTCGTTCTTACAGGTTTCAGCAGTGTTTAAGAAGATAAAGATCTAATTTTGATACGTTTACTTCCTATGATCAAAATACTAACAACACCTCATGCTTTTTACCCCAGACACTCTTTTTCTGCATGATCTATGTATTTGACTAGCCTTTGGCAGACTAGACTAGACYGGGCAGGAACAGATGATATTCAAATTCACTTTCTATAGGGTCATTTTAACAATTTAGTTTATGGGAATAGGTTAATAGATGAGTTGTGTGGACATCCAATTGACTGGATGGATTCTGATACAGACATTTCAAACTGGAGAAGAGTATCTAGTCAAATTTATATGTGTCAGCAACAGCTGGGCCTTCTGCCAAATCACTCTACACTTGCAGTTTTTATACCACTGGCTTGTGTGGCTCAGAAGTGTCTTCATTGACTTTAGCAGGCACAAAGGCGCTATGGATTGTAATGTTAAGTAATCTTTAACAATGGGGGTTTAATGAGAAATGTTAGTCTTGGATGGTAAACACTTCAATCCATAATTCCACTTTACATTCACAGCTTTAGTATTCCAACTTCCCTGGAAGTGAAATGTAAATTTTGGAAAATTTCCTAAAATCAAAAAAGCTTTCCCCCTCTTTCACTAAGTTGCTCCTACACAGACATGTTCTTTATTTATTAATGATCCTCTCAACCAAAGGCTGAATGAGAATTACACAAAAGCCCTAGCCCTAAACTATTTCAGATACAAACATTATGATAATGAAAAGAAACATTTCAAAGTAGAGAGAGGAATACCTTGACTCAGAGGTAAACATCAGGCTATCATTTTTGCCTTGGACTTCAGAATGAACAATATGAACCATGAGATCCTACTCCCCAACTGCTTCTTTTAGCCTCATGTCATAAATATTCCAAGTTGATGGAAGCAGATGTTCATTTTTACACAGATAGCACCAGAAGTCAAATATAGTTCCACATACACTTCTTGTCTGCAGGAAAAAAAATTCTGATTTGTTCTGTAAACAGAATTGTATTTTATTGCAATGTTTTCCTGTCAGATAACAAGATATCAGGTGCATGTAAGGTTAAAAACTATCTGTGCAAGAAATATCCGGGAATAAGATGAGGCTAGAAAAATGACCTTATGACACCAGCTGATCTTTTGAGTGTCCCCGTGGAAGCACTTTGGGGAATTAGGAATGAATTTCAGGAAATGACATTACAAAGTGGGGTTGCAGAAAGATAACATAAGCAAGAGAGAACACTATATTTTAAAGCTATTGACTGCCATTATTTTTGGTAAGTTAGCTGCAATAATCTTCAACAAAAGGTGCCCTGAATAATAAATGTGAAGAATTGGATGGTACATGGAGTATATGTAATAGGGAGGGGGTGGAGATGCAATTACTGATAACTACTCTGAGACTGTACAGAATGCAGAGCGTAGGCTATTTGGGCATTTTGCCATGATTCTGTGTTAGCAGTAAAGTTTTGTTAGTAAACCATGACAACCACTGTTTTTATTAGGCTCAGGAATGGAAATGTATCAGTTTGCCACTCAGCTAAAGGATGCGGAGCACTTGAAAATCTGTGCAGCTGTGGCAGCCTGAGAGTGGGATGAAATGGCTGTAATGAAGAACTGGCGCTAGAGGAAAGAAGGATTTTTAACAGACATGTTGAGTTGTATGAGTGAGACACACTCATGTGGTTCCATCTCAGGCTCTGACCTTGTAACATCTGCAACACATACCCTGGCAGCGTAGCACCACTGCCTCCTTTCTCCTCGGGGCATCTTCATGCAAACACAACTGACCTGGACCATGGGACCTGGGGGGGCAGGTGTTTGCACCACCACTGAGGTGCGCACAGCTTCCAGTGGGACTCCACATTCAGAGGGACCAGAACTGAAGGCATTCCTCTCACCAGTTCCCTAGGACATGATTCCATGAAACAGGAATGTCGGGGGGCCCTGACTTGTAATCCAAAGCATGGGCAGCTCCCGCTTGCATCTTCCGCATTTCCTTCCTTCACCCAGCGCCACCAAAGGAACTCAACACGACCAAGGGAACGCAGGCAGGTTTATTCAACCTATTTGTTGGATAACTGAAAGCACTTGCAGAGTTTCACCCTTCCTGAGTTAGGCAACGTGAACCATTTTCACTTTTTACTTGCTAGACATGCATGGATTCTTGCTTCTTATGGAGAAAGACAGATTCTCAAAAGAAAAACTATTGACAGTAAGTTGCAGAGTTAAATACTTCTCACTGAATTGCATATGAATTAGAAAGTACAGTAACCAGTCTCATATGAAATACTCAGTAAACCATATCATGACAGGTGTTTAATTAGGATAAGTCCAGCTCATTACTGTTCAGGAACAGACCCTTTTTAATTGGCATGTGTTGATGAGGACAGAAATTCACCAATTAAATGACTCTTCCAATTGGAATTTCAAGAAAATTAGCCACCAACAGCAAGCTAATGACCAGGCAACATGTCATTTGGGGGGAAAGGTGACCAAAGATGTTCCAATCATTTCTAAAAACAATACTGATTTCTTAAAAATTTCTGCAAAGCTGGAGCGAATGGCTCACCTTGGACAAAAGGCAAAACATTTCTCTCACTCACGCCTTTCCAGAATAACAGGCAACTCTTTCAAATCACTAGACTGAACTTACCCTTGCAGCAGGGGATGGTGAAACACTCTCCAGCTCCATTTCTGAATATGCATAGCGTTTTTATTTCATGAATTGCTTGAAATAAGCAATTCAAAGGCAAGCCATGCACAAAGTGATAAAACATTGTAAAAATGACTTAAAGCACGGGTGATTCATTCAGTTGCTTTATGGGGCCAGGGAAGCTGTACGAAGCCGAGTCAGGGGTTTGTGCCACAGAAATGATGAAACGACATAGCTTTGGAAAAACCTGCCATTCAGAAGAAGAACCTGCATCATCTACACACCTGCAGGTACTGCAACAACTGGCAATGACTCCAGTTGTTCCTAAGCACCCTTGCACTTTTTATCAGGATGGCTGTTGCAGACATCCATTTGTGTGTACCCATACTTTAAAATTTGTGAGGTGTTCAGTGTGAAGTGCTCATAACGGACTTTTTGCCAAATAAAATCTGCACTGATATTGAGAGCACTGTGTACACAAACCTAATTCAGGTGTTTCCTCAGATTACAAAGGGATCCATCTTATCGTCTCATATTAGAAAAAGAACAGATACCCAATTTGAAAAGATAACTCCAGCTATTTTCATTTCATAATTTAATTTGGAAGGTGCAATCAAGAATTTAATAATTTGCTATATATCACAAATACTAATAAACATTAAATACTCACACTAAATCTGGGCTGAAGAGATCTACTAGAGGCACTATACAGCTTCCATTGAACAACATAACTCCTATTTATTGGCCCATTAACAATGAATTAAGCCCTGTGACTAGTTACAACCAAGTAACAACATTTAGATCACAATTAATTGGTTAAGGGTGTGGGTAAAATTTTAAAGTGTCATTAAGAATATGACTTTCATGCCAGAAGTTAGGAGGACAATTCCACTAGTACAACTGGGGGACCAAAGTCAAAATGAAGCAAATTATATATTTTTTTAAGAAAAGATAAACACAGCAACAACTTCATATTATGAAGACACAAAGTAAGGGCTGTCAGACTGCATAGTTTCACGAGATCTAAGAATGCCTTGCATTTAAAATTAAATAAGTTCAGACCCASTCTGACATGTAAGATCCTTTGGTTTCACCAAGCCATTCAAGTGAAAAGTATAGTGGCTCCTATAATTTATTCTACCCAAAACAAACATGTAAGTGTAATACAGTATACTTCTTTTAATCAGGATGTGCATAATCARGACGGTGCCTTATTAGGGTTTGTCCCAGAGAACCTGTTTAGCTTAATGATAGTGAATAGTAATGACAACTGCTTAACTGGGATAGTATTAGCAAAAATTTCACTTAATGGAATACATGCAGATTATGTCAAGGGGTTAAGTGGTGTTTAACTAAGTGTGAAATTCTAAGCTCATGTCCTTTAATAAAGAAGTTGTAAAATAATAATTAAAAGAAGAAATGGAAATGAACTGTAATGAATAAAATTTGTAGACTTCTGTTTATAGCCAGCACTAGAATGCTATGTACACAAAAAAATCTACTTCAGAAAAATACCTCCTTTTTTTCCTTCAGCTGTTGGTGAACAGATTGCTATTTTTCAACTGTTTTCATTATTTAAAGTAATTGATCAAATAATTTTAGAAAATAACTCTATAGCTGAGGCTTATCTGAAGCAGTTCATTGCAAGCCTTAGCTATTCTAAATGTGAATTGTTTTACCTTTATAAATAAGCCACATAATAGCCTGATGGTCTTTGACTGCATGGGCATAACACAGAATTGGGTTCACAATGAGAAAAGTCAAGATATGAATTTGGAATTCATTGTCTGGTGAAGTTCTCCAATGTTGGCTTAAGAATTAGAGTTCTGTGAACGTTCTTCAGTAAATCCATTTGCCAAAACCTCTCGTGACAAGCAATAAGCAAAGGTGCACTGGCAGGCATTGTATTTAACAGTTCCGTGGTTTTTCATAGAAAACTGCTTCTAGGAGTAACTCAGGGATTGTTGCTGCCTCATGACCAAGATACCGGCTAGGCTCAACGCAAGGAAGAGCAGCCCGTGAGGATCCCCCGCACCTGCCCTCTGCCCTCTTCCCCTGCACACAGTAGGCACACACAGCAGGGCAACTCATAGCTGCTCCCTCTCCCACCACCCATGGGTGCAAGGGATATTGCCCCCAGTATAAACCCGGACCTGAGCATACCACTAACCCAGGTCACCTGTAGAGCAGGGAGAAAGTCAGAAACAACCTGTGACTGCTGCATCTGGGGCACCAACCCAGCGCACTGCCTCGCACACCGGGCTCCCGGGGAAGCTGCAACAGAGCCTTCTGTTCTAGCTAACATAATATTTATGTGATTTGGCATCCTTTAGACTTCTGCTTTTACAGCTGCTTCAAATCAGGACAGCTTAATGAGGGACAACAAATGGCTGAATGATGCCCTCATTAATGAAAATTTAGTATGCTGTTCTTACAGGGAGATGCTTCCCTTTGGTATTTGGGGAAAAGGTGGCATTTAAGATCTCGTTGCTGGGCTGCTGAGTCAGAGCCTCTAAAGGATCCCCCCAAAACTTCTCAGATTTTTATGGGGCTCTGTGAGGGACAGCGTGCAAAGTATGTGGCCCAAATAGTTCGTGCTGAAGTTTGCTGTTCAGCCTGTATGACTGCTCCCATCCCCTTTAAAAGTGTTTAATGTCACAGAATTAGTTGTATAGCATAATATAGAATCAATTTACATAGATGAAAGCATATTTTTGGAGGCAAAACACTGTATCTGCTTGGGTTTATTTACTGGTGTAGCTACAGTGTTCAAGGACACATGCCCCTGAGCATCACAGGTACAAGAGTACCTTAGCAGAGGCTAAACTGTAGCCAGACGTCTGTCATGAGACATTGCTTCTTCTCTCTAATTGAATGACTAAACATAACTATGCAAAATCAAGGCTTTAGTAAATTACCTTTTAAACRCCAATATAAATACATTCACAGTGGGTTTTTTTTATTCCACGAACATTCTTGGTGAATAACATTTCTGGTAAAAAGCAAATAAAGAGATTGTGAATGCTGCTGATGAAAACAAAAGTGGTTTGTTTGTTTATTTTGAATGAATTTTGAAAGTATGTTTCCTAGTATTTTACATTCCCAAGTCATCACCATTAGCAAAGTAAATTGCAGCATTATTTATTGATTGATAGGGAATAGAAGGATATTTACTAGGATGGGTCCAAAAATGCACAGAGTCCGTATCAGAAAATTCATCTTCATTGATGAATTTGCAAATTTGTGGCAATACAAAGAAAATGTTGGTTGTTGTGCATCCTTCCTATTTTTTATCCTTAAGTGGAAAAAAAATGTAGATTAGGTAAAACTGTTTCATTCCAAATCCATCCAGTTCCAAATTACTTCATCTGAACTTTCTGATTAGATTGAAATATAATGAAATGATGTATCAATGATAAATGATACATAAATTATATCAAATTACATCAATATATCAGCGAATATATTTTGATTCTGATATATCACCAATATTGCACCATTTTGTCATTATCAAAAAGTGATATAATATTGCTGTTTTTATCCTTTTGCTTGTTTTTAATTTTTGTTCAGAAAGAAATTGTTTTCTTTTTTGCCTTTCATTCTGGCTCAGAATTTGAGAAATCACACTTGATTCGCCTGATTGCTTCTTCAAACTGCATGGCAGTGGAGTTGTTTCTGATTTACCATGATGAAAACCAAATCTGAACTTGCTAAAGAGACATGATCAAAAGGTCTAGCTGTGGAATTGCTTCTCATGCAGCAGGAGTTCTGGATGTAGCCCATTCATCACTGGGCATTATTTTTCCCTCTGTGCTCTGACACACTGGATTTGACTTTGCTCTAGCCTGAGATATGTAGATAGGGAGCCTCAGACACAAAGCCTGTCTCTTTGGCTAGGGGCTGTACAGACTAAGACTAATTGCTCTGGAGTCTCCAGTTCCCAGCGTTAGCTAGGATAGCAGATGTCACAAATGTGGGAGCTCATCCAAGAAGGAAATGCATTTAATATGCAAAAATATAAATTGTGTATGTGAAAAGTAGTGCAGATAATTGAACATTACTGCACCAAATAATAATTCACTGCAAACAAACATGTGAATCCATGTGAATCCAATAGCTACTTCTCCTGTACTTATTACATTTTATCAGCCTGACTGAGATAAGAGCACTGCCAGTTTTCTTGTTGTTACCATATGCAGAGCATCTTCAAATTCATGTGGTTATTTTCCAGCACACCACTACAGACATACTGAATAAGACGTGTCAGCTATAAGACATCAGCTATGGCACAAATGAACATTGCCAAGTTACATTTCTAAGCACAAAAGCTCAGCAAACAGACTCGGTCTGTCTGATTCTTGGCTGTATTTTACAAGAACAAGACTTCTTAAGCCTCTGGTGGGATAAATACAGTAGCTCACAAGAAAACTATGGTGAACCCTGAGGATTATCCAAGCATTCAGTCTATTTTCTCATGACATTTCCTATTGTAATGAGCATCCCCAATGAAGTRATAAGAAACATGTCTCCTTCTGCATATACATTTCTGAGGAATATCTCAAAGCATTTCTGGATTGCATAGGGGAAAAAAAAAAAGCAGAGACAGGGATGACAGAAAGGCATACACATCACAGCTGTGCAAACTCCAAAGCCTCATAATCTACAAGGGTTCTTCTCCATGCTGGTAATCTTTGTTATGTGTTGGCTGAGTTGCTCAATCCTTGGATAAACCAGCCCTAAGAATGAGACTGCGGGTGCAGTCCCTGTGYGGGCGCTGCAGCGGCTGCAGAGCAGGGAAGTGATTGGTTCAACAGCTGACTCAGAAAGTCTGATTAAGTGATCTACCATTGGTGAAGTCCTTCAGTGACCTGCCGGCTATTTCTGTGTCTAAGTCATCTGTGAAACAGCCCCAGCATGTGATGCCCTTGCTGACGCATGCACACACTAACTGGTCAAGGTGGCCACTGGCTTTTATCTTACAGCTAGGAAAAAAGCCCCCCCCACACACCTACGTCCTTTTGTTTCTAATCCCCGTATTGAAAACTGTATGTTAGAGTGGAATGGGAGCATCATTAAAATGAGAAACAAGGAAAAAGAAGAGAAATAAAAAGAAAAACAAAGGAATTTCAAAAGATTTTTCAGATTCTTTGATTAGCTTAAAATCATTTCCTTCCCATAGCAAAATTGTCAACCCATTTGAAAGATTCAAATTAGCTTCGAACATTGTGCTTGATCTGTCTGATTTTTGGCTGCTTTCTTGTGTACATTTAATGGAAACAGACTGACAAAAAATAACCTGTAAAGCAGCTAAGATGCCCATATTTCCATGAGGGAGATGTCCTAGACAGGACAGGTCAAAAAAATTAATCAGTGACAACTTCTGTCAGTCCCATACTAAACAAATTGTCCTTTCATTGTAGAAAACTGACTCTCTTGCACTACTGATGATCCAGTAACTTGCACTGTTTCATCTTCTCTGTGTGAAGTATTTATCTCTTTCAATATCTGAATTGGAGTTCTATTAGACATAATTAAACCAAGACCTGTACATACAGAGTAATTCCGTAATGAAGATTCCCACAGCTGAAAGTACTGACACAAATTTTTCCTTTGGAGAAGGAGAAAATGAATGCATTTCTTGAGTGTGCTTAATTATGTAATGAGGTTAACATGATTCATAAAAAAAAAGTACTTCTGCATATCTGAATAAGTCATTAGCACAATCAGAAAGGCTTTCCAGCAAAGATGAGCAGGCTTATTTTCACTATCCATTGCGTTCTTGTGCCTGGTTCTCTGTGGCTTGCACAGTTCAACAAAAATTACACTTCCCATTGGTAACTAAGTTGGAGGTATCTTTATGACAGTGATACCAGAAGCACATGTTGACCACACTRTGCTGATGCCATTCATGTTTAAACTCACCAGAACGACTGCCCATGATTAGCAGCAATAATGGAAATGGTTATGACTGTAAGCAGTAGTGGTTGCCCTGTGCATCCACTATTTCATACTGGAAATCCTTTCTTGCAGGATGATCTGGTGGGCAAATAAATACCCTAGTGAAACAGCACACTGGAGAAAACCTTGATCTCTACTGCCGTTTTTCTTTGACATACTGTAGCTGTGACTTTTTGTCTTTTAATAGAGATATTAAGTTTGTTATATGATTTTGGGAAGTCTCCTTTGACCTTTGGAAAGGGGGCGGGGGGAAATCCTCTACTAAACATCTCCTATTTCATGGTGTCTACACTCAGGTGGATATTGGATTTGGTGACTTTCTAGGAATTGCAAATGGGGAAGACCCATTTCTTGGTCACTGCCATTGTCAAGGTGGGTCACAAACTGAATGCCTTTTGGGAGGATTTCCAAGCACTTTTAGATAGCTGGGGACATGTACGGGATATGATAGGTGCAAAATCAGAGGGTGGTTGAACATTCAATTCCAAAATTTTAACTTTAAGCACTAAAACAAAAAAATGACTATATGTTGCTATCCTACTGGGAGAATAAAAGGCTTATTTTTGTTGTCATTCTGCACCCATACAGACAGGTAGGAACTGTCTCTTTACTGGAGTATTGAGAAGACTATTCTTGTAGTAATCATATGGTCAACTCGAAATAAAGAAAATACACTATCATTATTGTGCATATGTTAAGATGAAAGCATCAATTCAAATCTGACAGTGCCTCTATCAGATCTTCTCATTTACAGGTGCTTAAACCTGACAGACATAGGCAATGCTTATGCAGCCAGGGCTGTGAGAAACCCGCTTACAGAAGATACCTGAGATGCTTCTCCTGACATCTTGCCCCACTGAGACTAATACAGGAATGGACTTCTGTGTGTAAAATCAGCAGCAGCCTTTCGGAAAGGCAAGACTATCAAGGAGCCTGTTTTTTTACCAGCCACGTGGAAAGGGATGGCAGGAGATGTTCTCTGGAACTTTTTGGCAACTGGAATCCAGTTCAGCCTTCACTGAGGTCAATTAAAAGGCATTGAGGGACACAACTGGCAGTAAACCACATCCCAGCTGAACTGAAGAGAGTGGCCAATACTAGCAAGATGGCAGTAAGATATCTTGTAGGACACCTAGAAGGACTGGATGGAAACTACATCTTGTCCTAGAGCCTGTTAGTGACATTTGCACCAAGACTCACTACACATCCAAAAATAATTTCATACTACGGTAAATTATAGCCATTTTGGAAAGCAGCATGAGAGCTGGTAGAGAGTGAGTAAAGAAACTAACGTATTCGGCCTCTGCTTCTCTGTTTTCATTAACAAAGTAAAGCTCAGCAGCTTATTTCAAGCACTGAATGTAAAAATGAAAGGAGATACAGCATCAGCTACAATACAGTGAATTGCTTCTTTCTGTCTCACAGACATAAACACCCCATCCTCACTCCTGGAGGGTGTCATGGAGGGAGCAGATGCCTGCAGCCAGGCTTCCTTGATTCTGGGTGCTCTGTTATATAATGCCTAGGGCTATAAAATGCCTTCCAAGTAAGCTCCTCTGCAAAAGTAATTATTGCCAGTACTGCTCCTTCAAATTTCTATACAGTCTTCAGTTCTGATGACAGACTGATATGTTTCAAAAAAAAAAAAAAAGTTACCCACAGTGTCACTCCAACACCTGACCCACACAGCAGTACATGACACAGCCAGATCAATTTTCCATAGAGTGCACCCTGAAGAATTAATTAGATACACAAATTCCATTAATGATCTCTTAAATGACTTGCATTCCTAATTTCCTACACATGAATGGAAAACATATTCAAGATAGTGGTTCACTATTATGTCTTCTGACATTTACAGTAGTGCCATTAATCATGTTCATTTTGATTTGCATGTGGCTATAAAATGTAACTCTACAGGCTCCTATAGCAGTTTAGTATTAGCTAATATCCACTTCATGACAAGTACTCCTTTGACTACTGAAGTGATGTGAGGGACTCAGAAAGATCAGTCAAAAATGAGGGAAGGGTTAGGTGCCAGGCTGTAAAAGGCTGGAACTGGTATTTCTAGCAACCAGTATTGAGACAGATGAATGCTTTTGTGGTTTTCTCCTATCTAACTCTGCAATTTTGTACTCACCATTTGTACAAGATACCCAAAACCAGTGTTTGAGCTCTAGTTTGCAATGCACTGTCTTTGGACACCACCGTCATCTCATAACACTTTTAACCATGCTGTGAACAGTTGTACCATGAAATCAGGCTAGTGCATATAGAAACAACTCCCAACCTTCTCCTAAATCTAGAGTCTACCCATATTTCTCCTTGTTAAATGGTCCCAGGTCTTTGAGGTCACAGGGAGCTGAAGGAGTCAGAGCTGAGTAAAAAAGATGTTAATTCATTTTACATAACTTTAGTCCTCTAAAGAGTAGGCATCCATTATCTAGGCTTCTCTGTAGTCAATGAAGATACCTCAAAGGGCATTTCAACTCTGTTTTAGAACAAATCCTCCTTTGCAGAGAACTACTGAAAATCAGGTGCCATATTCTTTTACTTACTCCTGCATCCAAAAAGGCACGTGTCTCAAGTTTTCTGCTTCGTTATTCCTTGTTCTTTTGAAAATGAAATAACTTCTATTCCTAGGCTAGTTAAGAATCACTTACAAGATAATGTGAATGAAAAATCCTTCTTCAGAAAAATGGAATTTAAAAAGACTTTTCCTAGATTTTCAGTTTAACTGTGCTAACATAGAAAGAGCATTTGTAGTTTTTCCTTACTGAAGATCAGGGATTAGTGAATGCTTGACAGGATACAAGGCTGACCCTGAGCCAATTTCGTAAGCATTCTCACAGCATTTCATTCTCCTTAATGGTGACAAGGTGGACAACATGCCAAAAGCAGAGACAAAGTGCAGAAGGATCAAAACTCCAGAATGTCAGTGCATTAAAAACAAGTAGCCCTGTGTGCACTGGAATGAATGAAGACCAGTCTCCCACAGATGTGTGTTCTGCAGCTTCCTGGGCATGACTGCATGAGTCTTATTTCGTAAGCTAAGGCAGAAAAAATAACATATGGGGAATTTGAGGGTATCAGAAGCATGGGAAGGAAAGATCTCATCTCATCCCATCTCATCTTATAAAGAGAGTATGTACTTAGCATGTACGAAGATATTACAATCAAAGGACCTGAGTCTAAATAACTTCAAATGTCTAGCTTGTATGGCAGAAAGGATTCATCTGATTTAGGAGAAGAGGCAGCTTTTGGAATAGAACTTTGCCAACGAAGTCAACTTTGAATTGCACTTGAGGGTCCACAAGAAAACCAATTGTAAAGGCAGTCTAAAATGTTGATTTAAGACACCCCTTCCCATCTTTCACACTAACCACACCTGTATCGGAAGCTGAAATGAAATTTAGATTCYTTCTTCTACATCAAACTCCTTTAAGGAAGATTCACTGTCATCTGAGAATATACTAGATTACACTGGTTGAAGTAAGCATTATCTGAGAAATGACTCCTTATGCTATTGAAGTCTAGTACATTAGTAGAAGAAATTTTAAAAGGAAATACGTTCTTTATTTGCAACTTGAGAAAGATGCAGTATGCAATTATGTCTTGTTGGACAAATAGAGTTTCTATTACTTTGTCGGGGAGATTAATAAAACTAATGAATGAAGGGAACATGGCAGACGCTATCTGAATTTAAGCAATGCATTTCAGTCTCTCAAAACAAGGCTTACTTTCCTAATTAATTCAAATTACCTTGGATATAAACATTATCAGGAGGACTGAAAACTGTGAAAGAACATAAATAAAAGGTGATGATGAATGACAATGTTTCAAGTAGTGAGAAAGTGTCTGCTGAGGATCACAGGAATCAGAACAAGGCACAGCATTACTAAATTTCTCCATTAGAGGAAGGAAATCATATGTTAATGCAATTTGTACATAATGCAAAATGGGGTGGAGTGAAGTATCCAAGTGTTGATAATAAAGTAACACGTGGTCTTCAAAATAGAAGAAAWATGAAATATGAACAGAGTGCAAGTGAATTATGATTTACTCTGTACAATGCAGACTCATACATGCTTAGGAACATATTTTAAGGCTTGTCTACATGTGACAATTTGCCTATACAGCTATACTGAATAATTATATTGGTAAAACTATGAGGATGCCTCCTTTATGCAGACATTCCACTCTGAAATATAAATTATTTCTTTATTTTCAAATAGAGTAATCATGCTGGAATAAAGTCCTTTTGTTCCAGAAAAGCACATTCCCAAGGGAAATTATGCTAGCATAACTGGATGCAGATGTGATGTGGACTGGAACGGGTGGGAGGCTTATGCAGTGGCCCTGTTATCGGAGTGTATGCTATACCAGCAGGCCATTGCAATGCCCTGAATGAACCTGCTTACGGTGGAATCAGTGTTCTCCTTAGCATTGCTGGCAGGTCTTCTTCATTTAGAAAGCCCCCAAAGCCCAGCAGGAGAGAAAGCCAGGAAAGCAGGAATGCTAAAGGACCTGGAAAAACCATAAACAATAGTTGAAACATGTTTTTGTAATGTAAAATTGTAGCAAAACTGTGTTGATGGTGCAAAGGAATTGCCATAGGTGACAGGGAGGTGACCTGGTGTTGCCTTTATGCAACACCCCGGTGCGAGAATCCCAGGGACATCGCCTTGAGCTTTGTTCACTGTCAGAAAAATCCTGAGTGACAGGAGGAACTTCTGGAAGAAGTGGTGGAAAGCGCTGACTCATGAGGAAAGACTAGAAGAGTTAAATGTATAGCAGGCTAAAAGCAAGCTGAGTGGTGAACCCTGTAGTACTCTATAAATATATGACTCTGGAGATGAATTTCTTAGAGTGATACTAGAAATCATAGCATGAAGTTAAGAAGGGAAACATTTAGGGTAAAAGCCAGATAAAACTTCCGGACAAGGAACAATATTAGCCTGGGCAACCCCAAAGGGAACTGGGAGAGATGAAAACTCACTTAATATGTGGGATATCATGTAATTTGATTTTCCTGACAAGAGGGAAAGGTGAATTCACAGTGGAAACCATACCACATAGAAGGCAAAACCCACAATATTCAGCTCTTACTGTGTGGGCTCTGAAGGGGCCAGGAAAGTGAGCCAGACAACAGAAAACGGAGCACACAAAGGCAGCAGAGAACCAAGGGACCACAGAGGAGGAAGACTAGGAAATGCCAAAATACAGGGAATGTATTTACATAAATGCAAACGGTTATGTGGCCACAGCAGCAAAAAWGCCCCTGAGGGGGGCATGATAGTCCTGGAGGAAAACATCATACAAAGGAGTTTAATTCCCTCTGCCTTACACTATTTAATGTCGACAACCTATTGCAGAGACAGTTCTATGATGTTTAAATCAATAAAAAAGAACCAAAGTTTAGACACTAACAGCTCTTTCTTAACTGAAAAGTTAGGCTGACCCTTAAGACAGCATTGCTGCTGTCACAGGATAAACTGTGAGCACGGAGTCCTGTTGCCTTTCCTCAGCCTTAACATATGACAGATGGGCAAAGGGGGGAAGCCCTTTGCTATGACAGATGCAAAACTAATGGATTACATCTACCTGGATGGTAAAGTGATACTTTGCTCAACTTGTCTGGTTAATATTTCACATTGCAGCACGGAAACTGTTCTCAAAATAGGTTTCTAATTTCTGYACAGATTAAATGCAACCAAGCTACTTTACTTGCTGATAATTTATCTAATACCTCTTAGCTGTGCTGTCACATTCACTACAATGAGCTGGACAAGGAGATATCAGCTGTCCTGTAGAAATTCAGAGAATTACTAATAAAGGAGCAGCTTGCGTGGATTAGATATACATTAGTATTGCTCTTCCAAGCTGGCACCTCTAAATCCTTTTGCTTAGCTGTCTCAGCTGCATCCTGCCCTGCCTGTCAGCATCTATCTAGTGTTTGTTAAATTCTCTTGCCACGTCATATCTTAGCTTAGCACCTTGGAGGAAAAGGAGCAAAATATGCTCTGAAAGATCAGAGTTCATATCGCTGTGAGCAAAAAGGAAGCTCTAGGTCCAGCCTTCCCAAGCAGCTAGCTGAAATCTTAGCAAAAGCAAACACAACAGAGATCACTAGGAAAATCTCTACCAGAAAGAGCAAAGAAATAAAGTTTTATATCACATGTTCATTTCACGCACATTTTATATCACAAAGTGGTCCCTTTATACCCACAGATCAGAACAGCATACGCTTTGAAATTCTCCCAGGGTTTACAGGTATTTCTACAAGGAGAAATGTTCTTGCCTTTAGGCTTAAATTCTGCAGAACAGAAATACTTCTTTGGTAGTTTATAATCTCAGATTTTGGTAGTTTATAATCTCAGAGATACCTGCGTAAATGAGAAGTCGTAACACTCTTACTTCAAAGGAGTTACTCTGGATCTACACAGCAGCAACTGGGCTCAGCAACAAGTCATAAAGAAGTCAGCAAATTAAAGGTGTACAAGACAGAGAGAGATTCAATAGATATTAATTTGCATTTCATATTTCACAAAATAAGGAGCAATTCCAAAATGGAGCTACTTTTCTCAATAGCTCAAGTATGTGCTTCATGTCCCTACCACTGAGAAATATAAACTAGAAAAGAAAATCCAAACAAGCAGATACTTCTGGTTTGTTTTGCGAAATGTGTACATCTTGTATACTCTTAAACAAACAAGTTCCTAATTCTAGAAATCAAGTATTAACACAGAAAAATACCCTAATAAACAAATTACATTTGTTGTTAGAATTCAACGTCCAGAAATTCATTACAAAGGTCCTTCCCTACAATAAGATAATTCAGCTAATGATGCTTTTTTCCAAAGTGCTGGATGGAGTTTGAGAGACCAGTTAAGCAGCTTGGTCAGGACCTTCCTGCCCCAGCTCCTACTGGTGGTGAATCTCCACAGCTAAGGCAAAGGAGGGAAACAGCAGGAAGAACTAAAAGCCCAAAAGAGCCTTCTGCAAGCCCGTATGAAAGTAGTGGAGTTGACAAAATTGGTCAGGAAATCAAGATTTTTCTTCTTTTTTTCTCTTTAAAATACTAGGTGAAATCTGTTACTTATTTTTCCTCTGAATCACCCTTTCTCCTCCACTTCATCTATCATGGACATTTTCTATTTAGTCAGTATGTTATTTTCTGTCAGAAGTGACTGAAGTTAACATGCTTTAGTGTGAGAGAAGTAGCTAGGGATGCTACAATGTCCCTTTCTTGTGTAGGCAAAGCAGACAGAGGTAGAGAAGGGATGTGAATCCTGCAGACTATGAGAACTCAGTGTGGCTTATAATTATTTGTCAGTTATAAGTGGCTGAATGTATTTTCTCATAATCATTTTTAACTGTTTCATCCTATTTATTATGGTGGTCTTCATTATTCTAGGCATTTCACGAAATGAGCAAAGACATTCTCTGAGTGAGCATTCCTTGCTTTTTAGGAAACAGTGATTATTTCAAGTAAAGATAGTGTTATTGGTGATTTAAAGAAACATGACTATTGTTAGCCAAAGCCCACTTCTAGAGTAATGAACAGAAGATGCGATAGTCTGGTGATAAATACTGCTTACTGTATGCCTGCCTGCTTAAAGAACAATAAAAGAAATAGTAGAGGGTCAAACATGGCTAGAAGCTATCATATCCTATGAACAAATGCCTGTTAGCAGAGTCTGGTAGTTCATTCATTTTGAATAAAACTGTAAATTAAGGAAATATGGAGGTGTGGAAGGAGTGGATTAAAAAATTAGCAAAAAAGCCTTTGGTTTGTTAATACCATGACCTGTCATATCTCTCCATCTGTGCAAAATATGTGGGTGTTGTAGAAAAAAACCTGAAAGGGTGGAGTGTTAAAATGGTTTACACTGAGATTCCTGTGCAATGTGGATGATGTCTGCGTTTCCCAAACTGCACCTTTTCCAATACCTCTGCCTTTCTACAGACTCAAGCCAGACATATTTATCACCAGTCAGACAAGAAGCGATTTAAATAGCTGGACTGAAAATGGAAATAAAGGTCCTATCATGCTCAAAAAATGCCATTTACTTTAAAGTGAGGTTTTCTACTTTGTGAACACTAATTTGAGTAATACTAGAAAATGGTATTTCACAGAGGATTCTGCTGGTTTGTATTCAGAGAAACTTAGGCAAAACAAAATCCACCCTTTAAGAAACTTCAAGAAAGGCAAATTACACCTGAGATTTTTTTGAAAGAAAAATAAAAAATGATTCCAAGGTTTTATTTTTAGTTTTATTCCAAAAATGGAACTTGCTTTTGCTAAGCTCTAAGTATTGACTGCTAAACTTTTCAAAAAATGATCAAGGGAGGCTGATTCTGAGAGGTACAAAACCTGATCAAGTTAACTGAAAAGTGAATATACTTATTAGCCAAAAGAATGGCTTTAAGTGCAAACTCCTGAAATAATAGCATATATTTCACATATCTTTCTAAGTTGTTGGAACTGTTTCTCATTTTAACTGTCTGCATACTGAAGCATGGAGACACACATCAAAAAATGCTAAGTAGTTCATCCTTAACTATAGTGCCAGTCTCTATGCAGAAGAAGATCACTGGAAAACTCCTTTTGGCTTTGAACACAATATATTTTGATGTGAAGTGACTGACAGCAATACAACTGGCTAAAACAACAGTAGTACCAGCAGTCTTTGTGCTGCAATAAGCTCCCACAAGCACTTCTACTTCTGCCATGTAAGTTTATCTGCATGTCCTGTACAACAGCCCATCCAGAAGAAAAGAGAGTGAAAAACAGTTGCATATTGTCTCAGTGCAAAGACAAATCAAACTAACCCATAAATTCTTCCTTCTAAAAAGCAATCAGAATATTAAAGATGGGTCAAAGAGTCCTCTCTTGCTTCAGAGCAAGTGTATCCTACTATTAATAAAGAAATCTATTGCTAATCACTATCTGCCATGCTCCTAGGTCAGATAATTCAGAATTCCCATCTGGCTGGTGTTTGGGAAGTTTCATTACAGGCCTTTCATATTTCTGGTGCCTCATTATCTCTGGAGGAGTTTCTTACACTATTGGCAGCCATTCTAGCTTGTCTCTGACTGTGAGACTACTCACAACATCAAGGAGGGAAAAAAAATAAATTAAAAATCCACTCAGCAAAAGCGAACCATGATAGCTGGAATAAATTTCAGAATATTTTTTTTTCTCTCAGCCTATCCTGAAAAAAAAGCAAAGAAGCCATTTGAGATGTGGGCTGTGTGTGAGAAAGCCTGGTCCTGAGGGCTCTAACTGGCTGGTTGGGGAGAATGGGAAATGCAAGAGGATATCCACAACAAAAATACAGGAAGAATCACATGGAGAGATACTTTCATTAGAAAGAAAACCAAAAGTAAAAGCAAACAGTAATTCCATCTCTTCTCCTCCTCTCCCCTTTCTCCAGCCTGGGTTTTGAAAATACCATGTCAGCCCCACAAATACATTTGACTTCCCTGCTCTGTGAGTTGGATCTATAGCCTCCTGAAGCCAGTAATTTCAATGGGTTGTGCTGAGTTCAAAGGGCTCTAGGCTCCAATGACCTTGTTTTGCAGGGAAATCCTTTCTGATATCACAAGTTATCAGAAAAGTAGAAGGAATGGAGCCAAAGAGTCTAGAGTCCTCTTTGCTCCTGCTGTACAGCAGGGAGTAAGCAAGCACATCGTTCCCCTTAGTCCTGATGGTACAGACCAAAATCCAAGAAGATCCATAGAGATTTTTGGAAATTCTTATTGTGGCTTCACTGCAGTCCCTGTTAAATTGTGTGGATAAACCTGAATGAGTTTTTGCAGAGTAGCTGTGGCAGCATGAAAATCAGCACCAGCTGCAAAACCATTCAAGAAGCTGGATAAAACTGGAGTACTGAGAATGTGACCACTGAACTGCTGCTTCACTCCTTGCAGCTCCTAAACTAGTTACTTAAAGCCAGCCTGGGTGTGCATTTAACACACTTTAGACCTATGCAAATTTAAGATCCATAAGGCACTCTACCTTTTGTGGTTCCCCTAAATAGTAACCCAGATTAAAAATACCCTTTTCCTGATCATTACAGTACCTTAGTGCAGTATTGTAGATAAGACTCCCCCAAGTTCCCTCTCAGCTCCAGATGTGTTGCAGAGTCAGACAGGTATAGCCCAAAAAAGTCTAATATAATAGTATTATCTATGAGAAGAATCATGTATATTCATATTGCACATCTGGGAGGAAGTGGCTTTCAACTACCTCTCTGACCATAACACTAACATTTTTAAAATAGAAGTATTTGCATTTATACTGACTTCATGATTTTGTTTCCCATGATGTTAGCAGTTTTAGGCTTGCTGCATCTTGTCTCCAAAATATTCTTAATAGGAACAGTCAGAGAATATTTACATTTTAATTAATAAATATTCCAATAAACTGAAGTTTATTATTGGAGAAAAACGGGGAAGAAAGAGGAGGTTACTGCTATTTAAATTAATGGCACCAATCAACTCTTTTTGCTGTGGCTTTTCTACAAAAAATTTACTGGGTGAAAGTATTTTTTGTCATGCAAATCATTCTGAACTAGTATTATACAAAAGTATTCACAAAAGACTGCAAGTGCTTTTCAGAACAATAATAAGCTTTAAGTGGTTTATATCAGAAGAGGTTTTTCCAAGCTTGGAAACCACTGAAAGCAGAAACAATGCTCAGAAAAAGTTTGGTTCAGCAAGATTGTAATCTGAACATAATAGATCTAATTCTCATCACTTTCTGCCACTATATTGGCATAAGGATTCCTTAGCATTACTATAAACTACATTCCCAGGCACTGTGAGGCACCCTTATCACAGGGATGCCAGGTAAAACAGCCTCACTGTAAATGCAAATCATGTTCATTTTCTTCCTTTCTTTTTCCACGTTCATAAATTCCTGGTAAGATCCATTCAGTGAAAAGCAGACAAGAAAATGGATATCCCAGTACAGCACTTATGAATACTTCTGTTCCAAAGAAGGAAACGGAGGTAAAATTGGTAGAGGAACGGAATGCCAGGCTTCAATGATGGGAAGAGGAATCCTTCTCGAGAAAAGTCAGCTTACAGTATTTATTGGTAAAAATATCTCAGAGGACTAGTGAGTCCTGATGTAGGATATACAAATGCAAATTATAACTCCAGCCACGCATCAGAAACCCTGTGAGATAGTATGAAAAGTACAGTTTAGAAACTGATAAGGCTCCAAAAGCTCTGAGGAGCCCCTGAACATCTAGGAGGACTGAACAGCTGTAAAAGGCAGTAGCTGTCAGATCTGGAGGATTTTGTAACTCAGCAGGAGCTTGGAGCAGGGAGACATGCCTTTCTCCAGGGACCACACTTGTGTCGGTCTTGCTGTGTGCCACTAAAAATGAGCCAATACACTGCCACTGGAATCTGGGCTGAAAGGTTTACAAGCAAGCCAGGGACTTTTAGGCTAATCCTGTGTTGTTCTCACTCTCCAAATGTGAAACAAGAAGGTAAGCAATTATTCCAGCTCACCAAATGCAGCTGCAACCTGGAGGAAAGGAAAAGTGGGGTTAACATCAGAGGGAAACCAAGTTCCAGAAAAATCTCTCTAACGTTTTTTAAAATGGCTAACCAGAGAAGAGTGACTTGAAGAATTTAAGTGGATCTTAAATCACATTCATTTTATTTCTAGCTGTGCACACTTCCCATTATTCCTGCATGAAACTTTAACTGATGTCCCTCAGGTCCTGCTGCGGAGGGAAAACTGTACAAAACTCTACCTCTTCTCCCCCCAGAGTTTCCATCGCTGGCTGTTACTCAGAGCAAACCTGGAAACCACTGGGGAGAGAACTGCACTGAAACTAATATAATTAGCTATAATTCCAGGATCAAGCCTGTTTCGGTCGAAAAGGAAACCTATCTTAAGGAGCAGATAATCTCCACTTAAAATACTGGAGGTAGGACAGAAACCAGAACTTAAATATGTCTGGTATCATCAGTATTGTAATATTCTGCTCAGATCTAGCTTTAAAACAGACATATTTTTTTCCAGTTAATTAAACCATCTTGCATGTTGACCTCAAATCCTCCCCAAAAATGTAAGATGAGTTCCAGAAATTCACTATGCAGTTAAAAAAAAAGTAACAAGATATCAAAAAGCATAGATTGGCCTTCTGACTTCTGTTCATTTGGGCCATGCTTTTAAGGTTCTCCCACAAACATGAGAACTAGAAATTCACTTAAAAAATTGCAGGAGACATTCTAACTATCACTTGTTTCTGAAATTTTTACATTGAGTTTCATAGGGTCTGTAATAAACTGTGAAGACATGGCAGCTCTGTACACAGCATGACATCTGGATTTCCCTGAACTCCCCTCATAAGTCTATAGATGCCTGGGCTTATTCCTTAAATGTATAATATGCAAGAACTCCAAGGGTCTGCATATTGATTACAACTAGTTACACTTTCAAAAATGCATGCTTTCATGGTGAGAGGCAGTAAAGTGTGCAGAAGAAATGACTAACGTAACTGCAAATTAGGCAAGGGAGAACAATCCACTGCTGAAGTTCTGCACTATGCAATATAATATATATTTTAAAAAAAATTACCTCAGCAAACACTGTCAGTTTGCAAAGGCACATCATTTAAAGGTGAAGTTAAATGTTTTTAGTCAAAAAGTTCGTAAGAAATGTTTCACATAGAGAAACATTAGCTGAGAATACGTGCGGGGTTAAAAGCTCAACTTTAAAGAGCACACGTGTAATTTTATATAATGGCCACAATTTCATATACAGCAATAATAACTGGACTATCAAATGACAATCTATGTGGTCATTTACATTTGCAGTAATTAGGAATACAACATAATCATAAACATAAGCTAGCCTTGTTATTGTATCTATGTTTAACTGAAAAGTTAAGCCTGCAATTTTGTATGTTAAAACAAACTATGTGGAAATCAATACTTTATTTACTCATCTATCATGACTTCAGTTCAGGGACTGACTGTGTTTTTCTTCTACAATACCTGATGCTGCCATTTACACTAAAACAATGCAAAATGACTGACTTGAAATATTTTTGTCTGTCATAATATATTGCAAGAGAAACCCAGAACCCAGTAAATGTTTTTTTAGGAGATAATTAAGCTTTTTATATATACTTGGAGGACTGCCATTCATGTACATTTGGGGAAAAACAGTAGCCACTACAGAAACGAATTTCTTCGCAGATTCAGTCATATTACTTCTTGGTTATTAAAGACAATAAAATATCATGTCAGAGTAAGTTCATAGGAGACCATAGATTTGATGCAAATTTTGCCAGCCTCAAGGGAAATGTTGCCACTGGGCTTGAGGAAGCTTTGGACCAGATTTTATGGCATGCATACACTGTTTCTGAACATATGGGTCTGACTGAGGCTGGAGTTTAGCATTCATTGACAGAAACCTCTGTTTCAGCATTGCAGCAAGGTCAGTGCATGGCTGCGTGGATGCACGTAGCATTTGTATTTTCCCTGTGCTTGGAAAGCCTCAGCAGTGCAACTTTAGGAAGAAATACTTGCAGCCGGCAGCCTGAAGTCAGGTAGAAAGTCCTGCCTCGAGGCACTGCAGAGTATGTGCTGGACAAGCCATGGCTGGGCCATCCCTGCCACATGTAGGGCAGCCCCGTAATCCCAGCAAACGGAAACCACAGGCTCACGTCCCACTTCCCTGACACTGCCAGCACGCACCCCCGGCTCCCTCCATAAGCATGAGTTTGCACCCAAGGAGGAGACATCCGAGAAGCCCAGTGTCAAACACAGATTCAAGCCAACACTGATGTTTGCATTATAGACGCGATGCGGATGCTGCATTGGAGGCAAAGTGGCAGTGAGCAGGCTTGCTTCAAATTTTGAAATACTGTAAGATCCTGCCTTTTAGAAATAAGAGCATGAGATGTGTTAAATGGGAAGAAAAAGATATATTTTCCTTTTCTTCTTTTTTCTTCCCCTCTACACACTTCTGTAACACCCCCTCTGTATTACTAGGTTCTTTTTTTCCTTCGACAGCTGTCATCTTCTGAGGCTAYAGCAGGAGTTTATTAAAAAACTGAAATTAAAAGGGTCGTAAATATTGAGTTTTCTTTCCAGTTATAATACAGAGCAGCTGAATTTGACATTACAGGGCCATCCAAAACCTGCTATTGATTTTTATATAGTAGAAAGGAGTTCTGTACTCAGGAAGATGGCAGTAGGACCATGGAAATATAAATGTGATGTTGAAAGGATTTTGCTATTTTCCATAGAACATTAAGCAGCTTTGGAAACTGATCTGACTTTTCTTAAAATTGCAGGAAGCAGATTAATCTGTTTTTTTATTTTCTTAATCTTCTGCCAGATTTTGTAAATTTCAAACTTCTTTGCAGCTTTTGCAGAATTTTTAGCAGTACTTCAATATTTTCTTTTTTTACAGAAGTTAGAAAGTCTGATTTCCATTGAATCTGAGAGTTTTATTTAAAATATGAACAACCTTTTTAATAAGACTGCAATAGTTCTAAATAAAATTGTATTAAAGAGCTACTAAAAACAAAATCTGAAAGAGCTCTGACATTTTGTGTTTCCTGTTTGTTCTTTATAAATGTTCAGCTAGCTCTAACATAGTGTTTAAGTCACTGAGTACTGTAAAGATTCATTAATGAATGCTTTAATATGGCCGGATACAAAGAATTACATTAAGTGCAACAATTGAAATGTAGAAGTTATATCAATGATTTCCTTTCTCCCTATTCTTTTTTCATCTCTTTTTTGAATCTTTAGGTTTTTTGAGGCTCTCTTTTGTAAGACTGTTGCATATGTATGTCTCTTTGTAGAGAGGTGTCTGAAGCTGTCCAAAAACAAGACTCTACACTTTTTAAAAATTTGGTGAGGTCACATCACAAGATGCTGTACTTCCTGAGATGCTTTCTATGCAGACTGGGCCAGGTCCACATTTTTTAGCACTAGTTGTATAAGTTGGAAGAGAAAGTGTTTTAATCTTTTTAGCACCAAGGCTTCAATGACGTATTCAGAGATGGCTGGAGGAAGGTTAAAATATTCACCCTCCATGAGCTGCAAACACCCTGCAGACATGGGGTGATCCCACACAGGTCCCTTGAAGAGGAAAAAATATTTGAGCAGTAGCAATATGCCCAGCATGGACAAGGGCTGCTGAAATGCAGCCAGGAGCTGCTGCCACCTCCCACTCTTCCTGTGTGCTGATGGCCATGTCACCTTCATGCTCCAGGGTCGATGCATCGGGCTGCAGGTGAGGAAGAAAAGCTCTTCACTCCCCAGATCTGTGCCCAGCTGGAAAGGTCTCCATGCTGCTGCCTGCTCACTGGCTGGTTAAAATACTGGCTAGCAATAGCTCACTTTTGCAACGCTACTTGTTTCCATGCTTGCCTGAAAATATGTCTAAATTGAGTCCATATAAATTTGACATGCTAATGTCCCAGTGCCTCTGGACTTTGATATGATATATCTAGAATAATGAGAAAATGATGAATAGCTGCATGTTGCAATTCAAACTTTTATTACAAATAAATTAAAAAATAATACCCTCATATAGCTATACTTGTATAGTTATTATCATTATATTGCCCGTTTTGGCTTGTATTTCTTCCATACAGCTCTCTTTAAGGTGTAAAAAGGCCAGTTTTACATGGTATTTTAAAGGGGGTCACATACTTCGAGCAGACATTGGGGAAATGAATTATAAATACACATGTGTATTTGGTCTAATTAGGTTTAAAAAATTTACTCAGGTTGTAGACTTCTTAAAATGTATATTTGATTATTTTCCTTAATGGAAATTATCCTTCTAAATTGGATTGCAGTTGTCTGTGGTATATAAAGAGAAAATGAACACATTTGTAAGGCAGGTTGAAAGAAGGCTAAGGGAAACAGAAGATTTCTGAGGATTCAATAGGTCTTTAGTTTAACAAGAGAATTTAGCTGATAGTTAGAAGAGACATTTCAGTTATGACTAGAGAAGTATATGGCACTTAGAAATGCTGAAAATTGCAAAATTTTTATAGGCGTTATGCAACTACTATCCTAAAACATCTTTCACTTTGACTGCATTATTTACTAGGCTGGTTGTAAATTCTCAAATCTCTTTTTGTGTGAATTATATTTAAAACTTGCAAACTTAATTTGGCTCTAACATCAGAATCACTTTATCAATGGTAAAGATGGATGGATCCCCATCTAGGAAGTCTTCCCTATTGTCTTTTTGTCATGGTGACTACTCTGAAGTCCGTGTACATAGAAAACATCCTAGCAGAATTGGACTGGAGCTCCTCAGCATGTATTTAAGTACCCCCAATTGGGTACTCCAGTCTCTGAAACTGAGTTATCTTGTCCCAACATGGTGCTTCACAGTTCTGGGGTTTGGCGTCTCAGCCACATCATCATGATGAGGTGAAAACCCCCTGAAAGGCAGGCTGAGGAGAAGACATGCAGAGCCAGCCAACTGGAGATATATATATACACTTGTCTGTACTCAGGCTCCTCTCTGTAGTTGTAGTGCTAGAATCAATGGGCATTTAATTATATTGTTATGTTTACCATATAACGCAAGTCATCTTATCAAGGAAACTGCCTAACTAAGCGATACTCCCTGGGGTAGTACTGGTATCCAGTTTTCRGAGCACAACGGGTTTCACTTCCCTGCCCAGGTCGAGAAGATGCAAGCTCACAAGGCTTTTATCTCAAGAGCATGCCCCATGCACTATAAAGAAATGAAGATATGCTGGACAGACCCCCTGCTTCCATAAGCACACTCAGAAGACGCGCCTCCTTATGCTCTGGAAAACAGCAAAGCTGAGGGGGGAGCAATGTGCCTACCTCCCTCTGCCAGAGCATTTCCATCCATGCAGAGGTGCTCAAGATTTGGCACCCAAAGACTACCTGGACAAACAGGGAAGCAGTGAATAAGTTTATGCTCTTCCTGGGTGAGGTGGTTGTTGAAGGGTCAGCTCTCCGGACTTCAAGAGCACTAAACTTCCATTTTGGGCCCTAAAATAAGAACTGTTGCATCATTTGCCTCATTTGTTCCAAAGCAGAAAGGATGAGCATTTGTGTGCATGTTGGATATGCTTAAGGACATAGTTTCCTAAAATAAGGAGATACACACACACACACACACACACACACACACGTATATTACATATTTAAATTTACAATTTTTAAAATAATAAATATTTTAAATGCCTAACACATGGATATATATATTAAATATTTTATATACACATACATACATGTATATGAACATTCATTTTTATGTGTATAAAATTTTGTTATACTGCCTTCCTGTCAAGGGGAAAAGGTATTGAGTATTTTGCCAGGATTTTTCTAATCTCTAATACAGTATGTATTCCTGACAGGCTATGTCTCTCTCTGTACTATATTTGAGCCTACGCAGTGCTTTAGGCACCAAATAAAAACAAGGATTATGAGGTCAGAAGATATGAAGCAAGAGCTGGCAATACACGCAAGCAATGATGCTATTTTTTTTTTATTTTGGCCAACATTTCTCCTTAGCAAATATGTTTTTCCTACAGCTTCTAATTTGTAATATTTTCAAGYCTGATTACTTCATATTGAGACCTGTCATATCAAGAAATTCTTTACCTGTAAAACAAACAGTAATGCTTAAGAGCAAGAAGATATCACTGCTTCTTAAAAGCTAAAAGGCAACTTAAATTTATTCCTGAAATTTGCACAAGGGTCACAGCTCAAAGGTTGTCATTTTCAGAGCACATTTTTATATAATTTTCATTAAAATACCGGACTTAAACAGATTAGAGTATTTTGAAATAGGGCAAAAACCCTTTTGCAAAGCTGGGTACCCTATGAATGATCAAACCAAACTGGGAATTCAACAGGCTCACCAACAGAAATGAATCAAACCCCTTCGGGAATGTCACACACACAGACACCTGGGGCAGAGCAGGCAGTTAACTGCCGGGAAACAGCTCATCAGGCAGCGGTGCAGGAAATCTCCACGCTTCCTTTCATCCCCGAGGTGGCTGGAATACATTAGAAAGCACTAAGTGCCGATGCTGGCAAGCATATACTCATATAAATAGGATGGTGACTTCAGTAGAACTACTTGTGCGAGCAAGAGTTCACATGTGAGAACAGAGATACGTTATCCAGCCCCAAATGCAACCTAACAATATTTGGTACCGTACCAGCACCTCTTATCTCAGGTTTTCAAACTCACATACTTATAACACTCTTATTATATCAGCTACTTGACACCTATGAATAAAATCATAGCTGATATCTCCTCTCTTCATTCACTGTGAACAGCCTGTTATTAAATTGTGAGAATGCAAACCTGGAAGGAAATCTCAGATACCAAGTGCCAGGTAATGAAGAGGGCAATTTTACAGAGAACATTTACAAACACAGAAACTAAGTCATGGACAGAGTGAACAATTTCCTAAAGTCAAACAATGAGTCAAAGAAAGGGTCAAGAAAAGTTTCCGGAGTCTTGAGTATGCATTACTTGAACTAGCAATGAACAGTACTCTGTTGTGATACCAATGGCCAGTATTTCAGAGGCTGAAGTCAGTATTTCAGTTTCCAAGCTTGAATGTAAACAGATATCTTTTTGTATGGCTATGACCAGAATCCCAAAGATACAAACACACTACCTTTCAATGGTTTCAGAGGTAATTAGATATCTATATTGTTTAGCTGAGCTAGGCCTTAGTGTTTTATTGCTTAATTTTTGTCACAGCAGGGTTCATTTCTGGAATCGTTTTRGGAACAACTGGATATTCACAGCTCCTGGATAGGTCATCAGTAACAGGTGGGGTGGGAGTCTCATAGCTAAACTGGATTTGTTGACTCCATCTCCACTATCAGGATTTGAAAGGATTCCTTGAAAAATACCACAAGTTTCCATGAGAATACACGTTTACCCTGTGAGACAAAGGAAAGAAAGGGAGTAGGGAAAACACAGGGTAGAGGGAGGTGCATGTGCACAGTTCCTTCAGAGGGAAGACGTAGTCATCAGAAATACTTTCAGACTGTCAAGTCACAGTGCCTAATGTGTTGTGCCACAATTGGGTTGGTATTTTATTATTCATTTATGCAGTGTTCTCCGTACTCCCTACATATTCTGCTGCAGGCGCCAATCACCTTGTAGCAGAAACCCAAGTCCGCGGAGGGGGTGCCGACAGAGAGTCTTGCAAGCTTGAACTGACTGGCTCTGGGCAAAGGGTTTGCCCAGAGATGAGACCAGACACAGTGACCACCCACTATACACTTGCCCACTATAGAAGTCTATTTATAAATTCAGACTTGGGCAAGGGAAAGGCTTGAAGCAGTTCAGCAAATGCGAGGCTGTGCTCAGGAGAGCGGGTGCTTGGCATACAGGAACCGAATAGGCTGAAAAACACATACAAATGAATGAAGGCAACTGGTTTTAAAAATCAGTTTGAGATGGTATCTGAATTTCTAATTTACCTAATCAAATCTGATACCTTTGTCTAATAATAATAAAAGTGCATTTATAAAGTCCTTCTTTGACACAACCCCGAAAGCTCTTCTCAAGATGATTAAACATCTCTAAAACAAGAGAAAAGCACAGTACTCCCTTGTTTGCTGCCAAATCAAATGGAAGTTGGGAGTTTCAACTTTGATGTCACACTGATATTTTTTATGGTTCCTTCAAACCTAAAACTACAGGATGTCTGGAGGGCCAGCAAGCCATGAGGATCACAACCGCAGGCAAATCTTGCACAGATCCTGGTGAGGAGGTGCTGCAGAGTTCCTTACAGTTCTGTTGTTCCCAATTTTAAATACACATCTCCACCACACACTCTTTTTAAGGAAGCATTTCTCAAACTCCTGCTGGAGTTTAGATCTAAAATGCTGTGAACTGATTAAAAACGTCATGTAGTTGTTTTAAAATTGTATGCTCTTGCCAGAGGAATGGCTGCATGATGAGACAATAATTCCCTTTATGTAAAAGTAAAAATTATCAAGAATTACTTGCACTGAGTACAAGGTACTTCCTGAAATTTGTGAGATTGTCTACTGCATACAAAGAAACATTTCTTCTTTGAATTAATACATACAAATTCCATTTTTGGGAGCTAACAGTAGGGTAACCAGCAACAACAGACTCTTCAGGTACCTGCATGATGGGGACAGGACACACCTGAATCCTTCTGAGGACTTCTGCCTCCCTCAAACATCCTACCAAATCTTTCCCCTGCACCAGGGAAAGGCTGGAAATCAGAAAATGGAGACACTGGATGGCCTCCAACTTCATCTACTGATACGATAGGATGCTGTGCACTGTGGAGACAGGAGGAAAGAAAACTAGACGGAAGAGGGGGACAAGATATAAATGGCAGGGAAATTATGGAAAGAATAAATCAAACTGAGCACAAGGTTGGGAGAAGAAAACAAAAGGGTATGGAAGCTCTTGGAGAAAGTCAAGGAGAGGAAGACTTGTAGTGTTGGAGAGAAGACAAGAGACTGGGCTGACGAYGGAGAGTACGATCTGAAGAAAGAAGAAAAAGATGGAAGCATCAGGAGATAGAGTAAGACAGGAAATAAGAGAAAAAGATAGGGTAAAATTATGGTGACAAATCCCTGCTACTCAGAGCATGCCTTCATGCCTTCTCAACATGCCACTGCTTTCTGAGTGTGTGCTAGACATAATTTGCCATGAACGATAGATATCAGAAGAAATTTAGATTTCAATATGTACTGTGAAATGTTCCCTACTCAGCCATTCCTGTAGAGTGGGGGAAATGGCAGGAAATCACTGTGAACAACAGCGAGTGTTATTTTGAGGGAGACATAATGGCTTGTTTGGTTTGACATCCAAAACAGATATAACTGCTACAAAAGCAATTTAATGCTAATCTGTCATTTACAGCCGGTAAACAAAAACTAACGTGCATAAAATCTGTGGCGCTTGTGAGTGAGTGCTCTAGAAGCCTGAAATACTGCTTAATTTAGAGAAGAAAGACATCTCTTTGCAGGCAGAATTTATACCTAAAAAATTTGAATGCTGAGATTGAAATGTAGGTACTCAAGCCTCTATTTCCTGATGGTGAGTGTGGATCATACAGTTAGAAACACAGAGGGGAGTGATTTTTCATTTGCAGTGTATTTCTCAGAGGTGAAAATGAAGGCAAATATTTTCTGGGAGCAGTTTACACCTGCTAAGAGAAAAGCAGTGCCTCAGTCCTATCAAAATGTATCCCACGTGTGACCAAATTCAGTGGATTACACAGAGATCCTACATTCATCACACTTTTGCCTTTCATACATCCTCATGTCCACATTATAAAGCAATAATAACTATATTATACATAACATAATATAATAATAATAATAAGTAAGGAAGTAAAGGGCAACTCTAGATGAGGCTGGAAAAAACGTGTTTCCCCGATCACAGGCCATTCTGTTTTCTAAGACAGTCCCTTGAGCAACCTAGAAAAGCTTGGAGAACAGTCCTTAAATTTCAGTGACTGCCAGCATCCTCAAAAGTGTCATGTACAACCAGGGATCACTGGGAATGATGCTACTTTCAAGTGGCTCATCAATCTGCATGCAGTGTGACGAAAAGAAAGGGGAGGTTTCTGTATACTCTGGAGTGAATCTCCTTACAACTCTAGTGTCAGCCATACTGCAGAGCAGCAGGTCTAGGGCTGCAGGCATCATCTTTCTATATGTAAAATAAATGGACCTGAGATGTTAGTATCACCATTTTTGTCTGGGCTTGCAAGGAGGTCTCTACGAATTTACAATCTCCTTAAAGCATGTGAAAAAAAAAAAAGGATAGGCAGAGTAATTTATTCTACTGTACCAAAGAACTCAACAACCTTGAAGTCCTTACTCAGAGAATATTTCCATTAACTTCCATCACCACAGCTTTTAAATAAGGTCTATACGGATACACAAGCAAAGAGGAGAAAAAACACATATTGTATTGTACACATGTGGAGCTTGGGAAGGAAATATGCAATTTAAGATTCATCTAGTAGCTTGAAGTTTACTTGAAAACTGTATCAATCTAGCTATCCTTCCTGCCTTTCTCCTGTAAAGTTTTTAATGATTCTGTTCTAACTTTGTGATGAGCTCCACCTATATGCTTGCTTCTTTTTTATCTTTTTGTTAAGCCAGCTTGTATGTAGAACTCTTCAATGTGTATATGCAAATAATGAAGAAAATATCTACCATGGACTCACATAAATAGTCTCGAGCAAACAGTCAAAATGACAGGAACAGAAAAATATCCAGTTGCCCACCTCTTCTCCTCATAACGTGGTGTAGTTTATCATCTAATGAATCTACTTTCATGACTTCTATCACCCAAATCTCTGAGCTCCTCACAAATGCTAAGGAACTTGCATAGAAAACATGCTTATGTTTAGCTTCCATTTGATGAGTGGCTATCCAAAATACACAAAAATAAAACATAGGGCACTTAAGAGGACGTATGTTACTGATTTATTTGGATATATTCTTGACATGGTCAAGGCACAGAGTATTTGTGGCAGAACAGGTTTTAGTCTTGGGCCTTCACCTCATAACACTCCTTTGTCTTTCCCCTATACACACTCTTCTGTAATACAGGAAAAAAGCTATGCATGCTCTTTGCACGAGCAGCTGCACTTTGTTGTAGTATTCAGAATCACAGAATGGTTGAGGTTGGAAGGGACCTCTGCAGATCACCTAGTCCAACCCCCCTGCTCAAGCAGGGTCACCTAGAGCACGTGGCACAGGATCGCCTCCAGGCGGCTTTTGAATATCTCCAGAGAAGGAGACTCCACAACCTCTCTGGGCAACCTGTTCCAGGGCTCTGTCACCCTCACAGTGAAAAAGTATTTCCTCATGTTCAGATGGAACTGCCTGTGTTTCAGYTTGTGCCCRTTGCCTCGCGTCCTGTCACTGGGCACCACTGAAAAGAGTCTGGTCCCATCCTCTTGACACCCTCCCTTCAGATACTTGTACACGTTGATAAGATCTCCTCTCAGCCTTCTCTTCTCCAGGCTAAACAGGCCCAGCTCTCTCAGTCTTTCCTCATAAGAGAGATGCTCCAGTCCCCTAATCATCTTTGTAGCCCTTTGTTGGACTTGCTCCAGTAGTGCCACATCCCTCTTGTACTGGGGAGCCCAGAATGTCTGGGTGTTCGTAATGTTCGTGATGTCTGCCTACAGACATTACGAAATAGGTATACTGCAGCCAGTTAGATACGACAAAGTTCAGAAGAAATAAACTACGTGAGCACCAACAGTTTTAATTGAGAAAGGGGCTTGCTGTATTTCTCCATGTTGGTTTACTCATGTCTTTTGGAGATTAATATAATTCTACTGAGGAAATGATAACAACCAAAGATATACTGTGGTCTGAYGTTGTAAAATACAAAATATTTCACCCCATCCTCCACACTATCTCCTTTGGCTTGTGTGTTGAACAGGATCAGCTTTTCCACTTGCTTTTTCCACTTGCTGGAAGAAATCTCACACTTCAGTTTTGACCCTTTTCCTCTCATTTAAAACATATAGCCTACTTTTCTCTATAATTCTTGTATCCTTCTAATATCAGATATAGGATTTGAGAATTAAATATCACATCATAATTTGGTACTTTAAAAGATGTCTGGAATCTCTACTATGAACTGCCAACTGTTTGCTATGCTTTGAAGACTCAGGTTATTGTCACCTGAAACGGCACCTAGGCTTTTCTGCATTGCCACAGATTTTCTAGTAAAACACTGGGGTCRGATGATATATGTTAATATACTACTTGATAAGATAATCAGTCAAAAATTATAAAACAATTGGAATGATAGGATTTCTAGTCCATCAACTCTACACGGATTAAAATCCACAGACTTAAAGGCACTAATCAACTAACAAATTCATTTATCTAAAGCTTTTTTCTCCATGTATAACTGACAGATAATTATTATGACAGTTCTGTATAATAGTTTGAAGGCCTTCTCTAAAAGTACAATAGCATATTTACAAAATGAAGAAAATAATGTACTGATTAGAATGAAGTGAAATTTATGTCACATTCATAACATCTAAGTAATTGCTCTCCATATAAGTGAAGTGTTAGGTGATGAGTAGAGACACATGCAACCATACTGTGTTAATGTGCACTACCAGTCAATATGATCTGGTCAAATGTCACATCAAGTTGTCCTTTAAAGAAGACATTTCTCAAGATTAAGCAATAGCTTTTAATCAGCTATTCATGCAACACACTAGAAAGGCTATTGTTGAAATAGCCCTAATTAACTGCTGAAGATATTTTTATATTTTAAATGCTACTTCTGGTAGCCACAGTAGAGTTGAATTCAGCACACTTGTTAGACATACCATTCCAAAGTTATCAAAGGAAAAAAAAGTGTGTAAAAGACCAGAAAGTCAAAAGAGACTAAATTAAAATATTCAGATCCAGTACAAATAATAGTTAAAATGAAAACATTATTAAACACTAAATTAATAATAAAGAAAAGAAATCAGGCAGATAAACATAAGCTAAAGGGCATTATAGAAAATGTGATCTGAGCTACAGCAGGCACATTATAAAATTTACAGATTCACAAAAAAAAACAACCAACCCCCCACTATATTTCTGTGGCATATGCCAACAGTGGAATTTAGTAAAAAAATGAAGTTTAAACAACTAAAAAAATTCTTGCAATTTTTTAGTTATTTCTTCCCACTATTGCCTTTTACCAGTCCAGATAAATATTACTGTCACAGCATTGATGTATTAACACCCCCTGCTTTACAAATATGCAATATATAACCCAGGAGTAGAATTGCGAAAATTCTTTTGTGCTGGCACCTTTCAGAAGCCCCTCAAATGGGCAATCATTTCCACTATGCCATAGGAAGATGCTGGTTCATGGGAGGTCTCATTCTAAATGTTACTTGTGCAATACTCATTGTTGGTTTTGTGACTGAAAAACTGAAAAAGTGAAGGCTGGACTTTGCCTTCTCAGAGCAGAGAGCACACTTCAAAATGCACATTAAAGAGATTTGTTGAGAAATCTTAAATTGTATTTAATAAATCCAGAACCAGATCACCACCCCCTTTCCTTGAGAGACTTATCCAGGGGAGAAAATGTAGTCACTCATTTGACAATCATCATCAAAATTTGATGTTCTTTGTAAGGCTCTGTTTGTGTTTATGTCACCCATCTGAAAGCACTGATACGATAAAAGTCTGCAGGAACACCAAGAAAGTTTCCAGCTCAATTTCAAGTACACAGCTTCCAAGCCTGCAGTTTTGTCCTAAAACCATTGTGCAGGGTAAAGAAGAAAAGCCAATATTCAATTTTGTTTTGAGAATCTGTGAAACTACTATACTGTTTCAAAATGTCTAATGTTGCCTTTGTGGGCTTTGACATTGCTCTTTCAACTGACAAACATAATCTTATAGTGTGACTAAGCTTCTCCAGATAGATCTTACAAGCTTTACTTTTGTTGTCAATATCCCGCCATGGGTTTCACGACCTAGGTACAGTGAATACTTCAGGACATCCAGCACATGGCATCAGACATCTTGATGACACCAAACCTTGCACACTGCTGTTTAATGACCTCTTATATTATTTTTGGCTGTTGACTTTCTAAACCCATCAAAGCAGATTACAGTCGCTTATAGTGTTCATGTCTTCTGAGTCCTCTGCGCAGTTTAATTCAGCAAGGAAATCACCTTATCTGACCGATATTCACTGTTCCCCAAAATCTCTCTAAAATACATCATAATCCTTCAGATGGACTAAGAAAGGAGCCACTTTCAAGGATAAATTACCCAGTCTGTTTTACATATCTTTTTAGTTCTTGTTTGCATAAAGGGCCAGATTTTACTCCTTCCTCATTCTGCTCTGTGAGCAACTCACTGATGTCAAAGGAGTAAAATATGAATACAGATGGCAGAATATCACTTTTACTTATATAGCTCTTGTTTAAGGCCCCACATTTGCAATATTGCTCCAAAGCATTATGACATATTAATGTACAGAAACTCAGCCCAGTGAACACAGGTACACATAGATCTCAGACAGGCATAATTCTTAATGACTTTGCATGCTTATGCCTGGGATAAAATTTGCAGTGATCAATGCAGTTATGTTTGTCTTATTTTAGACAGCCACTTCTTTTTCCATTGGAATCGTGATTTCAGCAGGATTTGCTGGGGAAGAAAAGTTAGCAGGAATACATATATACATAAAGGTGATCAATTAGCAGTCTAGTCAATGCTCTACTGTTGCTTCAGGATTAGCTCAGAATATGTGATCAGGATTAGATGGGGCAGGGTGGGGGGAGGGGGTGTGGAATACAAGAATTTTTTTTTTCAACCATTTTGCTAGGATGTATCTTTTCTCTGGATGAATAATATGTAACCAACACTCAATCCTTGTGAAGAAAAGCTGAGGCTAAAGAAAATGAAAACTTCTTTAAGCAGCAGTTGATGTTCTGCATTAGCAAAGAGGTTAATATGAGCAGTATATTTAGTTGTTTTGTTTTCTCCTCACAAAAAGATGACATGCTGCATTTATGCAGGAAAATTTACTGCCACCTGACTAAAATTAGATAGTCCACATTTATGCTTTGAGTTTATGTCATTATCCTGGGAACGGTGTGGGAGTTTAAACCCATAATCTCTGCATATACAGAGAAAGGATGAGGTCTATTCTGAATAAATGCGACAGCCTCAGAAATTCAGGTCTTAGCATTTGACTCATTTTTTAATGAACTCAAAACATGGGTGCTGGAAAGCAAAAGTGGGGAGGAGGGGAATGACTAGTAACCAAGTAAACCATATGTGTTTAACGCATCTGCCAATCTGCTGTTTAACCACTCTGGAGTCTTGTAATACTATTAGCTAAAGCAGACTTGTGAACATGGTTATCAGACATCACTGATGGACTAAAAAACATACAGTAGCAGTAAGCCCCAGCACTCCAGTTTACCTTGTACACTGCAGCACTGAGACATGATTTAACTCTAGCTAGTCATACTTTACAGACGGCCAGCTAGTTAACAGATAAAAAAACACCGCTAGATGTAACAATTTTTGATGGATTTTCTGATTTTCCTGAACTTCTGAATGCTTCACTGTGTTGACAAATGGAACGAGTTGGGGATTTTTTCAAAGCGAGCTCAGAGCCCTGAGCCTTTGCGGTCAACCATGGGCAGACTCCTCATAGGGGAGGAAGGCAACAGCAGCTCTTAGTAATGACACCAGTTCTCAGCAATGATTTGTGTAGCTGTCAGACAACGATGGTTTAGTTTCCAGCCCCTCAGACCTGTATGTCCATGGTGGCTTTGCATATTGCAACATACTGCATAGTCTCTGCTTCCCACAGTATAATGCAAACTCAAGGAGGCAAGAAGCAAATATCTAATCCAACCCCAGTATCACTGTTATTTTCTTTGCATCCTATTTCACGATACTCAGATGCATTGTGTCTTACCAGAACTGAGCTCTTACACTGAGCTTATGTTATAAAAATGGGTGCAAGACAATATTAAAATGCAATGGAAAATACTTCCATTTCCTTCAGATGCCTATTTCACATCAATCTGAAAAATTAGAGTACTTCCTCACTTATCTGACATATCTGTCTGTCTAGAAATCTGATATTCATGTTCCAGATCTATCAATCAGAAGCATGCTGTTGTTTTGGATCATAACACAAAGCCATGATGAGGATATCCCTCAAATGGCCTTATGAGTGACTTGGTGAATAAGGAGCCCATTGAAAAATACCTACTCTTTTGATTTGCTGAAACTTCTGTGCTGAATTCTTAAGAGAGAATAAGAAAAATTTCAGAAATTCATGAGAGGCTGGATCACGTGTTATAAAAGGAAAAGCAACCATTATCCCAGATAACATATAAAGAGAAACCATTCATCTAAAATCCAGAGTACAACAAAGCTCAATTATCAGGGCAGTTTTGGAGTTGTAAAGTCTTAGTTTCTCCTTATCCTGTGTTATTTCTCCATTATCTTTCAGTCAGTATAAAGCCAGAGTAGATCACAGATATCACTGCTTATTCGTTTTTCTTTTAAATTATTAACTAAAAAGGCAGAACAACAATTGTGCATCATCTCTACAATCATGTGTGTGCATGTTTGTGCATGGGTAAATGTGTGTGTATGCACTCATGACAATGGCTTTTCAGTAAAATTAACAAGGCAAGCCCTGAGGGGCTAATTAGTTTTTACTGCTCAAAACCTTGGCAAACTGTTCCAATTTCCTCCCATTTAACAGTTTGAACTTGAATTTGCTCCATTTCTGTACAACTCAAAATCTAGCTTAAATGTTTTCAGCCTTAACAAGAATGCTAGTCCACAGGGAAGAGTACTTTGCTCCCTCAGTGCCTCGGACCCATCTTTGATGGTGAGGTTGGGTCAAGATTAGAGCAGACGGCTTCAGTTCAATGGCCCATCCTTATCTAGTCAAAGCAGCTAGGAATAACACAACTTGCAAACTTTAGTAATTTGTAAGATTTACCCAGAAGTATGAACATGATTATCATTGTTGGGCTACTTCTGATGCTAAAACAATTACCATTCTTTCCTTATGCCAGCTGTCCTTAAATCTTAGTCCATTGTTCTGCCTTTTCTCATACAGAAATGTTTTTGCTTCTCAGTCTAGGACTCAATATGAGAAGCAGACCAAGGTCTTCTAGTTGGAGTAGACTGTTTCTTCTATACATCTTGTACTGCCAGTTCAATATATGGTACATGTGTTAAGTGCTGAGAATACATCTAATCTAAACTATCTCATGGCTAATAAAATAAAGTTATAGCAATGATGTGATTCATTTGAGAAAGATATAGAACACTGTCTGTTCCTATGTTGCTCAATAGAAACAGTAATAGAAAAGTTTATGCAGACTAGCAAATTATTCTCACAGCAGAAGACATATTTAGAGACTCTGAATTAAAAATGAGCACATATGCTTTTATTCCTGGAAGTGTGACATCCACAGTATTGGCAGTTTGGGACCCAGTGTAACAGATTCTTAAGCAGTTTTCACCCTTCTGGAGTACTGGCTTAATTCTCCACAGATGAATATGATGTAAATATGAAACACTTGGCTTGAGCTCTAAACAGTCAAAGTGATTTGCTGACTGTCCCACTAGCATTTCAGCAGGTTCTGAACCATCTTATTATTCCTATCAGCAAGCTCTCATATGGGCAATGCCAAAAGCTTCTGCTCCCCTCCCAGTGCTGTGGCAACTGCTAGTGAGATACTCAGGGAAAGCAAAACTGAACAAAAAAACTCAATTAAATACAGCAGTTTAATTTCAGATAAAGTGCACAAATGAAGGTTAAGAAAAGCTGAGCATTTAGGACCAGATTCTGCATCACTGAATCAAAGTCAACCATCTGAGGGGACATAGGACTTCTGAGTACTTAGAGTGCTGCACCAATGGTGACAGGCAGCTTTGAGAACAGCCATAATTAGGAATAACATTGTCAAAGTATGCCACTTACATGTTGTATGCATGGTGTAACTTCTGGGTAATAAGCAATGAGAAGAAAATAGCATTTTTTCATTTCCATTCCCAGTTCAGGCTTTGATCTATAGAAATAGCCTACTAGCTACTTCTGGGTAGGGCAGATTAATTTCCTAAGTTGATCACACAACGTAAAGCTTGGATATTACATTCCTGATGAAAATGAAGCATTGGAAAAATGATGAGAGAATAAGGTCTCCAGTCTTACCAGAGGACCCAGACCATTCACATATATGAGGATGCATTTGGGCAGTTTTCTTCTTAAGCAGAACATTTACATTATGATCTACTCTGTCACAGTGTCTTTGAACCTGTTCTAATTTTCCCCAGTCTGATAAAAGTTTTTGACTTGTTTTTCTTTTTCATTTCTGTGATTACATAGAAGATCATTTAACATTACTATTCTACTTCTGACTCAGTTGTTGGCAATTTCAAACATACTTATCTTACAGACAGATGAATTACAAAATCTGTCAGAACTGTATCAACCTGCCAACAGAAGTGAGTTTGACCTGAGTGAGGTATCCAGGACTTAGAAAAAAGGTTGGTTCACTGTTTGCTCATTTAAGAAGGGACAATCATGAGACAAAAAAGTGCTGTATCTCATCTCCTTTTCGCCAAACCAGTGTTCTTAAACGTTGTATTTGAACAGAGGACTTAGTTACGTACATGCTTAAGTTCCAGCCAAGTAATATGCACAATATATAATCCACAAGTAACATAATGTGGTGAAAAGAACAAGAGATTCCCTATTCTTACTACAGACCACGTCATGATGAGTTTTAATATTCTCTCGTGCATTTTCAAGGACAATAACTATGACAGTTTCCAAGAGGTGATATTTTATATGCRCATCACCAAATTTATTCCTTTGTTGGTACACTGCAATGGAGCAGCTCTATGGAAGGAGCATGTCTACTTGTGATTAGCTGCAGACCTCTTCTTGAGAGGCTAAGGACATGAAATGAAATAATAAGGCTTCCCCCTCCCCTCAATATCTGGCTAAGTTTCTGTGGAATGCATTTGGTTTTCTGCTGCACACCAAGTAAAACATGGTAGCCCATTACACGATGGATATCCACTGAGACAAATTTAACTCCCATTTCTTTCAGCACTAATTGGGGATACTGTTTCCAAAGGATCCTCAAAGCTTTGTGCCAAATTCAGCTCTTTCCTAGCAGTATTTTGAGGAATTTGCAGCTTCTCTCCAAACAGAAGAGGGTAGGAGAAGCTATGCAGACAACTGACCTTGTAGCTTCATGAGATGAGTGAGCTGCGCAGTCTCCTGAACTACCGAAGTGACCATAGGGCAGGACACCGAGACCTGCTTTGTTCTCCCTTTCTCTTACCTATGGTAAAGACAGGCCTGCTGCTGTTATGCTTTTGAGAGCTGCATTTTGTGATGCATATATGACCAGATTTTGCACCACTGAATGAAAGTCAGCTGTCTAAGGAGACAGAGGACCTCATTCTAATCTTTTGAGTATTTTGAGTGCTGCAACATCTGCGACAGGTAGCTTTGAGAACAGCCATAATTAGAAATAAAATTCTGTGTAAGCGAGCCTTGAGCCCCTGCTGACCTCCTGTTTTTACTATGGGAGGGAGCTGGAGACAAGAAGATTCCCAACTCAAGTGTCCCGGTCGGGATGCTGAAGCCAGAGGGATGAATCTTTAGCTGTCTTGCAGCAGTGCTCTTTGGAGGACTGGGATTAGCAGAGTCTGTTCAGCTCCCAGTAACAGTAACTTCCTGCTGACAGAAAGAAGAACTGAGCTCAGACTTCTACAGATTTTCTTCTTTTAACAATGTTGCAGAGTAATCCTACTAAGCCAATATTTTCAAAAATAAATGGCACACCTCAAAATTAAAGCACAGTATCTAAATGTTTTAGACACCTAAATAAAACTCAGTTAATGTAAGCAATTTGGGACAAGTTCAGATTACAGAACAGTTCAGCTCTTCCACTCTTTACATTTTTTTTATGAGGTTTGTTTTTAAACTTGAAAAAGACATTCCTTCCACYGACTGCTGTTTCAGCAGCAACTGAAAAGCTGGAGTAACAGGATCTCAGTCAAGAACAACTTCCAGTTCCCAAGCACTTAAGGAAAAATATTACAAGACAGGACTCGCTGGAGCTTATTTCAAAAATGTCTCTTAAGGAAGTGCTTATTTTTTGTTGTTTTCTTTCACTCTYCATAAAATAAGTGCTGGAAACTCTGCTGACAGGGATAATATCTAAATACACAGATATAGATATGCACACACAAACATACATTTACATATGTATAAAAGACTTCTTGAAGTCTTTGCAAAAGAACAGGGATACATTCACATCCAGCTATAAATAAGTTTATAAGGCTCTCAGACTTATTTTTCTAGAAAATTTTTCTGACTATGGGATATAGGATAAGGCCCCTTAAAAATAAAAAAGAGAGAGCACAGTAAAGACCCAAAAGGAAATCAATTTTAAAGTAGAAAAATCCCTAACTTTGTGAATGGAGTACTCAGGATTCAATCAGAAATACGTCAAAAATTTCTCATCTAAAGGCCTGACGCTTGTTGTTGCTCAGACCTCTCTGGAGCAATCTGGCACTGCAAAAGGCAATATGAAAGCAGGGTCACATAATGTATAGTATGGTCTTATGTCAGGGAAGGAGCAATGCTTTCCAGTATGGTTGCTTTGACAGCAGGACCTGGTGGGAACGCACATCTTGTTTCAAGACTTCCCTCCTGGACTGGTGCTCCATGGGCCACGTGTGAGAGGTGGGTCCGGTCATTGCTTCGGTCACCCACAGTAGCAGGGGTGCAGAACAGGGACCACGTTGCTGCTCTGCTTCTGGGTTAGTTGTAGAAAACCTTTCATGCCTTCTATAGCTCTTTTGTCTACTGAAAATTACATATAAAATCTCGAAGGTTTTTTTGGTTTTATATAATCTCTCTAGGTATCGTGAGATTGTAAAATATTAGTGAATGGGATTACTTCCTAACACATGACCTGCTTACACCTGAAATGTTCTTTTGATTCCCCTCTTATTTGCACAAGTCTGTTAGCCTRCAGAGCCACATACCATGTCATTTCCCTCACATGAATCACCTTCTCCCCTTTTGTTAAAGAAACCAAAACACTGCATATTATGTCAAGCAACATTTCTTAAATGCCACAAGACATAGAAAAAAGCCTGCTCTTTTATGTTTTAGATTGTTACCTTGATYTCTGTTTCATTTCATTGTGCTAAAACACTTACATCTATGGGGTAATAAATATTCCTTTGCTAACCCTTCTAAAAATCTCTATGGATACACAGGGACTAAAATTTGCTCCAAAGACATTAGATTCTAAAGCACAAATAACTGAAAGTTTATTTTTCTTAAGCAGATTTCCCAGTCATACACTACCTCTACTCCACTAGCTTAGTATATAATGATGTCCTGTAACAACTGCTCTATTTCAGTATTTCTACACTGCTGGAACAGAATTTTTAAGAAATCAGTGGCAAGAAAGACAATTTCAAACTCAAAAGTCCAGATGCAAAAAATACAAGCTCAACTCACAATGTTCAAGCATAGCCATATTTGTACTTACAGGATTTAATCTACTCTGCATCCAATACAAAAAAACACAAATTTTATTGATGAAACAGTTTTAAAAAATGTGGGGTTTACCTCCTGGCATAGTGAGCAGGGAAGAATCACTGGACTGTAATATTTTCTCTGGTCTTGGACTCATTTGTTATGGTTGTCAACTTTTATCCAGTCACCCATCTGTCTGAGAAACTGCAGGGATGGAAGCAAAAGGGTAATTGCCTTCCAAATGAATCTTGTTTTTTAGCTAACTCCTAATGAAATCAGCATCCATAGAACACGATGAGCGCTACTGCATGGTATGACAAGGAAAACTTCCCCATCAGCCTTTCCTGAAAGCAGCTCTGACATAAGACACTTCCTAACATGCGCATGCTCAATATTTTCTTTCCACAAGGACTGTTATGACTAATGAGGGCTCCTTTCTTTGCTATTTGTCAATGATTTGTACTGGCATTCAAAAGAAAAAGTCTCCTTTATTTCTCAATGCAAACATTTTATGACCCTGAGAAAGCCTAGTAGCTAAAAGCTTTCAAGCCACAAAAAATGAAAACACAACAGACTCAAATGATCAAAACCTGGCTTTACCAAATAAAAACAATGATATCTCATGTAGCTCCAGCGATGTAGCGGAGATGCTAACCAGCTGGCAGGGAGCAAAGCAGTATTGTCTCCCGCATTGTTCAAAAGCAGCCCCAGCTGTGCTTTATCACTGGCCCAGGAAGGAGCACAGCTACTGCGATCTGCTGGGGTGGTGCGTTTCTCTTCACATTTCCCTTGGTTGTCTTTTTCTAACTAYGTTTCTGTTAATTACCTTTGTCTCTGAGCTGTGTAGGGCAACTGCTTCCCCTTCTGATTGCAAAGCGACAAAAAGCCCCTACTGCAAGTGCAAGTGCACTTTGGTGGATCAACTGTTTGGGTACAAACAGCACAAGCACTCAGATTCAATAAATAAACTCAAGCAACCAAAATAGCACTGTTATCCAGAAACAAGCAAACACACACAAAACTCAGCTCAGAGGCTGCTTGACCTTGATGTATCTAAAACTCACTCAGCAATGGCCTCTTGGTCCGAAAAATTCTAGCACGCTGAGGTAGGGTACATGAAATAAGAGGATAAATGTTCCTGTAAGAACATACATGAGAATGGCCATACCGGGACAGAGCAAAGGCCCAGGTTGTCCTTTATCATGTGCCTCAAAGTGCTCAGTGACAGGGAAAGAGTATAAAAAAAGGAAGAAGTCAGAGAGAGATTTTCCTCAGTGTGTACACCCAACTTCCAGCAATCTGCAACTGCAGACCTCCAGAGCTGGAGGTTACATCTGCCTTGCTGTGTGTAACAACATTCAATGGGTCTTTCCTTGTGTTTATGTTCTTTTCTATTTGTTTGGGCATAAGTCCACTTTCTGAAGGCTATCCTATTTTATTTGTAATAGAAACCTTTAATTTGCTGATTTTCCATTCCAGCTTGTAGGTTTAATTGTTTTATAAGTGGTAATAAAATTGCACCAAGTCTTTTTTTTCTACCATATTTGCTCCTTTAGAGTTGATTCCAGCAAATTGCCTCAGCTTTGAGCAATCYTCCATTTTGAAATTAAGTATTTCTTTAGCAGATATTTTTTATTTTTGATCTTAAAATGATGATGAATTTCCAAACAATATTAATAGCTTTGCTGTGGTTATATTTTGAAACATGCATTTATGGGGTCTAAACATCTGTTCTTTGTAACACACCTTATCATATGTTTTTTGCCTTTGCAGCCTCTTTGATTTCCTTCCTCTTCGATTTCCTTCAGCTATTCACAATCCCTGTCCTCATCCAGATCAAGCAGTGGGTAGTACAGCTGTAGGATTTCATTTTCTCTGTTTATATCTGGGATTTCAGTCCACTGGGATTCTGGGTTCCTTCGGGTCGAGTGAACTCTCTGAACTCTTAATGTAGAGGAACTTTCCTCCAATGCTGGGACTTACTCTGCTGTTCATATATACTTTGTAGCCTGATATTAAGGTTGATGAGTTTCCTTCCATCAAGTCTCTGAAATACTTACTCTGCTAATATCCTCAAATAAAACTAGGCATTTCACTTGATGTGCCATACTTTTTTTTTATTTATATAATCTATGTAGGACCTTTATGTATATTGGTCTGTCTGTTTTTTACACATCTTGCTTAAATAGGACCTTGTCAACACTGTTTTTTGTTATTTCTTTAAATTTGATTACCTTTGCCTTACTTTTAACTAAAGAGAGAGCTTTTTTYGCTTTCTCTCTAATGGATGATCACCCTGATTTTGTGTGATCCTGTGTGACCTGCCATATTTTCCCTATTTTTTTGTTTAAATTTTTTTCTATAATGACCTCAATTCACTTGTTTGTGGTATAAAGAAATGAGCAAATGCAACACTAGGTGAACATGTCATCCAAGTTTACCTATGATATCTGCTTCCCAGTTCTGTTTCTGAGTATGCCCAGCTTTGCCTCTCTCTGAGCAATTAAACAACTAGCTAGCCTCTTCTGTTTTCAGAAGGCGAACAGGGTGGCACTTACTTTCTCCGAGAGGATGACAACTTGTTGGAAGGAAATTGGTCATTTCTGTTCAGGCATTTCCTATATTACAAGCAAAGAACAAAAAGTAGCAGCTGTTGAAACACACATATTTCACGTACTTTTTTCACTAAGTTTCGAAGATTGCTGTTTAGCTTGTATTGAAGTGTGAGAAATTGGAACAAGGCAAAGAGAAAACTAAGGAGAGTTAACTCCATTCACAACCGCTTTGAAGACTGATACGTATTCACTCAGGAGAACATCAGGTGTTACAGACCCTAGAGAAGCCCAGCTGGTGTGCTGTAACAGCAGCTTATCATTGTAATCATATCTCTGACACCTTGTGCTGCTCAGCTCCATTTGCTGCATACACCTGTTTTTCCTCCCTCCTTCCCATCATATACTCAGACTATCAGTTTTCAGATAAAGGTGTGGTGCACACTGTGATTCTCTACTGGCTTCTGGGGTTACTGGGAACYGCTGTAATGAAGATTAATCATGAGTTGCAGCCAAAAGGAAACAAATGGCCCAGGTTCTCATTTCAGATCACAGTTGTAGGATAGGTCTGGCAAGTGACTTACTGCTGTGAATTTCAGGATCGCTGTCTTACTTGGGAATATGAAAAAGTCCTGCTCTTCCCTAATCCATCCGCAGTTAATTTGGTTTCTTTTCTTTCAAAAAGTGTTGAACAAAAAATTTGAAGATGCAGATCCAATACAATAGAACTTGGTGCTGAAATCCCCAAAATACCACTGAACATACTGGTAGGTCCATAAGGCACAGCAATGCTGTGGCTGCCTTAGCAGGGCACTGCATCCAAATTAATAAGCCTTGCTTCTTACCAAGGTGAGTTAACATGAGAGTAGTACCAAATGGTGACACACTATTTCCACTTACAGAGTTAGATCAGCTGGAATCAGCTTAGGAATTTTTGTCCCACATTCCATTTCAAAATGGAAAAATGCCCTAAAAATGCTGTTGAAAACTGTTCATTGTTTTATCTCAATGCTTTTCTCTCTGTCAGTCACATGGAAATGATGCTAGTTGTGCTACTGCTGTAGTCTCACTGCTTGGCAAATTTGTTTTCCTTATTTTACAGTCCCACATCTTGACCTGGCATTACGCAGCACTCACTCTGTGTGTAATGAAGCTACATCAGCCTCTGTAGTGAATGTTAAATTGCTTTATCATTTTCTGTATTCACAGCTGTCCGTTGGTTAGTAAAAACATTCCCAACAACACAGCAAATGCATCTTGGATCTTGGTTAAACCCTGAAAGCTTGCACTTTCACCAGCAAGTCATATTTGCACTTCCAAAACCAGTAGGCAAAAGGGCCAACTTTATTGCTCATATTTTATTATCAATGCGTCTGTAAAAAGGAAWAGCTGGCAGTTCTGAGCCTTTCTGATGGGTAGTTCTGACAATAACAATATTTCAACTTTCCATTTGGAACCATAGGTTACAGGAAGCATTGCTGGAAATATTTGATGAAGCAGGGGAAGCAAGAAGAGCTTGAAATAATCTTGCTACTTTCACTCTCTCATCAGAATGAGTTTCAGCTTTGCTACAAAAATATGTTTTTATATTTCAATAAATAGGCACCACCAAGCTGTCACACCTAAATATGACTGTAACAGTTTGGGTCCGGTAATGTGTCTAGAAAGCAACAGAAAGACCTTCATGCTGGAAATTCTTACATCGCTGCCAAATCTGGCATTTAAAATACTCAGTTCACGACACCCTGGAGAGACAAACTGTCAGAGGCTCTGACCTCCATTCAGGAAAGGAGCATTCAAGAGTCCTCCCCACAGACTGTCCAACCCAGACCAGGCCCCATTAAAATAGGTGTCTCTGCGTGGAGGCAATTCAAAATTGCCATGAATGGAGGCCAGGTCACCAACATAGATTCCAAAAGGTTGGTGTCCTTCTAGAAAGAATACTTAAGCCCAAAACAAAGCACTGACCCTAACACAAAGGATAACTGAGTGAAGGTCTGTGAACTGCAGCAGCCTGAGGACTAGAGACTTCTGATCGCCTGCTCCTGAACTGCAATGCCTCTCAGTCAACGGTTCAGCCTACCTTGGCAGCTTAGTATTTCTCAAGTACTTCTTCCATCACTGACTACTATTTTTTTCCCATTTACCTTCCTCTTATTTTCCTTCCAGGATGCCCAGACATACCCATCATCAAATCCAGGTGAACTCATTCCTGTAGAAGTATTTTCACTGTGGTCCTGTCTGATTGTAAAATACATCTCTCAGTTTAGCAATTATTTGATTCCATCTGATGACCTGTAAGGCTTTTATCATGTAACTCGTTTCAGACTGTTCAAAATACTATGGGACATACTGTTCTTCTGAATCCAAAAGCAGATGACTGCACTGATTACAACTTCAGTGTGTCCAAAGTATAGTGGAAGAGTACTCAGGCTGCAGCCTCTCAGAGGAGATTCTTCACATCTGCTTACCGAACAAAGGGAATTTTCAAGTGCAAAGACCAGGACAGAATTAAAAATCAATGGCTATGGATAAATATCTAAAATCTTGATCCACCTGTAGACATTTTCACTCTTTAATCTCTGCTTTTTCTTTGCCCACCCACAAAGTATTTTATTGACTTTATATTAAATATTAATTCACTTTTCAAGCTACACTGTAGAAACCTGATCAAAGGCAAAAGGTTACTATGATAAGCAGCAGTTAAATTCCGTAAGTATAGTGTAATCTATATATTTTCTTTTAAACAATGTCACTGAACTAAACATGTCAGAAGAGACTGGGATCAACTGATATGCACACCATTACACATATACACCCACAGTATAACGGCTAAAATAGCATATTTCCCATTAAAATGAACAGAAACAAGACATCTGAGTCCCTTAGGCTTGTAAGCTTGAAAATCTCTGCCAACATTATTAAATGAGAACATTATTTAATTAGTAATGATATGGAAGGACAAATTCTGGCTGTCTTAAGGCTGAAATATGAAACTCCAGATTTCCACAGAAAGGAAAGATGGTCCAGGTGTTGGGGGCTGGGTAGGACATGAGAGATTTGGATCCAGGTCTCTACTTTGTCACGGACCTTCTGTATGACCTCAGAGTAGCTTCTCTGTATTTCTGTTCCACATTTGTATAACAAAGCTTCTCTGCTCTGTAAAACTACTGTAAGTCTCAATTCACTTCATATTAAAAGGCACACAGTACTAAAACAATGACTACAGGGACAGATGACAGCATACATCTACTTGTCTGCATTTAATTTGTAAGCAAAGCTCATTAGCTGTATTCCCAAATACTGTAAAATGTTGATGCTTTCTTTAATAGATGTGTTTTCACCACAGAGGTGAGCTTGTGATGGTAAATCTTTGAAAGGAGTGATTTACACAACAGAATAACTAACAATATCACAATATTCTTTCCTCAAGCAAAATGTATACTCCTCAGTGGGGAACTCTTGATTTGAGCTGGTCTGGTGGCATGCTTATATGACCTAGCACAGCTGCAAAACACTTCACTTTGTGCAATAACTATTATATGCATGTTTATACATTAACTGTCAGTAAACAAAAGGGAGCAGCTGTCCCCCACTCAGTTTAAAATTCTGTCCTACAAAGTTGGGGAAAACACTGATTCACGGAAAGAATGATTTTACTCACAAGGAGACTGCTTATCAGACCTTCTCTTTCATTAGATAGCTGTCATTATCCTGACATTTTGTGCTACGAATTAAGACAAAGCAAACCCAAGAACCATCAGATGACATCAMATGGCAACTGCCTTCTCTTTTTGACCAAATGGCCTGACGATAGAACCAAAAAGTTGCATAACTTATCTAGTTATATTATTTACTTAAAATGTTCTGTATTCCAAGATCCTTCATGTAATGCATTTGTTGCTAAGGAAATCAATACAGTTTGCTTTCACTCAGAAGCACAAGTTTTGGCTGTTGCCAACTTTCATTTATTGCTACTGCACATAGCAAAGTAGGGTTAGTCAGAGGAAGAGACAGTTAAGGGTTTACCACTAGTAATTCAGTAGTGCTCTTCCTTTAGGCAAAGGGAGGTGTTTTGCTTTTAAGAAAATTCAACAAAATAGCAAAGCAAAAGCGGGTTTTCATCTGTGGCACAGTATGCCTCCAAAGTATATGCTGCCATATGAATCAATTCCAGCTGAAGTTAAATAACTGCTAGGTAACTATAAGAAGCTTGTTATAATTGTAATTCCCCCCAAAATACTCCCCAGAAATGCTTGAGCTATACAGAACATTGAGGTTTACCTTGAAAAGTAATCTAGCCATTAGATCTGCACAACACCTGAATGAATGCCCACTGGGCTAATTTACAAACCAGGTCTTGGCAGTCTGGGTGAGAGTTGGAGTTCATTTGTGTTTCCTTTAGCTGTGAATTCTCAGTCTACTTGTAAAACCCATCAGAAAGATGATGGAGTGCAGTATTTTACAGCACAATTGTTGATATCCTTTAATTTACACTCTTATAAAGAGATTTAATTATAACAAGGGTATTAAGAGGGGCTTTAATGTAAAATAAAATAAAGTAGCTTTGTAGTGGAGACACCATTACAACAAAGCCCTAGCAAAGAAACAGATTCAAATACCATGAATTCAGAAAAAAATGTATTAGGATTCCAATTTAGAATTATACTGGATTACAGATTAAAACTAAATGATGACTTCAGAATACAAATGATTATTGCCATTGAGGAAACTACATTAAAATATGATACTACATCTTTTGCTAGCCCCAAAGAAGCACTTTGGCTTGTATAACCCTGTATACTATTACACAAAATAAGAAGACACAGTTTCTTCAATAGCCCCAAAGTTTTACAGAGCTTGTACTGCATTTCTGGCCTACTCTTGTCCCTGAGAAACTAAGCATTAGGCCAGAGTCCGTGGGAAAGATGGCAATAAATGGTTGCCTGGTCAAGGTAGGTATCACAGAATCACGGAATGGTTGAGGTTGGAAGGGACCTCTGGAGATCATCTAGTCAAACCCCCCTGCTCAAGCAGGGTCACCTAGAGCATGTTGCACAGCGCATCCAGGCGGGTTTTGAATATCTCCAGAGAAGGAGATACAATGTGATTTACACTTGTAAACATAACAAAAAAAGGTAACATAACAAAAAATATGGTGCTTTATAACTTTCTTAAGAGGCTAACTAACTTCCCAATCTGCAGGAATCAGCAAAGGTAAAGTAAAGCTTTTTTTCAGAAGAATTGAGCAATACCGCCATTGCAAAATGGCAGGTGCTAAAAACCTACTACGCCTCAGGACTTCAGCATATAAAGACACCTGGTCACTATTTCTCTCTTGCTCCCTACCTTGGCCTCGGTCTTCTCATCTGCTGATCACTTCTAGCCTTGGGGAAATTATCTGATGACTTGGACTGTCCATTCCATTTTTCCTGAACCCGTATTATGTGAAATAATGCCAGCCCTACAGTTCAAATATTAGGTTACTTATACAGGAACCATAGTTACACAAATTACAAATGTTATCCCAACCAACATGCATCTTGCTGCAGATATAATCTTCTCTGCCTTGACACAAGGCAATCCAGGCAGGGTGCTGGCACTGCCCCGTCCCTGGCAGCCCATCTCCGAAGCGGATTGAGGCTCAGCCGCCCCCAAAGCAAGACCCCGAGCACAGCCTACGGTCAGAGGGCTGGGGTGGAGAAAAAGAAAGCATACTCGTTGGCACAACCACTACTACAGATTTTGAGGGGACGGGGAAGAAAAGACTACTTTTGTTGTTCAGACACAATCTGCCTCCTTGTTTTACTTCTTTTTGATCCATTATCTCACTCCATTTTGTTTTTGAGTACTGTGAATCTCCTTTAACAGCAACTGTGTTTCAAAATAGTACCCTTAAGTCTAGGAAATCTACCTTATCTGTGACAACCCACAAAGCAATGAATGTCAAAGTATTTGACATCATTTTACAAATTATCAGGCTTTTTCATCCACTAAAAAATGTATCTGCTTTCCTCCTTTTGCACTGGATCAATGTTAACAGCAGTGCCCACCAGAGTTAATGAGTGTTAACATTCCTGCTATAAATGCCTCGGGAGACCTTTGGTACATAAGGTTTCACCTCAGAGAAATTTTAAAACAACAGTTACATAGTAATATTAAAAAATATATACATTTTAGCAAAAATAGTAAAACAATTGTGAAAGTTTTCTATTTAGACCTTCAGAAAACAGAAAGACAGCACTGTGGGTTTTTGCTCAACTCCTTTCTTCACATATGCATAACTGGGAAAAGAAAACTGTACTTTATTCATACAGGAATGGAAATTGAAAAGTGGAAGTTTTGTTAAAAATCTACATCCTTTTTCTGAGTTTTATTCAGATATGTCTGTATAGGTTCAGTGCCATTTCTGTGCCCATGTTTGCCTAAGACAACAGTGGCAGGAGTGCAGGAGAGAACTGCTTCTTTAATCAATAGTCACCAAGTTAGAATAAGAAATGATTAATATGTATATTGCTGTATGCAAACTGGTCTGTCACAAGGTTTCCCTGGTTAGTGCCTACTTTTGAAGGATTTTTCCTCCTGCAAAGAATACTCTTAAATTCAGCCTAGTTGCTCATGGATAATATTCCTTTTTACATAACTGGAACATGGGGAAAGGTTCAGGATTTTGTAGGTTTTCTTCTCATCTTTCCTTTTTAAAAGGGAGGGAAAAAGGGCATTGAACAGAATTACAATCCTGCCTCCCACTTGCGGTGACTAACATGGACTCTCCTTCAGCTTGCATGCCACCTTTCAGCTTGATTTCAGAAGCAGAAGACATCTGTGCCTGAGCAGCACGGTTTGCAGCTGCACGTCCCCTGCCAGAGAAGCCCTGAGGGAGGATGCATCTATGAAAGATGGGCAGCAAAAAAAGTCTATTAGCAACTGTGCTCTGTTAACCACTTCCCTGTTGCAAACAGCCTCCTTTTCAGGAACCTGGCTTAAGTAAGGGTTAGTGTTTGTTTTTAAATCAAATCTGGAAAGAAACAGATGATGCTAGTGTTATAAATACTGAAGTTACATTAATGTAAATCCATATTGCTGGAAGAAAACAGATGATGCTTGTGTTATAAATACTGAAGTTACATTAATGTGAAACCATATTGCTGGAAGGTAAGTATCAGACACATTATCAGGGATTCAATGCAGTAATGGATATTTCCAAGATTAGTTTTATGTTTTCAATTTCATACCTCATAAACCAAAATCTTTATTTTCGAATAATGACAGAAATCAGCCAAAGAGGAAAGGGAACTGCTGATTCAAACATATCAGCTCTCTTCAAAGGAAGCTGATTTGCTTTCAGAAAAGAGACGAGAAATATTACAGGGAGCTTATGCTTCACACAGATGTCATTAACAAGAGTGACATAATATTGTAACAAGAATTGTCCTGCCATTATATCACTGCTACTGTTAGTACTGAGARCGCTTTCTGAAGAATGCAGTCTAAACCTTGCCTCTTCTGTTTATAACACACTTAAACACAACACCTTTTGGTCCCAGTTCTCCCATCTGATTAGCTACTCTCCACAAAGACTTTCTCTTCAACATACTCATTTCATCCAAAAATAAACATACAAGTACATAACAAACTGCATTAACTCTTCCTGAATTCAACATATTGAAAAAGCTACTGAAAAACTAAGAGGAATTATACACCATCTCATTCTTATTGTAGCACCTACAGTATGTTGGATTAATTCCCCACATGTAGTTTAGAACAAAATCCATGCAATTCAGCCTCATCATCAGGCAGTAGAATATACTGGTCTAAAATTCAGAGTACAACAAACAAATGCCAGGTCCACTGAAGCAAGTATAAGAGCTGACTTGATGGTCAAATTTGACTGGCAAAAATACTGATCAATATTTGCAATAAGAAACTAAATGCAACTAGCAATTAACAAATTACTAGCTGTAGGTCTGTGATACAGGGCTGAATTTTCCCATTTAAAAATGGCAGAACTAAACCACAATAAATGCAAGTGATTTGACCAAGATTGCAAGGGAACAGTCCTAGGGCTGCTTGAAAGTTGCTACTGGATTTTTTTTTTTTAGCTAAACAAGTTGTTCTCTGTGAAAAGTATCATTTTTTCCTCATTTACTGTTTTGTCAGAACTTCACATCTTCACTTTCCTCTCGGGGTGAGATTCCTCACTTCATTTCTTGCAGTGCATCTGCTTCCTCTTGCTAAAATACGGTAATGAGAAAAACCAGGAAACTCAGTGCATCAGATTAAAACGGGAGCAGGGCACACACCCACTACTACCACAGCTGGCAGAGGGAAAATACCTCTAGTGAAAATAATTCAGTTATGAGTTCTCACTACAATGTCCTAATATTCAGCTAAGGGAGGGGGCGGGGGGAATATTTTTCTCCAGTAACTGCATCTCATCCTCATCCTAACCACGAAACCTATTAACTGGCGCATGAAAAGAAAGTGCAAACATTTGCACCAATCTCTCCAATATTTCCTAACAGGCCACTGCAGTGGCCTTTTAAATCAAYTTGCAAACATTTTATCTTTTCTTTTATTATTTTAAATAATCTACTTTTTAAGGTCAACTTAAAAATCATTTTCAAGACCCAAGGAAAATATACTACTTAGAATTCAGTTCACAGGATTCAGTTTGTATACCTTCTGAATTGATTGTTTAGCTCTGTTTCTTAGATCATTTATTTACCTTTGACAGAATAAACAACAGAAATGTACTGACCTCCCATTCTCTTTCCTCTCAAAAATAAACTGGGCTTTTCTCAGGTTATAATGTCTTTCGCCATGAACCCAACCTTAGCACAAAGACACACATCTTTCTTTTATTCTGTCCTCATTCTTCAAGCCTTCATGTATCATTTATTAAAGTAAAAGAAAACAAATCTAGATTTCTAAACCTGTCTGGAGAAGCCTTCTCATTCTTTCCACCACACAAGCTGTTCATCAAGTTGAGCTGTAGGACCTTCAGCCTCACAGCTTATCTTCCGAGGAACAAGTTCTTGGAGCTGGTACCGCAGATCTCCTGGTGTCAGCCAGACACAATCGAACATAGCAGACCACACCGCAAAGACGTGTGGGTACATAATAGATTATAAAATAACCCAGAAAATCTTGAATTGTAAGATGAAAAAACTGCTTGCATCCTACCTTTGTACATACTTAATTTTCCGTACCTAATTTTCCATACAAAAGTAATTCCATGATCTTCCAGGCCATTTCTGATTACTTCTTTGTGACAATTACCATAAAACAATGTCTGTCTGTACAGTAGTTAGCTCAAAGAGACCCCAAGCCATACCGGGACCTATAAGAACTTCTGTAATATGACTAAAAATATAATAATCATGCCAGATTCATTCTCAGTGTAGGGCAGCTACAACTAAACCAAACTCCTGGGTTATATGTCTGTAGTTACACATTATCAAAGAGACAGACTACTCCAGGCCTTAACCTGGGAAGATGCTAAGCATATACATGCAATATGCCAAAGGGAAGGTATGAGAAGAAACACATGCTCAGTATTATTATTCCATAATTACATGTTTACATGCTTACATTATTGCATGCTCAGAATTATTAAGGGTTCTGCCAGGGCACAGTGGAAAACACTAAAGGTGTCTCAAAATGGCTCCAGGTTTTTGGTCCTTGTTTTGGATCACGAGCAGTGCCTTTGCTTCCACAGAGTTTTAAGTTGGTTTCTAGCCTTTTGAGTTGGAGATTCAAAAGTGGCTAGTTATAACTCATGCCATAATATTGCAAGTACTTGCCATTCTTGCAACTACTTTATGTGTTGCTGGTAAAGAGACTAAACTGTACCATGCTGGTCCAAGGGTTAGCTAAGCACAGAACAGACTTTTGACCAGATGTATTCAGAATTTACAGCCTCATTTCTAAATGATGGCTATTTGTCCCTCTTATTTAAATTCTAAACAAGGGTTCAATCAAGCAGGACTGGCCATATACCTAGGTACCCTTTTTATACTAGATGGTTTTGCCCTTTGGTGTTAAACTCACTAGGAATGATCTAAAACTCTTTGAAGTCAATGTCAAATTTTTGACAAAATTCAGAGCCTGTAGCCAAGTCTTCATGTGCTATAATCAGACAAATTCTGTATTTGCACAGAATTTAAACCAAGACACTTTTGGAACAGTTTTTTCAAATTGCATTTAAGTTCAGAAAATAATTTATACCAAAAATTTTAAAGGATAACATACGAAAATGCTCTGTGAAAACAATAGAAATGGAAAGTTTGTTCAGAGAACAAACCTGTAATATATATTAGATGATCTGTTGCAGTCTGTAAAAGAATTACCGTAACTACTTTAATTTAGAAAAACCCATTATTCTCCCAAAAGCTCCCAAAAAGCCAAACACACTGCTACCTACTTCAGTAAAGCAGAACAGACGGATCACCTGAAGAGTCTTCAGTAAGCAATCCTAAAGGAGATTACAGTGCTTGGGAAATAAAACATCAGTTTTTAAACAAAACTTAATGCCTTTGTTGTTTTTCACAGACACTGTGACAGACACTGTGAAACTGTCGTCACTGATGACTGATTGAAGAAGTCCAAAAAATGGCATCATGTCAGAAGTTCACTGAAAATACTACCTCAAATAATACAATGAATCAAGTCAAGCTGGACTGAGCTGTCACAAAGTACGTCACTTGCAATGGGGCGTTCTGCAAGGGACCAGTGACACCGAAACTATCACTGCAACTTGGCTGCCTTTGGGATACTTCTGCCACATACCCATACTTGAGCTATTTAAAGCGACATCTCACCCTTGTGTTTGCATCAGGAAGGAATAAATGAAAGATGAGTAAAAACACTGAACGATGGGTAACAAATATTCTCCGGCATTCTGCAACAAAACTCATTACTCCCTTGGAGAGAAAGGATCTTCTTTTAAGAGCTGTTTTGTGAAAACTTTGCTGCTGTTGGACTTTTATTTAACTTACTTTTTAGAGGCTAGAACAGAAAAGCTTAGATAATCCTAGAAGGTTTTTATTTTAGCCCAGGCAAGTGCCAGTTTTTAGGTAGGAGCTTAGTGGAACATATTTCCCACAAGCACCATGCAAAAAATGTTATTAGTGAGAAATTAATCTGAACCTCAAAGATCAGATAGGATTGGCCCAACTTCAGAGATTCACTCTATAATTCAGATCAAAATTTCCTCAGACTTCAGGTTTGCATCTCATGTTCTGGYTCCTGCATTTTTTCAGCCTTTGGAACAAGCCATCTATCAGTATTTGTAACAGCTAGCTACAAGATGACTAGAATAATCAGCAAATACGATTCAGGCAGTTTGTAGGTGCTTTAGTATCCAGAGGAACTCACTGCCCTGCTTGCCTCTGCCACCTCACACCTTTTCTCATTGTGCAATATTTTGAGTTTAAAAAAAATCTTGGTTGAAACTTATTTTGACAAACAAATTTGTCAATATAATATATTACACATAGGACATATCTGACTAAAAGCTCCTGTAACCACTAATACACTTCTGGGAAATGAGAGCTAGTTTGTTAATATGTAGACCTAATTGTTACAGAGTTTAAGTGTGCTTTTCAAAGTCAACTTGCCCCTTTCCATTGTTGCTCACAAATACCAGAAGACATGCTTCAGGTATGGTATTTGAGGTATATATATTCCCTCACTCATAATGTCATAATATACATGTGGAAAGTATACTGTACGCTTAAGCAAACAACTTCAAAAGAAGGGCTTTTGTCTGGGTCCCAGCCAGTGTAAATCAAATACACTTTAATGGAATTACCCTGACTTATTCCACCTGAGAACCTGGCCTTATTGTATGCATCTCCAAAGCCAGATTACCAATGCATATGAAGAACAGACTGTGGTGTCCTCATAAAAAGACTCCACTGGSACTCCACTTTGAAACAGCTGTGCCACTGTCACATGTCTGTTTTCAATATTCCTGAGAGTAAGTACTCCCTCAGAGGAGCTGGGGTTCAATCTTATGTGTCAAATATTCACATAACTCCATCAAATAGAAGACTCGTGAGTTTACCATATGTCATGACAAATATCATGCTTTTTTTGAAAAAAGTAACATGCGAGAATCTCTTTGGCTTTCTGGTCGCTTGGGAGCTGTCGTTTGCTCTTCTTCATCTTACAACAGAACCAGAGAGCTAAACAGAAAGGCCAGCCTGCAGGATACCACATGGACTTCTTACGCTTGCAGCTTTACAAAAGCAGGATGGAGCCTGTTTGCCCATAGAATAAATACAGGTCTGTGCTTCCAACAGGTTTGGTTTGAATAAGCCTTCAGATAACATCACCTTCATACCATTTAATTTATTAGTGTATCTCCTTGTCATCTGATTGTTTCCAAGTATTTTACATGAAAGAAGACAATACACCGGCAACTGCTTATGAAAATATGCAAGGCAAATGCAGCGTTTTCTGGACATGTGATCTGCCTCTCAGTGAAGTGAAAGGCACAACACTCTGCTGTGTCCACTTGAGCAGGACACAGCTTAAGTGACATGTCACAGATGAAAAGCCAGCTCACTAGATGCCACTGACTTCACTGGGGGGCTTGTCATAGTGCACAGAACACTACCATCCTAATCAGAAATATTGCAATACATATTTTATAAGGTATATGCAATTGATGCTGGACTCTGCTCAATTTATCACAACAACTATCAGAAATATCAGAGTATCAGGTTATAAAGAGTGGTAAAAAAAACAATCAGCATAGGTTTAAATTCTGTTCTTAACATAAGACGCTCATATGGGGCTGGGGTAAATCAGAATAATGCTCTGTCACCTAACTATTACAGAAAAGGGCCTGTTTTGGAGAATAGGCTGTTCTCATGCAGATTGTACTCTCCAGTATTCTTGTGTATTCTAAATCCTAGCACATTTATCTGTGCTACAGCAAGCTGCTGTTTGATTCTGTGATAGTGACACCAGTACAAACACACTCTAGTCATTTCTTTAAAACTTTGTTTTACAAAATAATACCAATCATATCTTACTTCCAAATATGGAGAATGGATTTCCCCCAATTTAAATATAATTATTCTTGCCTTTTTTTTCCCCTTTCACAAGCTTCCTCATTAGTACTCTTTAATTTTCTTCAGTGTATCAATAAAACAAGAGTCAATGAAGCCCTTTCTCACAGCTCCAGGTAAGAAAGATCCTTCTTCTCTGTTCATGTAATGAATGGGGATATTCCCTGGCGCCACGCTTTGAAGCCAGTGATAGGCTGACTGAATATGATTCACTGTATCTTTGCCTCTGGCACTGCTTCCCTAATTTAAGCATTCGATTTACAGAGAATTAAGTTTCAATAATAAACAGGTTAGTTTAAGGACATTTCACTTATTTTATTCCAGTAATAGTTTTTAATAAGTTCTACTTTAACATCAGACCTTTCAGCACGCCGCAGATAACATCACACGGCTGGAAGGAACCCTTATGTAATGGAGGTACTGAACGCCTCTGGAGCAAGACAGATCAGATCGTAGCTGTATTCCCATGATACTTAGGCTGACCAAAAATGCTGAAACAGGAGTTATAAGATACTTCATATAAGAAGTAAAGAAGGTAAATAATCTTTTAATGACCAACTCAACAGTCAGCATACACAAGCTCTTAAAACAAAATCAATTAACTACTGCCAACCTACTGTKTTCCTTGATACGATATCTATTGAAAAAACAATATATTCACTTATCTTTCAAGGCATTGAAACACTTTAGTTATTAAATATGAATGACCAGGATCAAATACAAACTCTTTGTCTTACAGTCACATTGACTGACTTTATAGGTTGGCACAAAAAATTAGTTCTCTGTAAGAGCAAAGTAGGATAATAATTTTCCTGGCCAGAAATGAAGGTGGGATGGAGATACATGTTTTTTACTAGTGACCATCCTCTATGCTTTTCCATAACTTCAGTTCTATCAGCTGTTTGTCTTTAAAGTAGTGGGAGTACCCAAGCTATAACATTCCTAGTAGTATATTCAGATAATAACGGATTTTCCAAAAATTAAGTTGAAACCAGAGGTCAACAAAAGTTCAACCTACCTATCAGCTAGAAAATACCACTTATTTTGAACAAATGATCAGGCTCTGAGGTTTACAAACACTTGTGGGAATTCAAATAGTACAAAAGCCATACTTCACACTTTAAGAAAGGCATGATCTTAATTCTCTGTCATCTTCATCCTTGGTCTACAATTAGACCAGAAAGCACACAAAATATAATATTTTGTGGGGAGAAACAAGTAACAAAACCAGGACGACACAGAACATGCAAGCCTAAGCAGAAGTAAAGACAGAAGCAGGAAATGTGATTTGTTCATGTAACATAACAAAGGATGTTATCATAAGAAAAAGTATCTCTTTCATGTGAACACTGCATCTGATATACCTAGTGGAAACATTCGCTTCACAGCAGTCTCTTTTCTTATGTGTCCTAACTCTTCTTTGCACTACATACAACCAGCTAACAGTTTTCCTAATGTCCTCTGAGCATATATGGTCTTCAACCCAAGAAGAATCAGTGGTGTACCATTAATTAGGGCTGGCCACTGAATTAACTCTGTGTGCAGCAATCTAGGGGTTAATTTATAATGCCTTGCAAAGGAATGCAGGAGTGTTTTATATGACATTCAGCTCTGTTCTCAAGTCATGGATAAGGAGTTTGTTAATTCTCACTTATCCTAAGATCAGCCTTCAGCTACTCTAGGAAGTCTGAATAGAAATAAGAGTCTGTGCAAATTATATGTGAAACAGACTTGTGGAAAATACGAATCAGGTCCCAAATGTATAACGGCTGTATCCTCCCTTAGCAAGTCAGTGTGGCAAGCCTAGCCATAATGCATATGGAAGTTAGATAAATGTCAGTGACCTGAATCCCCCTCTCATTTCTTTTTTTTYTTTTTAAGATTTTCTTTTTTTACCTACACGGTTAGTTACTGAATGCAGCACAAAAACTCCTCATGGTTTCCAGCTGGCTGAGGATAAATATACTTTCTGTAATCAACGATCCACTAGTTAGCTGATAAATTAGTGTGCTTTTCACAAAGGAGGAATACTCATGTTACAGTCAGTAAGGCAAAGTAAATAAAAAAAAGGAATCAACAAAACACAAAATAATATAAGGACAGATGAGCCATGAAATAAGGACAGATGAGCCATTAAGCAAGACAGACAGTTAACAGAGAACACTTTCAACTCCATCAGGTCTCAGATGACTTTAAAGAAGGTAAACTCCATGCTGCAAGGTGACAATGACCAGTATTTTCCCTGTGTATATACATCAACAGGGGTTATGCAAAAATCAGGGATAAAGTGTGACTGACTAGCAATTTTTTAATGACTTAATTATTTATACTATCTTTTATATTTGATCATATTCACACTGGGCTTTGAAGGAAATATTCATGTGAGAAAGAACTACTTGCACATGAAAGATCTGTAGAATAAGTCCTAAACAATTAGTCTTCAGATAATTTCAAAGGACAATCCTGTGATATAAAATACCAAAGCACAGAAAATGGAAAATCTGAGTGATATTTATTGACAACTTCACTGTAAGGTATTTAATATACTCTTATATGTCCCAGTAATAGTGAAAGATGATTGAGTCAATTTCAAAYCTCTTTAGGCAGAAACAGGCTCTCCATTTCTCCTAGATATTCCACTTATTTCTGTCCTCATTCATTCTATATTTATAGTAGCTCATCTGCACTTGAAACATTCCATATTTATTTAGGATTTAGTCCAAGYGAGTTTCATCAATATACAGCAAGAGTGATAAAAGAATCAAGCTCTTTAATTCTATACACATGACTATAAATGCAGGAGCTYATGAATTAACTCTTGGAGAGAAAAATTAAAATTATAGTTTCATTTGATTCATAGTGATTCCAAAGTAGAGCTCTGCTGATTTTTTCAATTTCACTGCACAGAACATCGTAACACATGTAGTTAGCAAGGCCTCAGCTCAGTTAACTCCATACTTAATATCCCAGTTTAGCAAGGTACGGACCTGTGTATGGACCTATGCAATCCCACTCAAGTCAACTTATTTACATTGAACTCACTGCTCATACCGGTATTTGTTGAGGACTTTCAGACTACTGATAGCTTGGTCAGCGCTGCTATTGCTCTAGGAAAGCTGTCTGACGTCCAGAAATTGTCATTAAAAGGCCAAGTCATGCCTTTTTACCTCCCAAACAAAATCTAAAAAAGATTCAGAAAGAAAATATCAAAGAGAAGACATTTCTGGAAAAAAAATTGTATGTATCCTGACCCTACTCTGGAGGAAGTCTATTCTGTTCCAGACCTCTCTGTCATAAAGTTTCAAAATGTGTTTTTGTTTTGGTTTTGCTTCACTGTGCATTGGTAAAATAATAACTTCTTTCAAATGGAGTTTTCACAAAATACTGGTTACATGAAAGGTACAATTAAATACCTGGTCTATAAACTCTAATGTCATTCTGGAATTAAAGAATGTAAGAGGGACTTTACCAAACTCTTCAGTTTGGTAAAGGAATTGCTCTAGGATGTGCAACACACAAAATTCCTCTTTCTGATTCACAGCACTGTTTCCCATCTCATATCACTTTGCATGTCTGAACTTACCCAACTTGTGGACACTTTTTGTCTTCATCAGATTTTAAAAGTTTATTAATAAGAACATGGGAAAATGGATGCAAATCCTGCATTTCTCAGTTAAAACCTCTACTGAATTCACAGAGAGATTTGCTGGAGTGAAGACTAACCAAGAATTGTCATACCTAGAAGATATTAACTGGTGACTAAGATGAAGTGCACATCTGCATTTGCTAAAATTAAAAAAAAAAATACTGAAATGCACCCCAGCTACACTGCATTGTGCAGCAGTACTTGGTATATCATATTGCCTTCTTACTTGCTAACCATAGTTTTTATTCCATGTCATACTAACGTCTTGTTCTTTCCTATTTATTGTCACAGATACTGTGAAATACCTGCTGTTCAATGTGCTCTGCAAGTGTCCCACCTTGTTGTAAATGAAGTCAGTGGCAGGCCTTCACTGACATCAAAAAGAGCGGGATCTGTCTTGAGGTACTTAATCCAAAGTGGGACTCCCACTTTAATTCAGTAAACTTTGGATCAGACCTAGAAGGGATCTTACAGGATCAGTAAGTAGCAAAACACATTCATATCCCCCAAAACCAAACCTAAACATTTATCTCACATTCCTAATCTTTTCCGTGAAAGGGATTAAAAAGCAATCTGTCCCTGCCAACAGCTTACGTGCTAGGTTGTATCTAAGTGTCTGAACAGGCATCTGCAGAGTAGTTGGGTACATTGCTCTGTTTTCATCTATTTCTTTAGAAGTTGGAAAGATAGCGCAACGTTAGAGTTCCAGGCTTCACGATCATATTTCCCTATTTTGTTCTCAGCTTTCCATTCTAAAAATCCCTTCATTATTTCCCTCCTAGGAATCATTTCACCCTTGAACTAGAAGATAGACAAGCTGCTCCTTGCCAAGCGGACACCACAGCTGCGCACATCAGCTGGCAGGTAATGCCACAGGAGTGGCAGCACTAGCCCCCTCATCCCTGGGGACTCCGCGTGCCACCTCGGTGACGCAGTGGAGCATTTCTATTTCTACAGAGGAAAGAAGAAGGTTCTGCCTCTTGTTTCAGGACAAACTACCCATTTGCTGCATAATGAAACAAAAGGACAGAAATCTGAAAATGGAATTATCCAAACACTTTAGATAAGAAACTTGCCACAAAACCTAACACGTTCTGTGATGACACCAAAGTGTTTGAAAGTACATCAGACTGATTCCCAGTATACTTGGCTTTATAGGAAACTCTGCTTGTTTGCTTATATTCCAAAAGTCTAAATGTGCTGCAACAATTTTTGCTCTCCTTTATGTTATGCATCCTTTATGCTATACAACCATGTTATTGTCTTCTTTGAGATGCCATGGGCATAATTTTGGCCCCTAAGTATATTTAGAGGATCATTAGAAATAGAAACTGAGTTCATACAATATAGTCACTTCCTACCGCTAGGATCACAGAAATCACATGAACTGGCAATAATTTAGACAGAAGGCAATTTAAATAATAAAAATCTATCTATCCATTGCAATATGGAATTTCCTGTAGCAAGAAAGCATAGACCTGTAACATTTCATCAAACCAGGAGAGGAGGCAAAAGGGAAATAAAAAGGTACAAAATAAATACTTAGAAATCTTATGAAGTGAAAGAAACAGCCACCTTCATTTTCAACACCTGAGAAGAAATCTGGCCTGAGTGGCCAAACAGGCATTTTCTTAAAAGTTCAGAGTTGGCCTAACTATTTTCAAGTAAATCCATGATGGGATTTCCATGCAATGCATGAAAAGAGTTAGGTCAATGGAAAGAACTCATATAAGTTTAGCTGTTCTGTATTTACACATTTATCTACCAAGCAAAAGAATGATCAAATGCTGATCAGAGCCACAGTCAAAGAACTTAAGAATTAGTATTTTAGTTTTGCCCTATACATCTGTTTCATGTTGTTGTCTTGATTCCCAATTTAAAATAGTATTTAAAAATCATTAATTAAACATGTATCTTAAGCCCTATGGGCAACAGACTTCACTTCTAAAAAGAAAATAAGAAAAGATCCTACAAGCAAACATTCAAGTTTTCACTCCCCTCAAATCATATGGCCGCTCCCCTCAAATCCGTTTAGCAAGTATGGCATAGGATGTGATGAGGAACTGCGTATTGTCAGGTAGTCTCCTAGTTCACACGTGGCGTGTCTCACCCACGTGGCTCCACGAGGGGCTCAATCACTGCCCCTCACTCCCACCGCGAGCAGGGAAGCCAGATTCACTGCTGAGCTGCTGTTTTGTACCACAGTTGTACTTCTGTGTCCGGGAGGAGGTGAGGTCCGTTACAGATCACATCACCAATGTTTTAAACAGTGTTGTACTGAGGATGTGCAGGACTGAGAAGCTGGTCCCTGACTTCTGCAGGCTGCGTGGCAGCTGTGTCACAAAAGTGCTTGGAGGGGGGGCTGATGGATGCTAACTTGTACCAGGGGATCATAGCGTCTAACACAGCCTCCCTGAACCCTTTTTGGCACAACTTAATGCCCATCTGCTTCCCCTCTGCTCCTTCTCCTGGAGAGGAACATATGGCCCAGAATATGGATCTCAGAAACAGAAAATGTATTCAGATAGTTTTCTAAAATATTCTGAATACCCTCCTTTATTTTTCCTGTCAGCTTTTACTCCAGTTCTGAACCTTATATTCTGGCACCACAAATAAAATTCTGGCAAAAGTCAGTCCTTGCATAATCAGTTTTGCAGTCCACAGTGAAAAACAAAAATAAAAAATGCTGTATATTTTGTAGCATCTCAATAATAAGAAATTGTTATTGCAAGAAAAATTCTTACCAGGATTTCTTTTTTGTCCAGAACACTTATGAATTTCACCATTATATATTAATACCTACCTTACTCCTTAAAAGGGTGGCAACCAATAAAAAAATTAACGACAGAAGAAAATAAAGCCACAGTTAAGCTTAACATGATCATCAGAATACTGAGCACTTTTACTGGGGAAAAACTTCAACAATTTTCTTCATACTAAATATAATACTTTAACACAGAGCACTAATTCATGATTGCAAAAGCATATTGTAAAAGATAGCATATTGCAATCCTTGACCAGGGTAAAACCATGACAGGAAGCAGCTGTTGACAATATCTGATAACTAATTCAGCAAATCTTATGAGACAGTGATATCACACCTATACAATGCCTGTAATAGAACAAGGATCAATAGCGATACTCCAAAACATGCATGGACTTAATAGAATATTTCTCATAACCAAATGCCTTTCTAACAAGGAAGTAAGTAGTGTTCTGTAGCCATATTTTTGTCAAAGAGTTAAATATGAAGTCCATTAACAATCACATAGATATATATGTTTCTGTTTATATACAACAAATCTGAAAGGTAGTGCTTGCCTAAAATCAACTGAAATCACCAGGTTTCCTCCTGCTGATTTCAGCGAGTTTTAGATATTCCACTGGGTATATTCACTTCATGACAGGTAGATTTTAGACTCTTCTGTTTTCTAATTATTTCAGGGAAAGCAATTGAATCATGTATGACAAATATATGCATCATGTACACCACTTTCTAATGTTTTTGTGTTAAACATACTGTTCACCCTACCTTTGCTGCCACAGATGAGTTGGGTTTCTCCAGCAAGTCCCAGAGTTTCTTCCTTTTCTCTGGGCAGCAGGTATTATCAAACTCTTCCCCTTCTCTCTCTCGCATGGTCTCTGCCTCTCTCCTCAGCTCCTCATTCATCTGCTCTTTCTTTTGATGGTATCTTGCCTGGCAGCAAGATTCTAGATATATCTCATCAATCCCCCAGTAATCAAGCTCTTGGCCAAAAGAAAGAGCACACATTTCTTCCATCATATGTAGTTTCCCTGTCCTGTAGAAATTCAAAATGGAAGTGAAAGCCCCTGGATGTCGATCAAAAAAATATTCGTTTTCATTTAGATTATAGTCATCACATACTTCCAGCAGAGATTCATGAGTATTGCAGTCTCTGAGCTTTCCTAATCGTGTCCTTGGAAGTCTGTCCAAAGTCCTCCAGAGCACTTCGTGGTTAAGTCCACCTACATTTATTTTAACTCTCCGTGAGCAGGCTTTGCTCCTAATGATCTCCACTGGTTCTGGAGGCAGAGAAAGGGTGGACCTTGAAGACTTTTTGTTCATCCCTGGTGGAGCCTTCTCAGCCATTGTGAAAAGGATGCAGTTGTAAAGCCAGAGTCTTTACGAGAATGAGCTCGGAAACTACAAATACTTGGGAAGAGTCCTCTTCAGATAGACAGACCCATTCCTGAAGCTGGAAAAGACAAAAAATTAGAATCTTGCAACAAACAACATATTCCCCAAACTATTTTCTTGTAAGATTCTCTCTCCCCACATCCACTCTTTCATATGCAGATGAAAACCTAATGATGGTAATTTGCTCACTCTAAAGTGACACTCTTTTGCGGTAGTGTAAGGAACCATTGGAACAACTAGTACGACTAGGAGCAATATGTTTAAGCAAAGAAACAAAATCACTGGAACTTCTGAATTCATGAAAATAGAATGTGACAGTTCGTACAGAAGGCTTGTTTTTTGGTTATTTTTTGTTCTTTTTTTATCAGTTTCTAATACAGCCGTGTCAGCTAAATCTTATTACTTACCAATTCATTTGTGAGGTAGACTAATGGAAGATTGTAGGGATATCCACAAGGACAAAGTGCAACCAGGGCTACTTTCCATTTATTGAAAACTTCAAATCTGGGAGAGTTGCTCTGAACCTGAATGAAACAATTACAGCATATCAAAATCTCCCAAGAAACCAAGCTACTTGCCTCCACCTCCCATTCCAAATCTCGTTTTACTATATTATTTCACAGACAAACATTGCTGACCAAACAATTCAACTTGTCTTCATGACAAGTCAAATTTCCAATACCAGACACTGCTAATTTCTTTACAAATAGGTCAAAAGAATTCTAATCCTTCTGCAGCCAACTGAACAGTCATATGTGTCACATAAGCAAGGGTTGTGCATACCATTCCCCGGCTCCTCAGAAAAGCTCTTTGCTGTCCCATTTGTTTACCTCTTAAGTTGCTGCAGGAACTTGATTGCGTGACAGCAACCAGCAATCTCGGTTTTAATAATCCACAAGATCATCCTCACTCACTGTGTCTCGTGCTTCAATAAACTCTTAAAGTGCAGCTGTTCATCATCAAATTTGGAATACCAGTATCAGACAGGAAGGAAACCCACCCACTATCCCTACTATGGTCAATTATTTGACACAGTGTTTAAATAATATCCTAGCAATAGTAAAAGGATCCAAAGGGGGGAATATTAAGAAAGCTTAGACAGGCTTCTCTTATGATATAGTAAAGTTCTCCTTAGTAATTTCCACCATTCGAGTACAGACCTTCTCCTCATTCCATTCTCAGTAAATAAACATTCAACAGTCTACACTTTCTTTTGAAGTGAAATACCTTCAATCAAATTTTTTTAATAGCATTTGCTGTGAACAAGATCAAGAATATGATCCCGTCCACAGAGTAAGCATGAAGGTTGTGACAAGACGGGATTGTTACCCACAAAAACATCAGGGTAAACGCCAGGGATGAAGAACTATTTGTATTAGACCATGATGGCACAAGAACAAATGGCTATAAATCCACCATGAAAGAAAGGTGGAAATATCAGATGGGAATTASAAGGTCGCTAAGACTAGATCCTTACCAGAGCAGTGAGGATCCAGAATAGTCCTCTACTAAAAGTATGCAGGAAAAAGAGACATGGTGGGATAGCTCGCATGACTGGAGTGCTGTCATGGATGGCTACATGCTTTTTAGGAAAGACAGGCCAGGAAAGCGAGGTGGCGGAGTTGCTCTTTATGTGAGAGAGCAACTGGAATGTATTGAGCTGTGCCTAGGGGCGGACGAAGAGTGAGTCGAGAGCTTATGGGTAAGGATTAAAGGGCAGGCTAGCATGGGTGACACTGTTGTGGGTGTTTACTACAGGCCACCTGATGAGGAAGAGGAAGTCGATGAGGCTTTCTACAGACAGCTGGAAGTAGCCTCACGATTCCAGGCCCTGGTTCTCATGGGGGACTTCAACCACCCCGATATCTGCTGGAAAGAACACAGCTAGGCACAAACAGTCCTGGAGGTTCCTGCAGAGCACTGGTGACAACTTCTTGACACAGGTGGTGGAGGAGCCAACGAGGAGAGGTGTGCTGCTGGACCTCGTACTAACAAACAAAGAAGGACTGGTGGAAGATGTGAAGGTCAGGGGCAGCCTTGGCTGCAGTGACCATGAGAT